>NC_089839.1:13166277-13533152 GCF_035609145.1 Eleutherodactylus coqui
CCCAAATCATATGCATCATCTAAATAATACTTGGAGAGTCCACACAATACTGCCATACAGTTCCCATATACAGTAGTACCATCATAGAGTTCTCACATGCTACTACCATAGAGTTACCATATAATACCGCCAGACAGTTCCTACCTCCTGCCATACAGTTCCCATATACAGTAGTACCATCATAGAGTTCCAACATACTGTTGCCAAAGAGTTCCCATATAATACCGCCTTATAGTTCTCCCATAGTACTGCCAGAAGCTGGGATGTGAGGCTTGTCTGATGGAGTTCCCTGGGGCTGACTAGTGATTCCGCAGGATCAAAAATTCAAAAATAGAAATCTTTGATCCTTCAGCCACAAATGTAAAAACCTCCCCCAGTGCAGCTCTGGTGAGCTCCCCATATCCCAGCTCATGGACCCCAACTAACCATATTCCCAATTTAAAGCAGAATACCACTTTAAGACTTAAAGGAGCTCATCTACTAAAATGTTTCCAATGCAGAAATGATACAAAGTGTTTCATATCTGGAGTCATAGATTCACTTTATCACACCCTCCCCGCGGTTTGCTGCACAAAGAGGACTGAGCTTTCAATCGGATGCAAAAAATTCATGAAGCCATTGCATGTCTGCGCACTGCTCAGTGACCACGAGACGCGGCGCGGCCATCCGCAGACGCAGATTTGTTATGGCAGATTTTTTTATCCCAATCTGTTCGTTTTAGATTCCCATGCAGTAATCACACATCCTGCATTGGTTACTATGGAAGGAATAAACTGCTCATTCCCTGGACCCTCTCAATTGAAATACAGACATAGGACTAAACTAACTAGGAATAGAATAGCAAGACTGCAGTGAAGACTGACACAGCAGCAGAGCAGTAGGAGCGAGGAATGCACCAATATTGCTCATGTTCTTACCGTCTTCACATCCAGCCTCTATCTCACTAATGAACATTCCCCACAAGAACCGCATGATCTTCTATTAAAATACTCTGTGCTGCTGTGGCCCTGCTCCATCCATACAATAGAAGGATCTCTGGCTGGCACTATAGGGGCACCTGTAGCTGGCATGATTGGAGACACCTGAAACACTATTAGGGCACATCTATAGCTAGAATTACATGGAATATATGTGGCTTGGTCTATTGGAAGCATCTGTAGAACTTGTATTCCTTTCCTTCGTTCTTTCCTATTCCTCCTGTCCCCCCCCCCCTTTTTTCTCCTTCCTCCTCTTCTTCCCCCGCCTTCTTCCTCTTCTTTTTCTTCTTCCTCCTCTTCTTCCCCCTTCTTCTTCCTCTTTCTCCTCTTCTTCTTCTTTCTCTTTTTTTCTTTTCTCCTTCTATTTCTTCTTCTTTTTCTTTTTCCTCCTTCCTCTTTTACTCCTCCTTTTTTCTCTTCCTCCTCCTCCTTTTCTTCCTTTTTGTCTTCTTCTTCATGAACTTCCCAGAAGTACTCACATGCCCTCCTGGGTATTGGTGAAGTTCCTGACATCTGTAGCTGGCAGTGCAGGGGGTATATGTGGCTATCAGTGGATATCTGTGGCTGGCACTATAGTGGCATGTGTTGCTGGAATGGTGGCATCAGTGGTTGCCACTATAAGAACATCTGTGACTGGCACTGTAGGGGTTATCTGTGGTTGTTGGCACTATAGGGATGCATGTAGCGGTATAGGAGCATCTGGGGCATCTGGTAGGTATCCCATAAGTGGGTCAGTGGCTCAGCACTCTGTGGGGTCCTCCAGCATCCACTATGTAACGCTCAGTCTTGACCTCCCGGCCCCTCTGTGCCGCTGCCACAATAAGGGTAACCTATGATGAAGGCAGAGCATCCGCCATCGGACTTCTACATTTCAGATTCCCGACGCGTAAAACACTCAATAATTCAATTAGTCAGAACTATTTCGCATAACTAATCTGCTTTAACAAATTAATTACTGCAAATGAATTGGCAGACAAAAACGAGAAAAGAGGGAAAAGCGGCGCGATGAGCAGTAAATCACACAGAAAGTTCCGTGCCAGGGGACGGGAAAAGCGTAGAACGCGCTGATCCCAACACGACTGACAGAGCTGATTCCAGATGTCACATTCCTGCTTCTTAAAGGGGCACTCCACTTTTATCACCTGCCATCATAGATAGAGGACACTCGGTAAAATCCCTCATCCATTTCATGTTTCATACAGATCTGATGTCGCGTCCATCACCTCTAAAACTGAGCCACTGAAATGAATGGAGCTTCTGTGCAGTGGTGGCTATTCACTGACAGCAAGCACTGATCATGCAATGGGTCAGAAAACCCTCTCCAGTAAAGAACATAATCTGCTATAACCTGCGGCTCTCCATCTGTTGTGAGGCTTTAGCTCCCGGCATGTGTTAATATTCACAGGCTGCTGGGAGTTGTATCTCCGCAACAGCTGGAGATTGTCAGACATCTCTGGGCATTGCCAAAGGGGAGGAGTTCTGGAAATCGGTGGGGGGCTGAGGTCACAGACGTCACCAATGCCATCATCTTATCTTTCTCTTTGACAGTAGTCTACAATCTGTGGCTTTCCTGGTGTTCTAAGACTACAACTCCCAGCATGCACTGGTGATTGGCATGCTGGGAGTTGTAGTTTTACAACAGCTGGAAAGTCCCAGGTCGGAGCTTATTGATCAGTGATGTTTGGGGTAGAGCTGCCCTTTAATATGGACTGAGAGCTTCAGATCCAGGACTGTAAATCTCTTGTCTGGGGAAGCGGCTCAGTGCCTGGCATTCTTCTATAAATATTTACCGCTGCCCGTACTACCCCGCTCACATCAGCGGGGCACGTGGGGTCCTCTGCCCGGAAATTCACCCAGGTGGGCTCAAAGACAAGGCACAGAACCCAATGCCATATACAGAAGTCACATAGTGGGCGATGTCCTGTCCTCACCGGGCCTGGGGTCCAATCTGCTTGGTTACAGATTCTCCTGCCTGGACCCCAATAGCTCCCCTATAACCTTGTCCTTAGGCTCTATGAAGAGATTGTAAGCTCCGCTGCCGAGTGAATGAGGAAGCCCATATATAACACCGCAGGATATGACAGAAGCACATAAGTACAATCGCCATATGTCATATCCTTATACTGCCTGTTCTGTACTTCTAGTATCTCTTAGGCTCCTGTATACAGTGGCGTAACTATAGGGAATGCAGGGGATGCGGTTGCCCCCGGGCACAGGAGCCTTAAGGGGCCTATAAGGAGCCCAGTACTAGGAATAAAGCATTATATTTGGGGCCCGCGTTACAGATTTTGCATTGGGGCCCAGAAGCTTCAAGTAACGCCTCTGCCTGTATATATGATGTATCTTCTATACTGCCCATGTAATATCTCTTATACTGCCTGTTCTGTACTTCTAGTATCTCTTAGGACGAGCTCACACGAACAGGTCGGATTCCGTGAGCGGATATCCGCAGTGGAATATTTGCGTACGACCACGGAAGTGAATTGCGTATGGTCGCACATGTGTGCGGTTTTCCACGCAGATGTATAGTGTATGACAGCGCACAGTCTGCGCGGAAAAATAAACGCAAGCAGAGAATGACATCAGAAAGTTGCCCAACCCCCAGGAAACACCCTTCTATCGCCCAGGCGACATTCTCTTGTGCCGTCGTGGTGAGATGTTCCGAGAGCCTTCAGAATGGCATACGGCTCTCTGGGCTCGGCTGGTTTATACTACTTTTTTTGGAAGTAGTATAAACCCCTTTAAAAAAGAAAACCCTTCCTCTTGTGGAAGAGCCCAGAAGGAGAGGCGGAGGCTGCAGACAGTCTGGATGGTTTGTCGCTCCCCAGACTCTGTCCTCCATTGTATTATAGTAGCTTTCATTATACTATTTGTATCTGGTCTCCTAGCAACTGGTGAAGGAAACCATGTTAATACGCAATGCAATTGCGTATGCACTGCAAATCGAACGCATCCCTAGAGATCAATGGAGGCCGTACGCTCGGAATCCACGGTAAAATAGAGCACAGTGAGCTTATATTCCGCTCGTGGAATCCGTAATTGTGAGCGAAATGGTGAAAGTCAATGCATTCGATAGATCGCAAATCTGCAATTGAAATTCGTTCGTGTGAGACCGGCCTTAGGCTCCAGTATATATCATGTCTCTTCTATCCTGCCCATGTAGCATCCCTTATACTGCTTCTGGTCATATGTGTCACACTCATGGCCCGAGGACCACATCTGGCCCGCTGCACCACTTTATGTGGCCCACGACGAGGTCCGTAAGCAGAAGGACTGGATGTCCGGAGGGCGCAACCAGCGCTTGGCAGAGTGAGTGGCGCAAACACAGGGAGCGGGTTTGGATTCTGAGCTTCGGTCTACCTCCATACTGCTCTGTTCAGCAGCTCATAGGTGGTGGCACAGCTCTGCCAGCCCTATCCGGGCACTCTAGCCACCCACCAAGGTAGGAAGCCCGGTGCTAAAGAGGTAGAAGGGGAGAAAGCCCATCACAGTGCCCCGAGCTCCACAGCTATGCTAAGTAGTAATTGCCTTTAGGGCTCATTCACATGGGTACATGCAGTTTGAATCAGTGCAATACACTGCAATACCCCAACTGCGCATATTCACTGCGTATTTGGACCTTCTTCTGTTTTTTGCGCCACTTATCTCCATTTCCGTTTTAAACGAACCGCACCAGCAGAATGCAAATTCAGGCTGAACGTTGCTAAAAGTTCGATGAGAACTACAGTACAGTATAGTGCCGTATATACTGCTGCCAACATAGTACTGACAGTATGTGAGCACTGAATGGCAGGATTGTGTAGCAACTATAGGGCACTATATGGTAGTATGATTTAGGCATTTAATGGCATCATTATTTGGACATCGTATTGTCTGGTGGTATATTGTATATAGCGCATACAGTATGTATCTGTGTTTTCTATGTATTTATCAACACTGGCGCAAACGAGAAGAGGTGCAGTTTCCCGTAGCGCCAAATCAATGCCTTTTAATGGATAATGTAACGCGTTGTTCTGGGTCCCCGCCCCTCTCCTTTGCGCCAGCTCGGATACATTTCCCCGAGCGGCTCTTCTTGTCTTCGCACCTTTTTTCCTTTTCCTCACTTCGGTTTAATCGATACAAAGTGTAACAAACAACATGACAAATACATTAGTAGAAGTGACTGCAGCAGGGGGCGATCCCAGGAGGAGGGGGCGCTGAATGTTCTGCCTTCTCAATACTCCTGGCCCCCAATGTAAGTTCTGTCCCGAGACCCCCACCTGTCATATGCTCTACAATACTGGACCTTGGGGCCCTGTCATACACTAGGGGCCAATGTTGCCTATAAGTGCCCCCTGAACTCGCCGTTTCCCTATTACTAAGCATAGTAAAGAAGGATAACAATCACGCAAGTATCAGAAATCGGAGGCTCGCTCAGGACAGAGCTGCAACCAGGGAGCAATAGCTTACACACAGGTATGATTAACCTCATCTTCCATCTGAGTACTTCACGTCCTCCTTGGTAAATAGGTTTCTTTGTGTCCCAGTAATTACAGCCACATATTTCCTGGATGGGTAAATAGCGAGACATCCATTTGCGCTTTACAAGCCGCTATCTTGGCGGTCGTTAGCAGTAATTACATTCATTACACAGGGAATTCCCCATGGAAATAAAAAAAAAACCCTCTGTACCATATTGAAGGGGATATTAGATGAAATGACTCCCAAAGGGGCAGAAACTACAAAACGTCTGAGGGCGAGTTATGTACGAACTCTATGTATGGGGTCCAATGGGGGGTTCTGCCCAGGTCATACCGCTCCAGCCCGATATCCTGTATGTAGCGGGCACTATACAGCCCTGTCTGTGCGATCATCATAAGTGTCACTGAGTCCACGAGCCCAGCACATTGTTATACCGAGACAACCTGAGCCGCTGGGAGACCCCGCTCCTTCCAACATGTAACCCTCAGTCTGGGATGCCCCACTAATCTTCATATCCGCCCTCACTAGAGATTAGCGAACCATTCCAGTAACCATTCAGGGTAAACATTGCTATAAGTTAGCTTCAGCGAGAACGACACTACAGTACAGTGCGGTATAACAATGCCATAATCAGCCCACGATACACTGCTGCCAACATAACACTGCCATATACTACACTCGTAATGCTGTCATACCCAGCCCACATAATACCACCATATACCGCCCATAACCACTATGCAGTGGTAAGCCAACATTGCAATATTCAGCCTACATAAGATAGTGTTATATAGTTGAAAAATTCTTGTACATAGGGGGGCAGTATTATAGTAGCTATATTCTTGTACATAGCAGGCAGTATTATAGTAGTTATATTCTTGTACATAGGGGGCAGTATTACAGTAGTTATATTCTTGTACATAGGGGACAGTATTATAGTAGTTATATTCTTGTACATAGCGGGCAGTATTATAGTAGTTATATTCTTGTACATAACAGGGAGTATTATAGTAGTTATATTCTTGTACATAGGAGGCAGTATTATAGTAGTTATATTCTTGTACATAGGGGGCAGTATTATAGTAGTTATATTCTTGTACATAGGGGGCAGTATTATTGTAGCTATATTCCTGTACATAGAGGGCAGTATTATAGTATTTATATACTTATACATAGGGGGCAGTATTATAGTAGTTATATACTTGTACATAGGGGGCAGTATTATAGTAGTTATATTCTTGCACATAGGGAGCAGTATTACAGTAGTTATATTCTTGTACATAGGGAGCAGTATTATAGTAGTTATATTCTTGTACATAGGGGGCAGTATTATAGTAGTTATATTCTTGTACATAGCGGGCAGTATTATAGTAGTTATATCCTTGTACATAGGGGGCAGTATTATAGTAGTTATATTCTTGTACATAGGAGGCAGTATTATAGTAGTTATATTCTTGTACATAGGGGGCAGTATTATAGTAGTTATATTCTTGTACATAGGGGGCAGTATTATTGTAGCTATATTCCTGTACATAGAGGGCAGTATTATAGTATTTATATACTTATACATAGGGGGCAGTATTATAGTAGTTATATACTTGTACATAGGGGGCCGTATTATAGTAGTTATATTCTTGTACATAGGGGGCAGTATTATAGTAGTTATATTCTTGTACATAGGAGGCAATATAATAGTAGTTATATTCTTGTACATAGGAGGCAATATTATAGTAGTTATATTCTTATACATAGGGGGCAGTATTATAGTAGTTATATTCTTGTACATAGCGGGCAGTATTATAGTAGTTATATCCTTGTACATACGGGGCAGTATTATAGCAGTTATATTCTTGTACATAGGGGGTTGTATTATAGTAGTTATATTCTTGTACATAGGAGCAGTATTATAGCAGTTATATTCTTGTACATAGGAGCAGTATTATAGTAGTTATATTCTTGTACATAGGGGGCAGTATTATAGTAGTTATATTCTTACACATAGGAGGCAGTATTATAGTAGTTATATTCTTGTACATAGGAGGCAGTATTATAGTAGTTATATTCTTGTACATAGGAGGTAGTATTATAGTAGTTATATTCTTGTACATAGGAGCAGTATTATAGTAGTTATATTCTTGTACATAGGGGCAGTATTATAGTAGTTATATTCTTGTACATAGGAGCAGTATTATAGTAGTTATATTCTTGTACATAGGGGCAGTATTATAGTAGTTATATTCTTGTACATAGGGGCAGTATTATAGTAGTTATATTCTTGTACATAGGAGCAGTATTATAGTAGTTATATTCTTGTACATAGGGGGCAGTATTATAGTAGTTATATTCTTGTACATAGGAGGCAATATTATAGTAGTTATATTCTTATACATAGGGGGCAGTATTATAGTAGTTATATTCTTGTACATAGCGGGCAGTATTATAGTAGTTATATCCTTGTACATAGGGGGCAGTATTATAGCAGTTATATTCTTGTACATAGGGGGTTGTATTATAGTAGTTATATTCTTGTACATAGGGGGCAGTATTATAGTAGTTATATTCTTGTACATAGGGGGCAGTATTATAGTAGTTATATTCTTGTACATAGGAGCAGTATTATAATAGTTATATTCTTGTACATAGGAGCAGTATTATAGTAGTTATATTCTTGTACATAGTGAGCAGTATTATAGTAGTTATATTCTTGTACATAGGGGGCAGTATTATAGTAGTTATATTCTTGTACATAGGGGCGGTATTATAGTAGTTATATTCTTGTACATAGGGGGCAGTATTATAGTAGTTATATTCTTACACATAGGAGGCAGTATTATAGAAGTTATATTCTTGTACATAGGGGGCAGTATTATAGTAGTTATATACTTGTACATAGGGGGCCGTATTATAGTAGTTATATTCTTGTACATAGGGGGCAGTATTATAGTAGTTATATTCTTGTACATAGGAGGCAATATAATAGTAGTTATATTCTTGTACATAGGAGGCAATATTATAGTAGTTATATTCTTATACATAGGGGGCAGTATTATAGTAGTTATATTCTTGTACATAGCGGGCAGTATTATAGTAGTTATATCCTTGTACATACGGGGCAGTATTATAGCAGTTATATTCTTGTACATAGGGGGTTGTATTATAGTAGTTATATTCTTGTACATAGGAGCAGTATTATAGCAGTTATATTCTTGTACATAGGAGCAGTATTATAGTAGTTATATTCTTTTACATAGGGGGCAGTATTATAGTAGTTATATTCTTACACATAGGAGGCCGTATTATAGTAGTTATATTCTTGTACATAGGAGGCAGTATTATAGTAGTTATATTCTTGTACATAGGAGGTAGTATTATAGTAGTTATATTCTTGTACATAGGAGCAGTATTATAGTAGTTATATTCTTGTACATAGGGGCAGTATAATAGTAGTTATATTCTTGTACATAGGAGCAGTATTATAGTAGTTATATTCTTGTACATAGGGGCAGTATTATAGTAGTTATATTCTTGTACATAGGGGCAGTATTATAGTAGTTATATTCTTGTACATAGGAGCAGTATTATAGTAGTTATATTCTTGTACATAGGGGGCAGTATTATAGTAGTTATATTCTTGTACATAGGAGGCAATATTATAGTAGTTATATTCTTATACATAGGGGGCAGTATTATAGTAGTTATATTCTTGTACATAGCGGGCAGTATTATAGTAGTTATATCCTTGTACATAGGGGGCAGTATTATAGCAGTTATATTCTTGTACATAGGGGGTTGTATTATAGTAGTTATATTCTTGTACATAGGGGGCAGTATTATAGTAGTTATATTCTTGTACATAGGGGCAGTATTATAGTAGTTATATTCTTGTACATAGGAGCAGTATTATAATAGTTATATTCTTGTACATAGGAGGCAATATTATAGTAGTTATATTCTTATACATAGGGGGCAGTATTATAGTAGTTATATTCTTGTACATAGCGGGCAGTATTATAGTAGTTATATCCTTGTACATACGGGGCAGTATTATAGCAGTTATATTCTTGTACATAGGGGGTTGTATTATAGTAGTTATATTCTTGTACATAGGAGCAGTATTATAGCAGTTATATTCTTGTACATAGGAGCAGTATTATAGTAGTTATATTCTTGTACATAGGGGGCAGTATTATAGTAGTTATATTCTTACACATAGGAGGCAGTATTATAGTAGTTATATTCTTGTACATAGGAGGCAGTATTATAGTAGTTATATTCTTGTACATAGGAGGTAGTAGTATAGTAGTTATATTCTTGTACATAGGAGCAGTATTATAGTAGTTATATTCTTGTACATAGGGGCAGTATTATAGTAGTTATATTCTTGTACATAGGAGCAGTATTATAGTAGTTATATTCTTGTACATAGGGGCGGTATTATAGTAGTTATATTCTTGTACATAGGAGGCAGTATTATAGTAGTTATATTCTTGTACATAGGGAGCAGTATTATAGTAGTTATATTCTTGTACATAGAAGCAGTATTATAGTAGTTATATTCTTGTACATAGGGGGCAGTATTATAGTAGTTATATTCTTGTACATAGGAACAGTATTATAGTAGTTATATTCTTGTACATAGGGGCAGTATTATAGTAGTTATATTCTTGTACATAGGAGCAGTATTATAGTAGTTATATTCTTGTACATAGGGGGCAGTATTATAGTAGTTATATTCTTGTACATAGGAGGCAATATTATAGTAGTTATATTCTTATACATAGGGGGCAGTATTATAGTAGTTATATTCTTGTACATAGCGGGCAGTATTATAGTAGTTATATCCTTGTACATAGGGGGCAGTATTATAGCAGTTATATTCTTGTACATAGGGGGTTGTATTATAGTAGTTATATTCTTGTACATAGGGGGCAGTATTATAGTAGTTATATTCTTGTACATAGGGGGCAGTATTATAGTAGTTATATTCTTGTACATAGGAGCAGTATTATAATAGTTATATTCTTGTACATAGGAGCAGTATTATAGTAGCTATATTCTTGTACATAGTGAGCAGTATTATAGTAGTTATATTCTTGTACATAGGGGGCAGTATTATAGTAGTTATATTCTTGTACATAGGGGCGGTATTATAGTAGTTATATTCTTGTACATAGGGGGCAGTATTATAGTAGTTATATTCTTACACATAGGAGGCAGTATTATAGAAGTTATATTCTTGTACATAGGGGGCAGTATTATAGTAGTTATATACTTGTACATAGGGGGCCGTATTATAGTAGTTATATTCTTGTACATAGGGGGCAGTATTATAGTAGTTATATTCTTGTACATAGGAGGCAATATAATAGTAGTTATATTCTTGTACATAGGAGGCAATATTATAGTAGTTATATTCTTATACATAGGGGGCAGTATTATAGTAGTTATATTCTTGTACATAGCGGGCAGTATTATAGTAGTTATATCCTTGTACATACGGGGCAGTATTATAGCAGTTATATTCTTGTACATAGGGGGTTGTATTATAGTAGTTATATTCTTGTACATAGGAGCAGTATTATAGCAGTTATATTCTTGTACATAGGAGCAGTATTATAGTAGTTATATTCTTGTACATAGGGGGCAGTATTATAGTAGTTATATTCTTACACATAGGAGGCAGTATTATAGTAGTTATATTCTTGTACATAGGAGGCAGTATTATAGTAGTTATATTCTTGTACATAGGAGGTAGTATTATAGTAGTTATATTCTTGTACATAGGAGCAGTATTATAGTAGTTATATTCTTGTACATAGGGGCAGTATTATAGTAGTTATATTCTTGTACATAGGAGCAGTATTATAGTAGTTATATTCTTGTACATAGGGGCAGTATTATAGTAGTTATATTCTTGTACATAGGGGCAGTATTATAGTAGTTATATTCTTGTACATAGGAGCAGTATTATAGTAGTTATATTCTTGTACATAGGGGGCAGTATTATAGTAGTTATATTCTTGTACATAGGAGGCAATATTATAGTAGTTATATTCTTATACATAGGGGGCAGTATTATAGTAGTTATATTCTTGTACATAGCGGGCAGTATTATAGTAGTTATATTCTTACACATAGGAGGCAGTATTATAGTAGTTATATTCTTGTACATAGGAGGCAGTATTATAGTAGTTATATTCTTGTACATAGGAGGTAGTATTATAGTAGTTATATTCTTGTACATAGGAGCAGTATTATAGTAGTTATATTCTTACACATAGGAGGCAGTATTATAGAAGTTATATTCTTGTACATAGGAGGCAGTATTATAGTAGTTATATTCTTGTACATAGGAGGTAGTATTATAGTAGTTATATTCTTGTGCATAGGGGCAGTATTATAGTAGTTATATTCTTGTACATAGGGGCAGTATTATAGTAGTTATATTCTTGTATATAGGGGCAGTATTATAGTATCTATAGTCTTGAACATAGGGGGCAGTATTATAATAGTTATATTCTTGTACATAGGGGCAGTATTATAGTAGTTATATTCTTGTACATGGGGGGCAGTATTATAGTAGTTATATTCTTGTACATAGGAGCAGTATTATAGTAGTTATATTCTTGTACATAGGGGCAGTATTATAGTAGTTATATTCTTGTACATAGGAGCAGTATTATAGTAGTTATATTCTTGTACATAGGGGCAGTATTATAGTAGTTATATTCTTGTACATAGGGGCAGTATTATAGTAGTTATATTCTTGTATATAGGAGCAGTATTATAGTAGTTATATTCTTGTACATAGGGGCAGAATTATAGTAGTTATATTCTTGTACATAGGAGCAGTATTATAGTAGTTATATTCTTGTACATAGGGGCAGTATTATAGTAGTTATATTCTTGTACATAGGGGCAGTATTATAGTAGTTATATTCTTGTACATAGGCGTGCAGTATTATAATAGTTATATTCTTGTACATAGGGGTAGTATTATAGTATCTATAGTCTTGTACATAGGGGCAGTATTATAGTAGCTATATTCTTGTACATAGGAGGCAGTATTATAGTAGTTATAATCTTGTACATAGGGGCAGTATTATAGTAGCTATAGACTTGTACATAGGAGGCAGTATTATAGTAGCTATATTCTTGTACATAGGAGGCAGTATTATAGTAGTTATAATCTTGTACATAGGGGCAGTATTATAGTAGCTATAGACTTGTACATAGGGGGCAGTATTATAGTAGTTATATTCCTGCACATAGGAGGCAGTATTATAGTAGTTATATTCTTGTACATAGGAGACAGTATTATAGTAGTTACATTCTTGTACATAGAGGGCAGTATTATAGTAGTTATATTCTTGCACATAGGAGGCAGTATTATAGTAATTATATTCTTGTACATAGGAGGCAGTATTATAGTAGTTATATTCTTGTACATAGGGGGCAGTATTATAGTAGTTATATTCTTGTACATAGGAGCAGTATTATAGTACTTATATTCTTGTACATAGGGGCAGTATTATAGCAGCTATAGTCTTGTACATAGGGGGAGTATTATAGTAGTTATATTCTTGCACATAGGAGGCAGTATTATAGTAGTTATATTCTTGTACATAGGAGGCAGTATTATAGTAGTTATATTCTTGTACATAGAAGCAGTATTATAGTAGTTATATTCTTGTACATAGGGGCCAGTATTATAGTAGTTATATTCTTGTACATAGGGGCAGTATAATAGTAGTTATATTCTTGTACATAGGGGCAGTATAATAGTAGTTATATTCTTGTACATAGGGGCAGTATAATAGTAGTTATATTTTTGTACAAAGGGGCAGTATTATAGTATTTATATTCTTGTACATAGGGGCAGTATTACAGCAGTTATATTGTTGTACATAGAAGTAGTATTATAATAGTTATATTTTTGTACATAGGGAGCAGTATTATAGTAGTTATATTCTTGTATATAGGGGGCAGTATTATAGTAGTTATATTCTTGTACATAGGGGGCAGTATTATAGTAGTTATATTCTTGTACATAGGGGGCAGTATTATAGTAGTTATATCCTTGTACATAGGAGCAGTATTATAGTAGTTTTATTCTTGTACATAGGGGCAGTATTATAGTAGTTATATTCTTGTACATAGGGGGCAGTATTATAATAGTTATATTCTTGTACATAGGGGGCAGTATTATAGTAGTTATATTCTTGTACATTAGGGGCAGTATTATAGTAGTTATATTCTTGTACATAGGGTCAGTATTATAGTAGTTATATTCTTGTACATAGGGGGCAGTATTATAGTAGTTATATTCTTCTACATAGGAGGCTGTATTATAGTAGTTAAATTCTTGTACATAGGGGCCAGTATTATAGTAGTTATATTCTTGTACATGGGGGGGCAGTATTATAGTAGTTATATTCTTGTACATAGGGAGCAGTATTAGAGTAGTTATATTCTTGTACATAGGGGCAGTATTATAGTAGTTATATTCTTGTACATAGGGGACAGTATTATAGTAGTTATATTCTTGTACATAGGTAGCAGTATTATAGTAGTTATATTCTTGTACATAGGGGGCAGTATTATAGTAGTTATATTCTTGTACATGGAGGGCAGTATTATATTAGTTATATACTTGTACATAGGGGTCAGTATTATAGTAGTTATATTCCTGTACATAGGGGGCAGTATTATGGTAGTTATATGCTTCTATAGAGCTTGCAGTATTATAGTACTTATATGCTTGTACATAGGTAGCAGTGTTATAGTAGTTATATGCTTGTACATAGGGGCAGTTTTATAGTAGTTATATTCTTGTACATAGGGGGCAGTATTATGGTAGTTATAAGCTTGTATATAGAGTGCAGTATTATAGTAGTGATATGCTTGTACATAGGAGCAGTATTATAGTAGTTATATTCTTGTACATAGGGAGCTGTATTATAGTAGTTATATTCTTGTACATAGGGAGCAGTATTATAGTAGTTATATTCTTGTACATAGGGGGCAGTATTATAGCAGTTATATTCTTGTACATAGGGGGCAGTATTATAGTAGTTATATTCTTGTACATAGGGGCAGTATAATAGTAGTTATATTCTTGTACATAGGGGCAGTATTATAGTAGTTATATTCTTGTACATAGGGTGCAGTATTGTAGTAGTTATATTCTTGTACATAGGGGGCAGTATAATAGTAGTTATATTTTTGTACAAAGGGCAGTATTATAGTAGTTATATTCTTGTACATAGGGCGCAGTATTATAGTATTTATATTCTTGTACATAGGGGCAGTATTATAGCAGTTATATTCTTGTAAATAGGAGTAGTATTATAATAGTTATATTCTTGTACATAGGAGGCAGTATTATAGTAGTTATATTCTTGTACATAGGGGGCAGTATTATAGTAGTTATATTCTTGTACATAGGGGGCAGTATTATAGTAGTTATATTCTTGTACATGGGGAGCAGTATTATAGTAGTTATATTCTTGTACATAAGGGGCAGTATTATAGTAGTTATATTCTTGTACATAGGGGGCAGTATTATAGTAGTTATATTCTTGTACATAGGGGGCAGTATTATAGTAGTTATATTCTTGTATATAGGGGCAGTATTATAGTAGTTATATTCTTGTACATAGGTGGCAGTATTATAGTAGTTATATTCTTGTACATAAGGGGCAGTATTATAGTAGTTATATTCTTGTACATAGGGGGCAGTATTATAGTGGTTATATTCTTGTACATAGGGGGCAGTAGTATGGTAGTCATATGCTTGTATATAGGGTGCAGTATTATAGTTGTTATATGCTTGTACATGGGGGGCAGTATTATAGTAGTTATATTCTTGTACATAGGGGTCAGTATTATGGTAGTTATATGCTTGTATATAGAGTGCAGTATTATAGTAGTGATATGCTTGTACATAGGGGGCCGTAATATAGTAGTTATATTCTTGTACATAGGGGGCAGTATTATAGTAGTTATATTCTTGTACATAGGGGACAGTATTATAGTAGTTATATGCTTGTACATAGAGGACAGTATTATAGTAGTTATATGCTTGTACATAGGGGGTAGTATTATAGCAGTTATATTCTTGTACATAGGGGGCAGTATTATAGTAGTGATATTCTTGTACATAGGGGCAGTATTATAGTAGTTATATTCTTGTACATAGGTGAAAGTATTATAGTAGTTATATTCTTGTACATAGGTAGCAGTATTATAGTAGTTATATTCTTGCACATAGCGGGCAGTATTATAGTAGTTATATTCTTGTACATAGGGGGCAGTATTATAGTAGTTATATTCTTCTACATAGGGGGCAGTATTATAGTAGTTATATTCTTGTACATGGAGGGCAGTATTATAGTAGTTATATACTTGTACATAGGGGGCAGTATTATAGTAGTTATATTCTTGTACATAGGGGGCAGTATTATGGTAGTTATATGCTTCCATATAGCTTGCAGTTTTATAGTAGTTATATGCTTGTACATAGGTAGCAGTGTTATAGTAGTTATATGCTTGTACATAGGGGGCAGTTTTATAGTAGTTATATTCTTGTACATAGGGGGCAGTATTATGGTAGTTATACGCTTGTGTATAGAGTGCAGTATTATGGTAATGATATGCTTGTACATAGGAGCAGTATCATAGTAATTATATGCTTGTACATAGAGGACAGTATTATAGTAGTTATATGCTTGTACATAGGGGGCAGTATTATAGCAGTTATATTCTTGTACATAGGGGGCAGTATTATAGTAGTTATATTCTTGTACATAGGGGCAGTATAATAGTAGTTATATTCTTGTACATAGGGGCAGTATTATAGTAGTTATATTCTTGCACATAGGGTGCAGTATTATAGTAGTTATATTCTTGTACATAGGTGGCAGTATTATAGTAGTTATATTCTTGTACATAGGGGGCAGTATTATAGTAGTTATATTCTTGTACATAGGAGGCAGTATTATAGTAGTGATATTCTTGTACATAGGGGGCAGTATTATAGTCGTTATATTCTTGCACATACGGGGCAGTATTATAGTAGTTATATTCTTGTACATAGGGGGCAGTATTATAGTAGTTATATTCTTGTACATAGGGGGCAGTATTATAGTAGTTATATTCTTGTACATAGGGGGCAGTATTATAGTAGTTATATCCTTGTACATAGGAGCAGTATTATAGTAGTTTTATTCTTGTTCATAGGGGACAGTATTATAGTAGTCATATTCTTGTACATAGGTAGCAGTATTACAGTAGTTATATTCTTGCACATAGAGTGCAGTATTATAGTTGTTATATTCTTGTACATAGGGGGCAGTATTATAGTAGTTATATTCTTGTACATAGGGGGCAGTATTATAGTAGTTATATTCTTGTACATAGGGGGCAGTATTATAGTAGTTATATTCTTGTACATAGGGGGCAGTATTATAGTGGTTATATTCTTGTACATAGGGGGCAGTAGTATGGTAGTCATATGCTTGTATATAGGGTGCAGTATTATAGTTGTTATATGCTTGTACATGGGGGGCAGCATTATAGTAGTTATATTCTTGTACATAGGGGGCAGTATTATGGTAGTTATATGCTTGTACATAGGGGGCAATATTATAGTAGTTATATTCTTGTACAAAGGGGCAGTATAATAGTAGTTATATTCTTGTACATAGGGGCAGTATTATAGTAGTTATATTCTTGCACATAGAGTGCAGTATTATAGTAGTCATTATCTTGTACATAGGGGGCAGTATAATAGTAGGTTTATTTTTGTACAAAGGGGCAGTATTATAGTAGTTATATTCTTGTACATAGGGGGCAGTATTATAGTAGTTATATTCTTGTACATAGGGGGCAGTATTATAGTAGTTATATTCTTGTACATAGGGGGCAGTATTATAGTGGTTATATTCTTGTACATAGGGGCAGTATTATAGCAGTTATATTCTTGTACATAGGAGGCAGTATTATAGTAGTTATATTCTTGTACATATGGGGCAGTATTATAGTAGTTATATTCTTGTACATGGGGAGCAGTATTATAGTAGTTATATTCTTGTACATAAGGGGCAGTATTATAGTAGTTATATTCTTGTATATAGGGGGCAGTATTATAGTAGTTATATTCTTGTACATAAGGGGCAGTATTATAGTAGTTATATTCTGCTACATAGGGGGCAGTATTATAGTAGTTATATTCTTGTATATATGGGCAGTATTATAGTTTTTATATTTTTGTACATAGGGGCAGTATTATAGCAGTTATATTCTTGTACATAGGAGTAGTATTATAATAGTTATATTCTTGTACATAGGAGGCAGTATTATAGTAGTTATATTCTTGTACATAGGGGGCAGTATTATAGTAGTTATATTCTTGTACATGGGGAGCAGTATTATAGTAGTTATATTCTTGTACATAAGGGGCAGTATTATAGTAGTTATATTCTTGTATATAGGGGTCAGTATTATAGTAGTTATATTCTTGTACATAAGGGGCAGTATTATAGTAGTTATATTCTTGTACGTAAGGGGCAGTATTATAGTAGTTATATTCTGCTACATAGGGGGCAGTATTATAGTAGTTATATTCTTGTATATAGGGGCAGTATTATAGTAGTTATATTCTTGTACATAAGGGGCAGTATTATAGTAGTTATATTCTTGTATATAGGGGCAGTATTATAGTAGTTATATTCTTGTGCATAGTGGGCAGTATTACAGTAGTTATATTCTTGTACATAGGGGGCAGTATTACAGTAGTTATATTCTTGTACATGGGGAGCAGTATTATAGTAGTTATATTCTTGTACATAGGAGGCAGTATTATAGTAGTTATATTCTTGTACATAAGGGGCAGTATTATAGTAGTTATATTCTTGTACATAGGAGGCAGTATTATAGTAGTTATATTCTTGTACATAGGGGGCAGTATTATAGTAGTTATATTCTTGCACATACGGGGCAGTATTATAGTAGTTATATTCTTGTACATAGGGGGCAGTATTATAGTAGTTATATTCTTGTACATAGGGGGCAGTATTATAGTAGTTATATTCTTGTACATAGGGGGCAGTATTATAGTAGTTATATCCTTGTACATAGGAGCAGTATTATAGTAGTTTTATTCTTGTACATAGGGGCAGTATTATAGTAGTTATATTCTTGTACATAGGGGACAGTATTATAGTAGTTATATTCTTGTACATAGGTAGCAGTATTATAGTAGTTATATTCTTGCACATAGAGCGCAGTATTATAGTTGTTATATTCTTGTACATAGGGGGCAGTATTATAGTAGCTATATTCTTGTACATAGGGGGCAGTATTATAGTAGTTATATTCTTGTACATAGGGGGGCAGTATTATAGTAGTTATATTCTTGTACATAGGGGGCAGTATTATGGTAGTTATATGCTTGTATATAGAGTGCAGTATTATAGTAGTGATATGCTTGTACATAGGGGGAAGTATTATAGTAGTTATATTCTTGTACATAGGGGGCAGTATTATAGTAGTTATATTCTTGTACATAGGGGGCAGTATTATAGTAGTTATATTCTTGTACATAGGGAGCAGTATTATAGTAGTTATATTCTTGTACATAGGGGGCAGTATTATAGTAGTTATATTCTTGTACATGGGGGGCAGTATTATAGTAGTTATATGCTTGTACATAGAGGACAGTATTATAGTAGTTATATGCTTGTACATAGGGGGTAGTATTATAGCAGTTATATTCTTGTACATAGGGGGCAGTATTATAGTAGTGATATTCTTGTACATAGGGGCAGTATTATAGTAGTTATATTCTTGTACATAGGGGGCAGTATTATAGTAGTTATATTCTTGTACATAGGGGGCAGTATTATAGTAGTGATATTCTTGTACATAGGGGGCAGTATTATAGTAGTGATATTCTTGTACATAGGGGGCAGTATTATAGTAGTGATATTCTTGTACATAGGGGGCAGTATTTTAGAAGTTATATTCTTTTACATAGGGGGCAGTATTATAGTAGTTATATGCTTGTACATAGGGTGCAGTATTATGGTAGTTATATGCTTGTACATAGGGGGCAGTATTATAGTAGTTATATGCTTGTACATAGGGGGCAGTATTATAGTAGTTATATTCTTGTACATAGGGGGCAGTATTATAGTAGTTATATTCTTGTTCATAGGGGGCAGTATTATATTAGATATATGCTTGTACATAGGGGGGCAGTATTATAGTAGTTATATTCTTGTACATAGGGTGCAGTATTATATAAGTTATATGCTTGTACATAGGGGGCAGTATTATAGTAGTTATATTCTTGTACATAGGGGGCAGTATTATAGTAGTGATATTCTTGTACATAGGGGGCAGTATTATAGTAGTGATATTCTTGTACATAGGGGGCAGTATTATAGTAGTGATATTCTTGTACATAGGGGGCAGTATTATAGTAGTTATATGCTTGTACATAGGGTGCAGTATTATGGTAGTTATATGCTTGTACATAGGGGGCAGTATTATAGTAGTTATATGCTTGTACATAGGGGGCAGTATTATGGTAGTCATATGCTTGTACATAGGGGGCAGTATTATAGTAGTTATATGCTTGTACATAGGGGGCAGTATTATAGTAGTTATATTCTTGTACATAGGGTGCAGTATTATAGTAGATATATGCTTGTACATATGGGGCAGTATTATATTAGTTATATTCTTGTACATAGGGTGCAGTATTATAGTAGTTATATGCTTGTACATAGGGGGCAGTATTATAGTAGTTATATTCTTGTACATAGGGGCAGTATTATAGTAGTGATATTCTTGTACATAGGGGGCAGTATTATAGTAGTGATATTCTTGTACATAGGGGGCAGTATTATAGTAGTTATATGCTTGTACATGGGGTGCAGTATTATGGTAGTTATATGCTTGTACAATGGGGGGCAGTATTATAGTAGTTATATGCTTGTACATAGGGGGCAGTATTATGGTAGTTATATGCTTGTACATAGGGGGCAGTATTATAGTAGTTATATGCTTGTACATAGGGGGCAGTATTATAGTAGTTATATTCTTGTACATAGGGTGCAGTATTATAGTAGTTATATGCTTGTACATATGGGGCAGTATTATAGTAGTTATATTCTTGTACATAGGGTGCAGTATTATAGTAGTTATATGCTTGTACATAGGGGGCAGTATTATAGTAGTTATATTCTTGTACATAGGGTGCAGTATTATAGTAGTTATATGCTTGTACATATGGGGCAGTATTATGGTAGTTATATGCTTGTACATATGGGGCAGTATTATAGTAGTTATATGCTTGTACATAGGGGGCAGTATTATAGTAGTTATATTCTTGTACATAGGGTGCAGTATTATAGTAGTTATATGCTTGTACATAGGGGGCAGTATTATAGTAGTTATATGCTTGTACATAGGGGGCAGTATTATAGTAGTTATATTCTTGTACATAGGGTGCAGTATTATAGTAGTTATATTCTTGTACATAGGGTGCAGTATTATAGTAGTTATATGCTTGTACATATGGGGCAGTATTATGGTAGTTATATGCTTGTACATATGGGGCAGTATTATAGTAGTTATATGCTTGTACATAGGGGGCAGTATTATAGTAGTTACATGCTTGTACATAGGGGGCAGTATTATAGTAGTTATATGCTTGTACATATGGGGCAGTATTGCAATACTTATATTGTCAACTCTTCTGTTGGCAGCTAATACATAGCTTATTACTCAGCAAGTGGTACTATGTCCTTTAGAGAAAGCTTCCGGCAGAGTAAATAAGATATGAAATCTGTGCATTTTGAAGCCTGAAGGGAAGGATGTGTAAAAGTAAATTGTAAAACCTATTGCCTAAACTGTTTTTTCTGTTTCCTGCTCTGCTGGAGTTAATATTAGTAATTTCTGGAATTGCCCTTTAAGCCATCTGTGTGCGGATTCTCAGCCAAGGAAAAATAGGCTGCCCAAGACAGATAGAAGGCAGTACAAGGAGCTGTCCGCTCGCCATATCAGCAGGATCTCACCAGGAATAGATTGCGTCGTGAGCCACTTTCAGTGTGACAGATTGTTTTGTAGGAAGCCAACTTTCCAGCGAATGCCAAGCCAAGAGACATCTCCATTCACCCACACTAAGAACTGCCCATTTCCAGCAGGTGCCCAGCCAGGAGGGCGAGATTCCAGCACTCAGCAAGGAGAATGCGACCATTTATCCCAACCTGTATAACAAATGGACAGACTGAACTCCAGCAATAACATGTCACCCATCTGAGAGCGGCAATATATCAGGGCAGGAGCTGCGGTGATGTGAAACCCATCACCAAACGTAACGAAAACTCATTTATAAGCCACGGCGCTTGTGCCCAATTATTCTGCATACCCAAGCACTCCTGAAAGAGCCCCCACCTAATGTCACAGAGCCGTGATTACTAAAGAGGCCAAGGCCATATGGTCCACCATCACTTCATTAAGTACGGCTCCTCTTAAAGAAGCCTTTGCTCATAATTCCATCCTCCGATCCCCCATCAGGTCAGACACATAGACTTCTGTTTGGCAGCACTTTAATTTGCCCCCACATGTTGTCGCTCCGTTGTCCAACTCATCATCCCAGACATCCGGTGTCTGCCAGGGAGTGCGATCTCTCCTAATTACCAGTCAATTAATTAATTTGTTGTGTCAATATTCTTAAAGTGTTTTTGCAATTACGGAAGGAAAAGTCGCCTCATTTGTCGCTGTTTGTATTTTGGCTCACATAAGGGTTCCTGCACACGAGCGTATGCGTATATACACTCGCGAGAAGATGAATGGGGCGCAATTCTGGGCTTTCGCACGCGTGCCCAGGCAGTTTACTGTGCATTTTTGCGATTGAACGGACTCAGCAGCCTAATTAGTCCCCGGTGTTATCACATGACACCGTGAAATCGTGGTTACGCGCACGATTTCGTGCGGATGGGGTACGCATTTGGAGACTCGTATGGAGCCTATGTGCGCAAAAATAGAGCAAGTCCTGCATTTTTTTGCCTGTGTGCAGGAGCCCCAAATGAAGTTTACTGTAATATGGAGGGTTTTGCAGGCGACTTGATGATAAAGTAAGTTTCACAATACTTGCTGCTGGATGAAAAGATGAACTTTAGCAGCCAGTGTCAGGCAGCTGCTGCCAAGCCATATGAGATCATGAAATGCCATAGAGGCACATGATGAGAAGGAGCGCAGTGACAGCTCTATGCCAATGAGGATTCTGGACGCACCGCTGAATATATAAATAGGGATATGATGCATCTGGCAAACTATATTTCATGTGACGCACTCCACTTTTCATGTTCTTGCATCAATATTTTGTATACAGTTCATGTGTTTTATGACAACTTCACACTTTTTTATAATATGTCTCTAGGGAGGTGTAGAAATAGCCTAAAACGCATAAAGCATTTGGCGCACACCACTGGCTTAATGATTTGCCCTATTTTACTAAGTGAATCTCAGATATGGATTACCATAAACCAGATAAAGACAGAAAGATCGTAACTTAGTAAACACCCCCGACTTCTCAACGATGAATAGAGGGATTAATCTGGTGGGTGTAGCTTGCCGCACCTGTTTTATGCCAAGCTGCGCCCCGTGGCACCTCACAGTAATAGTGCATCCACATACCTCTTCTCAATAATAATGCCCCTCGCATTCCTCACCTCAATAATGATGCCCCTGCATGCCCCCAAGTGATAATGCCTCCATATGCCCCCCTACTACTACCGTGTTTCCCCCCAAAAAATCCCTACCCTGATAATAAGCCCTACCCCTACATTACTGAATGGCTGCAATTGGTTCATCGAGCGCCAGCTCTGATTGGTTGAGGAATAGCGTTCATGATCCAATCACAGCACTCGCTTGCTGGAGGTGGGGTATGCAAAGCCTGGTCACCAGAAAGAGAGTGCTGTGTCAACGCTGAGGATTACACTGCAGCCTGCTGGAGTGCCAGAGACCAGCGTGAAGGACCCAGACACCGCGGGCCAGGTGAGTATAAGCCCACCAAAATAGGGACACTGTGCCTCTTTTGGGGCAAAATTTAATATAAGACAGTGCCTTATTTTTGGGAAAACATGGTAACGCCCCCGCATGCCCCTGCTTAATAATAACAGCCTTCGTATGCCCCCCAGTAATAACGCCCCCGTATGCCCCCCAGTAATAATGCCTCCATATTCCCCGCTAGTAATAACGCCCCCGCATACCCCTGCTTACTTTTTGACTTTTTTTAACCTGCCATAGACTTCTATAGCAGCTTTTTGTGTAACATGCAATAGGATAGGGCACAGGATATACGCCATGAAAACAAACCAAATGAAATCAATTCATCACATTTTGCGGGCGTGAGTATTTAACGTGTGAGCAAACACGTGCGTCTGTTTAAGCCCTAATACTCACCATATAGGAATACTGGTGATATCGGTCATTATACAGTGCGTTTTGGTCAAAAACAGTATGGAGGTAATATATAACACTGGTCAAAGCTGAAATTGTTATGGACTTAAAAAGGTCCTAATATGTAGTATCTTGGTGCGCTGAACACGAATATGACCATGACATTTTTTATTGGCTCTCGTTAGGAAGATATTTCATATATTTCACCGTGTAAATGTATCCCATAGGACTGTCACAACAGCCTTACACTTACAGTTTGAGCCGGACAGCAGCTGTGTGCGTACAGGACCTGTGATGTCACCATCATGTGATCAGTCCCTGCCTCTGAGCTCATCACCTCACACCTAACCCCAACATAACCAGTACACCCTGGTAACTCCCACAGTACCAATATACGTATCAACGGCTAATCACTAGTGTACTATAGAAAGCCCAATCCGAAAGGCTGAGCATTATATTATTTCAGACTTCGTTGGATGCAGTTTAGGCTTCTGTTACACAAAACTGTTATTATTTTATCCATTTAGTTACCATACAGAACACTAATGCCTCGGACGTGCGTTAACACCGGGGACAATTTTTGATATATTTGTGGGGAAGTGATATTTGCCAACCAGAAGAAAAGTATCACTTCTCAAGTGAAGAAGGCATCTCATCTTTACTTCGGAAGCAGAATTGGCGACCAAAACAAGCCTTGGGTCCTGCATATATGCTGGGCTACATGTACAACAGAGCTTTCACAGTGGTCGAATGGCAAAAGACCATCAGTGCTGTTTGCAGTCCCCATGGTGTGGAGAGAGCCAAGCAACCACAGACTGTGACTTCTGCTTGGTTCCTCCTGCTTCCGGCGGGATAACGAAGCAATAGAAGCCGAGAATACTCCACCCCAACCTTCCATCTACATTGAGTCTAATTCCACATGGTGAGGGACTTCCTATTCCAGAACCTCCAGCAGACTATTCTTTTGATTCAGCTGATGAGGACGAGGGTGGGCCGACCTGTTCTTCTCCTGGTCCATCAGCATGCAGTGATCCAGATTTTCACTGTGGTGCATGATCAACCCCCCACAGAATAACACAGGAAGAACTAAATGACCTGGTTCGAGATTTGGACTTATCCAAGAACAAGGCAGAATGGCTAGGTTCAAGACTCAAACAATGGAATCTTCTAGAAGAAGATATCACAGTTACTTCATATCGAAAGCGGCACCAGCAGTTTGAAAGAAGATATTCTGTTCCGATATTGAGAGCCTCATGAATGCTTTAGAAATCACTCATGACCCAGAAGAATGGAGACTATTTGTAGACTCTTGAAACTGAGTCTTAAGGCTGTGTTTTTGCACAATGGAAACCGTCTTCCATCTGTTCCAGTAGCGCATGCTGTCCACGTGAAAGAGACGTACGATAACTTAAAGCAGCTACTGAATTCCATTGAGTATAAGTACAGCTGGCACCTCTGTGGTGATTTGAAGGTAGTTGCCCTCTTAATGGGACTGCAGCAGGGATATACAAAATCCATGTGTTTCTTATGTGAGTGGGAGAGCCGAGCAAGAAAACTGCACTACTTGTGGAAGGAACGGACTCACAGACAAAATGTAGCAGTTGGAGAGAAGAATATCCAGCACCCAGCTCTGGTCGAGGCTCTCAAAATCCTTCTACACCCATTCACATCAAACTAGGTTTGATGAAGAACTTTCTGTAAGCGATGGAGCGGACTTCAACAGCTTTCTGATAACTTCATGGAAAATTCCCTTGAGGCAAAGATTAAAGAGGCAGTTTTTGTGGGTCCTCAGATTCGAGAGCTCTTCATACATGACTGGTTCAACAACTTGCTGCAGGGTGATGTGAAACAAGCATGGAATGCTCTCCACCTAGTGTCTACAAACTTTCTGGGAAACGTTAGGGCAGAAAACTACAAGGAACTGATACAAGACACGCTGATGCAGTATCAGAAATTTGGCTGCCATATGTCTCTAAAGATCCACTTCCTTTATTCCCATCTGGATCTCTTTCCAGACAACTGTGGTTAATGATAAATATGGCGAACATTTCATCAAGATATTGCAACAATGGAACAAAGATACCAGGGAGCATGTTCCACCACCAAGCTGGCTGACTACTGCCAGACACTCCACCACCATGCTGGCCGACTACTGCCGGACACTCCACTACCATGCTGGCCGACTACTGCCAGACACTCCACTACTATGCTGGCCGACTACTGCTGGACACTCCACTACCATGCTGGCAGACTACTGCCAGACACTCCACTATCATGCTGGCCGACTACTGCTGGACACTCCAATACCATGCTGGCCGACTACTGCCGGACACTCCACTACCATGCTGGCCGACTACTGCTGGACACTCCACTACCATGCTGGCCGACTACTGCTGGACACTCCACCACCATGCTGGCTGACTACTGACGGCCACTCCCCTACCATGCTGGCCGACTACTGCCAGACACTCCACTACCATGCTGGCCGACTATTGCTGGACACTCCACTACCATGCTGGCCGACTACTGCCGGACACTCCACTACCATGCTGGCCGACTACTGCTGGACACTCCACCACCATGCTGGCCGACTACTGCCGGACACTCCACTACTATGCTGGCCGACTACTGCTGGACACTCCACTACCATGCTGGCAGACTACTGCCAGACACTCCACTATCATGCTGGCCGACTACTGCTGGACACTCCAATACCATGCTGGCCGACTACTGCCAGACACTCCACCACCATGCTGGCCGACTACTGCTGGACACTCCACCACCATGCTGGCCGACTACTGCCGGACACTCCACTACCATGCTGGCCGACTACTGCCGGACACTCCACCACCATGCTGGCCGACTACTGCTGGACACTCCACCACCATGCTGGCCGACTACTGCTGGACACTCCACCACCATGCTGGCCGACTACTGCCGGACACTTCACTACCATGCTGGCCGACTACTGCTGGACACTCCACCACCATGCTGGCCGACTACTGCTGGACACTCCACTACCATGCTGGCCGACTACTGCCAGACACTCCACTACTATGCTGGCCGACTACTGCTGAACACTCCACTACCATGCTGGCCGACTACTGCCGGACACTCCACTACCATGCTGGCCGACTACTGCTGGACACTCCACTACCATGCTGGCCGACTACTGCTGGACACTCCACCACCATGCTGGCTGACTACTGACGGACACTCCCCTACCATGCTGGCCGACTACTGCCAGACACTCCACTACCATGCTGGCCGACTATTGCTGGACACTCCACTACCATGCTGGCCGACTACTGCCGGACACTCCACTACCATGCTGGCCGACTACTGCTGGACACTCCACCACCATGCTGGCCGACTACTGCTGGACACTCCACCACCATGCTGGCTGACTACTGACGGACACTCCCCTACCATGCTGGCCGACTACTGCCAGACACTCAACTACCATGCTGGCCGACTATTGCTGGACACTCCACTACCATGCTGGCCGACTACTGCTGGACACTCCACTACCATGCTGGCCGACTACTGCCAGACACTCCACTACCATGCTGGCCGACTACTGCCAGACACTCCACTACTATGCTGGCCGACTACTGCTGAACACTCCACTACCATGCTGGCCGACTACTGCCGGACACTCCACTACCATGCTGGCCGACTACTGCTGGACACTCCACTACCATGCTGGCCGACTACTGACGGACACTCCACTACCATGCTGGCCGACTACTGCCGGACACTCCACTACCATGCTGGTCGACTACTGCTGGACATTCCACTACCATACTGCCCGACTACTGCTGGACACTCCACTACAATGCTGGCCGACTACTGCCAGGCACTCCACTATCATACTGCCCGACTACTGCTGGACACTCCACTACCGTACTACCCGACTACTGCTGGACACTCCACTACCATGCTGCCCGACTACTGCTGGACACTCCACTACCATGATGGACGACTACTGCCGGACCCTTCACAGAGATGCTTCCGAACAGCTGGACAAGAGACAGGCCAATAAATCTAAGACGTAGTCTATGACTTGCTACAGGTATTAGCCATCAGCTATTACTACTGGCGAGCATTTAATGATGAAAACAGACTACTGCCAGACACTCCACCACCATGCTGGCCGACTACTGCTGGACACTCCACCACCATGCTGGCCGACTACTGCCGGACACTCCACTACCATGCTGGCCGACTACTGCCGGACACTCCACCACCATGCTGGCCGACTACTGCTGGACACTCCACCACCATGCTGGCCGACTACTGCTGGACACTCCACCACCATGCTGGCCGACTACTGCCGGACACTTCACTACCATGCTGGCCGACTACTGCTGGACACTCCACCACCATGCTGGCCGACTACTGCTGGACACTCCACTACCATGCTGGCCGACTACTGCCAGACACTCCACTACTATGCTGGCCGACTACTGCTGAACACTCCACTACCATGCTGGCCGACTACTGCCGGACACTCCACTACCATGCTGGCCGACTACTGCTGGACACTCCACTACCATGCTGGCCGACTACTGCTGGACACTCCACCACCATGCTGGCTGACTACTGACGGACACTCCCCTACCATGCTGGCCGACTACTGCCAGACACTCCACTACCATGCTGGCCGACTATTGCTGGACACTCCACTACCATGCTGGCCGACTACTGCCGGACACTCCACTACCATGCTGGCCGACTACTGCTGGACACTCCACCACCATGCTGGCCGACTACTGCTGGACACTCCACCACCATGCTGGCTGACTACTGACGGACACTCCCCTACCATGCTGGCCGACTACTGCCAGACACTCAACTACCATGCTGGCCGACTATTGCTGGACACTCCACTACCATGCTGGCCGACTACTGCTGGACACTCCACTACCATGCTGGCCGACTACTGCCAGACACTCCACCACCATGCTGGCCGACTACTGCCAGACACTCCACTACTATGCTGGCCGACTACTGCTGAACACTCCACTACCATGCTGGCCGACTACTGCCGGACACTCCACTACCATGCTGGCCGACTACTGCTGGACACTCCACTACCATGCTGGCCGACTACTGACGGACACTCCACTACCATGCTGGCCGACTACTGCCGGACACTCCACTACCATGCTGGTCGACTACTGCTGGACATTCCACTACCATACTGCCCGACTACTGCTGGACACTCCACTACAATGCTGGCCGACTACTGCCAGGCACTCCACTATCATACTGCCCGACTACTGCTGGACACTCCACTACCGTACTACCCGACTACTGCTGGACACTCCACTACCATGCTGCCCGACTACTGCTGGACACTCCACTACCATGATGGACGACTACTGCCGGACCCTTCACAGAGATGCTTCCGAACAGCTGGACAAGAGACAGGCCAATAAATCTAAGACGTAGTCTATGACTTGCTACAGGTATTAGCCATCAGCTATTACTACTGGCGAGCATTTAATGATGAAAACAGACTACTGCCAGACACTCCACCACCATGCTGGCCGACTACTGCTGGACACTCCACCACCATGCTGGCCGACTACTGCCGGACACTCCACTACCATGCTGGCCGACTACTGCCGGACACTCCACCACCATGCTGGCCGACTACTGCTGGACACTCCACCACCATGCTGGCCGACTACTGCTGGACACTCCACCACCATGCTGGCCGACTACTGCCGGACACTTCACTACCATGCTGGCCGACTACTGCTGGACACTCCACCACCATGCTGGCCGACTACTGCTGGACACTCCACTACCATGCTGGCCGACTACTGCCAGACACTCCACTACTATGCTGGCCGACTACTGCTGAACACTCCACTACCATGCTGGCCGACTACTGCCGGACACTCCACTACCATGCTGGCCGACTACTGCTGGACACTCCACTACCATGCTGGCCGACTACTGCTGGACACTCCACCACCATGCTGGCTGACTACTGACGGACACTCCCCTACCATGCTGGCCGACTACTGCCAGACACTCCACTACCATGCTGGCCGACTATTGCTGGACACTCCACTACCATGCTGGCCGACTACTGCCGGACACTCCACTACCATGCTGGCCGACTACTGCTGGACACTCCACCACCATGCTGGCCGACTACTGCTGGACACTCCACCACCATGCTGGCTGACTACTGACGGACACTCCCCTACCATGCTGGCCGACTACTGCCAGACACTCAACTACCATGCTGGCCGACTATTGCTGGACACTCCACTACCATGCTGGCCGACTACTGCTGGACACTCCACTACCATGCTGGCCGACTACTGCCAGACACTCCACTACCATGCTGGCCGACTACTGCCAGACACTCCACTACTATGCTGGCCGACTACTGCTGAACACTCCACTACCATGCTGGCCGACTACTGCCGGACACTCCACTACCATGCTGGCCGACTACTGCTGGACACTCCACTACCATGCTGGCCGACTACTGACGGACACTCCACTACCATGCTGGCCGACTACTGCCGGACACTCCACTACCATGCTGGTCGACTACTGCTGGACATTCCACTACCATACTGCCCGACTACTGCTGGACACTCCACTACAATGCTGGCCGACTACTGCCAGGCACTCCACTATCATACTGCCCGACTACTGCTGGACACTCCACTACCGTACTACCCGACTACTGCTGGACACTCCACTACCATGCTGCCCGACTACTGCTGGACACTCCACTACCATGATGGACGACTACTGCCGGACCCTTCACAGAGATGCTTCCGAACAGCTGGACAAGAGACAGGCCAATAAATCTAAGACGTAGTCTATGACTTGCTACAGGTATTAGCCATCAGCTATTACTACTGGCGAGCATTTAATGATGAAAACAATTATTGCAGATTACAAAAAAATAGAGCCGATTTAGCATTTTTCATCTTGGTGTTGAGTACGTAAAAATTGATAAGAAATTACTAATTTTATTTCAATAACATGACTTTTGTCTAAATTTGTTGATCAGTGTACGGTGATAATATTTAGTCTCTGTATTAGATAACTAGAAATGTAAATTAATACGTTTTGGTCGGACCCCGGCTGCACCCGTGGAAGCCCTGGAGCTCTGCGCTGCCTCATGAATATCTTGAATGTGATGTGACGGTGACGTTCATGCAGTATTTCAGCATTTGGGGGCCCATTTCTAATTTTGTCCATCACCACACTTTCTCCAAAATTGTCATTTCTTCTACTCCTCTCCTGGTTGCCCCTACAGGATAAGATTCTTGCCTCCAAGGATGGTGGGGCAGACCCCAAATCCATGACTGTCCCCCTGGATCCAGGACAGTTAGGAGACCTGCCTACTAGATATGATGTATAATCACACGTCTGCCATAGATTACTGAATGACGTCCATTAAGCAGAATGATGCACTCCCTCTCTGCAGACTATCACAGCGGCTTTACTCCAGGCCGTCAGATATGTGGAATGAATCCAGGGGTTGTGACACCTCCAGAGACACGACAAGGCTAATAAGCATCAGACACAATCCGAGTCACATTGATTCCCGTTCCGCTGCTCATTAGAACATCTCAACGCTCAGCACCCGTCTCCCCGGCACACATTACATCCATATGTCATTCTGATCTCTGCGTTTCATTAGGGCCGGCCTCACTGTCGGTATACTAGACGTTGATGGTGAGCACAGTTGCACTATGGGTAAAGCATAATTCTGCTGACATGGAAGAGGATTGGACAATGGATGATTATTAGGGATGGCCACCCTGTGCCCCAGGGGCCCGCTGCGGACATCCAATCTGCCCCTAATAATCCGCATGGCCGCACAGCTCAATGCCTCTGTGTATGCAGCACTATCGAGGTTGCAGTGCTGCGCTACTATCACGGCGCCCACTCTGTCCCACCCATCCCCACAAGATACAGCAGTAATCCTTCCTCCGCAGCGCGGGAGAGCGTAGTGAAATACACGGACAGCACACAAATATACGCTCACGGTTAGTAAGTGGCGGTTGACTATTCGAAAGGGTATTTCACACAAGTGGGAGATTTGCTGCAGAAAGCGAGCGGCAAATTCACCGTGTGGGAAAATACCTTTCTGGATGCGTTCGCACATGGCGGATTCTGGTGTGGATCTGCATCAAAATGATGAAAAGCTCGGTCTTGCCCTATCTTTTGCCGGAATACGCAGCAAGCGCCCATAGACTTCTATGGAAGCTGGAAAAAAAGGAGGGGGAGGGAACTACCTTGCGGACAACAGAGGAAAAAGAAGACGCTCGCCCTAATTATCCATTATTGGTCATTCCGAGGATTTCTGATGATCGGTGGTTTTCCTTGCTTCAGCCTATTTTTTGGCTTATATACAGACTGTGTGAATGGCTTGAAATACGTGAAAAATGATCAAGACTCGACTGCGGCAAATCTGTATTCATGCGATTATATGGCGTGCGGGGGCAAACGTAAAAACGCATACGGCCGTGTGAAGGAGGCCTTAGTAAGACAGGGCCTATCCTTCCGTTTTTTTCCCTATATACTCCTGCATGGTATATGGACTGTTGTATCAAGTCACTCCGAGCACCTTATGATTCTTATGGGAATAGCATGACGCGTTGTGTATGTGAGGGGGCCCCAAACTGTATGAACAGCCCAGAGCCTTGGGTCCCCTTAATCTGCCACTGGGATCGGACATACTAACGCTTAGTAAACTACAACACCCAATACCAGGTAGCTGCTGCCAAGCCACATAAAAAATGGGATGCTTCAAAATGTTCCTATATACGCATGATCAAAGCCTAGGTTTACCAATATATATGCAAATAGTATGCAAATGTTTTGCTTTCCATATTCTGCTGGTATTTTCCATAATAGTGCCCTTCTGTGCCATAATAATGCCTTTCATAGGCCCATTTATTAATGATGCTCTATTTAATAATGCCCTATTGCCCCTCATGTCTATGGTTTAATAACTACGCCCCTCATGATCCTGTTTAGTAATAACACCCCATTTTATAACAATGCCCCCTCATGGCCCCATTTATTAATAATGACTCACATACCTTGTTTAATAAAAATTTCCCCATTTAATAATGATGCCCCCTCATGGCCCTGTTTAGTCATAACACCCCATTTAATAATGATGCCCCACTTGGCTCCATTTAATTAAAAAATGGCCTTTTGTAGCTGACAAAATGGAAAACAGCGATGCGCACCTACATCGTTCCTCCTTGGAAACAGGCTGGGGACCAGTGGCAGGGACTGCAGCGGCTGGGAGCGAGAAAAGAGATGCAGGAGAGGATAGCTGCTTTTCATTTTTAGGGTGAGTAGGGAAACAGGACATGCCTCCTGCCACACAGGACTGCGGAACAGCGTCCCAAATCCAGAACTGGGTCAGGAGGGGTGTCATGTCTTCTTAAGGAGAGCACCCAAAAAGTGTGTGGAAACATCTCTTCCCAAGAAGAGCACCCAGAAAGGGTGTGAGAAGACACCTGAGAGGTGAGTGAGGAGACTTATACGGCCATGCATGCTCCGCTGGGTAATTTATGCAAATAAGGAAGATGAAACAATACCTCTGCAGGAAGGAATGCTGCCATCCAATAGGTGGCGCTGCAGAGGTATTGCTCCATCTTCCTTATTTGCAAATCCAGAACTGCCCGACAGAATCTAGGACAGTTGGGAGGGATGAGTAATAATTGTCACTGTACTAGTCACATTGGTCCGAAGAAGTCAGTGTCCCCACAGAATTTGCACTCCATAGAATAAATAGGGCCCCATAGTAGCCTGTCAGACCCCAAAGAAGTTGCAGTGCCATCATTACTGAAGGGGCCCCTGATTTCGGAGGCTGAAGACAACCTGAAGTTTTGTAGCTATTGGAGCTACCAATGGAGGAGATGTGCTTCTTTCGATGCTGGGGGTAGTTGGGGTAGTCTCCAGCACGGCAGTGAATCTACGCCATACTGTGTGTAGAAGGCCCATTCGCAGTGCTGTAAAATAGCGGCCAATGGCCTCCAACAACAACCAAACGTTGGCATCGCCATGCTGCTCACAAACTTTACTAAAAAATGTGAACAAAAAGTCCTACAAAGGAAAGAGAGTTGAGTCACAAAAAGGCTTCACCGATTGCAGGAAACGTCGATTGAATGGCCACTTAGGCCAATTATTGTGTCCTGCTACATTGATAGTGGCCAACACGTGGGCCATAGGTCTCACTTAGTGAAGCGCAGTCAGTGAGGACAGAGTCCACGATAGCTTTCAAATCTGAAACCAGGTTCAGTCTTCAGCAACGCAGTCGCTCTTGGTGAGGATTTGTTGCTTCCCCAAGCTTGGTACCAGCCTCGGATACCGAAGTATGGTGTAGGGCGGTGTCATCTTGGGGAATAGCTTGGCATTAGAAGCTTCCATGAATAGACAAGCAGTATGAAGTTATTACAGAACCGTTGGATAACCTCACTAACTAAAACTTATTTTAGAAATCACAAAACTCAGCAGTACATCTCAATTATAAAACACGTGGCAGTCCCACTAAACACTCCAACCCGGCAGGGGCGGTCGCCCGCAGACAGTCTGTAAGTAACACAACTGTTGTCCAAAATCTGCAACTGGGGGATGAATACATGTTCCTCTGACATTTTCAAGAACACGCATATTTTAACTAGCAGGCCTGCGCTGTAGTTGCTATCCTTGCGCACACATCTTTTTTTTTCCGAGGACCCACCTCACTTACGTATCTCCAGCATTTTTGATACCATAGCATAGATGATGTGTCTTTGGATATCTGTTGAGGGTAGCATGCTATACTCCACAGGGAAATATACAAACTGCAGTAATGTACAACAGCCAGTAGAGGTCGCCCTTATATCATCCAAGGAAACATCATCTGAGCCCCTTATACTGCGACCCGATTGCAATTAAACAACCTGTTAATATAACACATTAAGGCGATACAAGTGTGAGATACAAGCATTTTAGATCGCCAGAGGTCAGGCTTTGACCCCACCTAAACTACACAGACCAACGAAAACAATATTTATGGCAATAAAATTCTTCTTACAGAGGGTATGTTATGTCATGTTACCCCTCTACATAACCACCATCTGCCCTCTAGTAGCCACAGTTGGGGGTCCGACTGCTCTGAGAAACCCAACGATCCTGGGTCTAGTACACCTGAATGCCTCATGTGAGTCGAGCAGAAGTCCTCAAGCGTGACCACTGCTCTACTTTCTTCTATGGAATAGGCAAAAATCGGCAATGCCCTACTGTCGCAAAGAAGTGGATTGCTGATCACACATGCGCACTGCCACTGCATTCACATGGGGCATTTTGGTATGCCAGTCTTGGGATTACTAAGGGTCACTTTAGAAGAATCTGCCCCCATACCACCACCTCTACCTTTCAACTTTGGCGCTATGATAATGGGACATACCGCCACTCCCAAGTCCCTTTCCCCCTGTTTCTGGATCTCCATGAACTGCACACCTTGAAGACGTGTGGTAGGCTCACACCTGCTGTTGCTTCCAGCAGTCGCTCCTCAATGAAGATGCCAACGTCAGCAAAGACCCAGGAGGAGCCTGACGCTGATGTAGATGTACACATTGGGATGGCAGAATGCTCCACACAATGCTGATAGGATGGATAGAAAGGAGGTGATAAAATGAAGTGTATTGACACCAATGGGCACCATGTGTGGTATCTAGAACACCTGCAGGCGGCCTATGTGATTGTAAGGCCTGGGACTGTCCATCGGGAGGGTATGGTTGAGCTTGAGGGCAGGGCGACTACTAGAAGTTTGTTAAATAGTTCATTTATTCTGTCAATTTCATATTGTTTGTGCTCCCTATCTGCCTCGAAAGCGCTGCGGAAAAAGTTGGCGCTATACAAATAAAGATTATTATTATTAGTCCCTTCAGCACAGCGCTTTTCTATGCTACAGGCTTGTTGATCACTAATAGTGTGCACACCTATTTGGTTCGAGGCTGGCCTCACTTACAGTTTGTCCAATGGGAATTGTATCTATTACTAACCCAGATTCGTCAGGGTCAGAAGTGTGACTCTACCAGAGTTCTCCTGTGCCTCTATAGCAGTCCCAATGTCCCCATGAAGTTTGGGGTGTAACACGCCTGCTCTCTCCCCTTTAGGTTCTACGCAGCAGGCATAGCAAGTTTTCCAACCCCTCTCTAGTTACCGATGCAGAACTCCCGTGGCTCCAGGCTATCCTCACACATCCCATTCTCTTGGTCAGCTGCCTCCTGTTCCTCCCTTGAGTCCCAGCGCTCCTTGACGCCAGCAGCACCTCCAGCTTACGTTAAGGCACCCTCCGCACTCACCCCCTTACACTGCAGAAATTGTCCTTTTATGTCACTGCCTCAGCCAATGAACAAGCACCCCTTGAGCATGCTCAGTCCTGCTGCCCCACAATTTAGTACAATTTGTTGCACATGCAATAATTTTGACCCGATTTTTGACACATTTCACAGTCCATTGCCATAGCAACATTTTAACCCTTTAAAGACGCCCTTTACATATTGTTTGGGTTTTTTCATTATTATCATTATTATTACTTTATCACATATGAGGCTTTTTCCCCCGTTTTTTGTACTCTGATGAACTCATCACCACAATGCTATTTCTTCAGATCTTTTGCCGCACGCAGGAAATGTTCCTTCACGGAGAAAATCCTATAAACAATGAATAAATAAGAACTTTACAAATCCGTCCAAACCGATTACGTTGCCACTTCTGGCTGCTATAAATTTCGCAGTCTCCTCTGGAAGTGACCGGCTGCGCTCCCTCGTTGCAAACAATCTGGATGGAGATTTACAGCGGCTGACAGCGACCTGCAAAGTGTAAACCAGGAGACTCTAATGTGACCGGAGGGGTGCGGGCTCTGCTGACGGCGCCTGCGGTTGGAGGCGATACAAGAAAAGTTTATTTTATGTGACACCTAAACACTCACAGCTGAGGCGGCCGTTTATGGAGGAACCAGGGCTAGTTAAAGGGGGGCTATAGTACCTATAATTAAAGGGGGTATCGGGGGAGCAAGAAAGGGTCATCGATTCGTGCTGCTTGCACCAAATTCTGACTTGCGCTCTTTTGCCCGCTTCGTATTCCCGTTTCTCTTAGACACAATGGCGCTGGAACTGGTCATCCGCTGTTATAGCCCATTTGTGCGGAGGAACGGCGAGTTGTGCGTTCGGACACGTTAGTTGGAGCTCCAGCATTGTATTCAGCTGACTGTGCAGCCTGTTGGTCAGAACGATTCCTGACATCCTCCTCCGACCCCTTTCAGTTGTTTCCGTCCATAGGACCCCCTTTTGCTGGATGTTTTCCTCGATCGCGCCATTCTCTGTATACTCTCCCCACCGTTATTTGAGAAAGCCCTCATGCTGTTCGTAGTGAAATCCTGGTCCCGGCTAGTCTAGCATCGATGACCCGGCCTCGCTGGAAGTCGCTCCGATCGCTGGATTTTCTCATCTAATGTGGATTCACACTGAAATAGATTCACGGAAAACTTGTCACGTGACTTTATGCCGCACTCCGGGGTCACGGGGAGAATTTCCATACAGGGAACTCTAATGAAGGGGTGGGGGCACTAATAAATGGGCTGTTTTGTGTTTGTCCATAAATCCTTATATCCAACAAATGTATCAGACCAATTTGCAGTTTTGTAGGGATATTGGTGCAGGCGATGCATCATTGCATTCTGGGAAGATTTGTCATTCAGATCTCTGGGAAAGCTGGATGAAAGCTCCCTTGGAGGAATAATGGTGGTCATATTCACTTTCACTAAGCTGATTAGTTTTACTGATTCATAGCTCCAAATTCACTACACAGATATAAAAAGGTAAATGATAACTTTCTAGCTACCTGTAGCCAACACTAGGGGGAGCTCACTATGTACAGTTCTTACAATGATCCTAAGCTCCCCCTAGTGGTGAACTCATATAAAACCATCTTATGGCATTATTCAGCAGAGTCTATAAGGTAAGAACGGCCTGATGTAAATGGCTCACCATGCACTTTAAATACAAATTTGGATGCATTTATAAAAGGCTGAATGCTGAATCAGGGTTTCCAAAAGTCACAGTTTTGGCGCATGCTATGTATGCAGCGCACTTTTTCAAAAGGCTGAACATCCCGTCACTTACTATTACTTTTACTATAATCTACACCAGAAACTGGTTCATACCAGAAGACCTATGTCCTAATTCATTGGTCGCTGGTAGATGAGCGCAGGCTTTACTTAGACCGGTCCGTGTAAATGTGCCCCAATATCCTGCTCTTCTCTGCACCCCGCATCCGTACAAGTGTACACGACCATATAAAAGCCGCCGCTCAGAGCTCGCACCTAGTAAAGAGCTCCTTCTCTGCCATTGTCGGCTCGCTGATCCTTCTGCCAACTCCGAAAAGTCATTTTTAGCATTCTCCACCAACATGCAATCTGCTCAGCCAGGAACACTGCAGAAGGCGACCGGCGGCTCATCGGTTGTTGAGGAACGACGCTGATGAGAGTCTACATTCATGGAACCACAAGTCTCAGCATGCCCTACCAGCCCTTACTAATCTACTACCGCAGAGCGTGATGCTCAGGAGAAGAGGAGATTAAATAAATAGGTGGTCGCAGCGCTTCATTTACGGGACTGGCGGAAACAGCAGAGTACAAGGGCTTGGCTCCCGTTGTCAGCCCCACTGACGATGAATGGGGGGGCACAGCACATGCTCGAACCATCACTCCATTCAATGTCCACGTCACTGTCGGGGACACAACAAGCCAGCAGTGGGGAGAAGAGGGGACCTTTATTCTCAGGATTGGTGGGGGGGCTCAGGGGTGAGCCCCCCAATGATCAGAGTTTTATCAGCTGTCCTTTGGATAAGTGATAAAAGTCAATTCTGGTACCACCCCTGTAATATCCCTGGAGTCCTAGAGTGGTTTGGTGGTTCATTTCTATCATCTCTGGTGGTCCAGAGCGATAAAGGGGTTAATACTAATTTCCATTATATATGGTAGTTTAATATCGCTGGAAGACTAGTGTGACTTAGTAGTTAATACTTAATATTATACAATATTATTATATATTTTACTATTATATGGCCTGGGATGGTGAAGGGGTTAATAATTGGTGGTGTAGGGCAGGAATCTGTACCTTTAATTTAATTGTATGGGCTTTGTATTATAAATCCCCTGTCTCCCTTAACACTGCCATCCGGGTAAATGATAAAATTCTGTCTGCTTGCAGTCACCACTAGGGGGAGCACATTCTATAAGGATTTATACAGCCACCATTGAACTCAATACTAAATCAGTATGTAGTGAGCTCCCTCTAGTGGCCACCGAAATATTTTTTTCATTTTACTCTATTTCCTCCTGAACTGCTTGGAGGGGAATGGCTAGAAACCACTTTACGTTTGCCCATGCAGAGTCTCATGAACACAACCTCTTTATATGCTCCCCATCAGGGAGAGCGATAGGTGAAGATCCAAAAACTTGCTCAGCTAGTTCCATAACTCCCATAGATGTGAATGGAAAGAGCCAGTAGATGCCTCATTTGAAAGAATACCATTCTCCGCACAGGTGTGGCTCCCCCTATCTGTCGGACATATGTGGCACATGCTGTGACTATGCCTTAAATGACTAAGATGGGGGAAAGCCCTTTAAATAAATGGTTTTGTTAACATGTCTTACAGTGAAAATAGCAAAAAACGACTTCATAAGATAGTGATTAGGAGGTTCTGCAGCATCTGTGTCTTTATAAATAAGCATAGTTCCCTCCATAGGAAGCAGCAGAGACCTAATTTCCCCCATGAAGTTTGCCCGGGGGTCACATAAGGATGCGGCTCTTACAGCCCAACCTCTATAGACCCCACCTGTGCAGCAATAATCCCATTTATAGGCAGAGGTAGATATCTACAGAAGACGCCGCCACATCCCGCTGCGTGCGCCGGATCCACGGCTTATATATTAATGCCCTACACACAGCACCGACACCTTCCCCTCCGCTCAGATAATCACGGCTGATTACATGTTCAGCATCAATAAGTAAACACTCCGCCGCTGAACCCGTGTCACATGTACTGAGCCAGAAATGTCCGCGGCGCGGCCAGGAATCAAAAGTCAAGTCCGTCCGCCCATTAGATTGTAAGCTCATCAGTAAACGCTTCATATAATAGCCGTGTTCGTCAGAGGTTACACCGAGGGATATGGAGGCGTTATATAAATACAGGATGTTATTATTAATGTGTTGTGAAAGCGTGAAACTATTTAACCCTTCATCTTCTGCATTCGCAGTCAACTTTCTAAATCTGTTCCAGATGATTAAAGTTTTATTCATGAACTCAAGATCCAGTGTGACATCATATCAGTGATGTCACAGTATGTCTGTGTTAGGCCGCCTGCTGACGGGCGGAAATTCCACGGCGGGATTTCCCGCAGAATTTCCGCCCCTGGACGCTGCCATAGGAGTGCGTTAACAAACGCAATCCTAGGCAGACAGACGCGATATGGCTGCGCGAAATCTCATGCGGCAAACAAACCGCGGCATGCTCTATTTCTATGCAGGGCACATGAAAGAGCCGGGGCCACGGGAGCAGGTGAGTGACGCGCTGCTCTCTGCAGACGCTCGGGTCGGGTCCCTCTGCGAGAATTCTCGCAGCCGGATACGACCCGGCCGTCTGCAGGCGGCCTTTGTCTCATATCACTTATACATTGTATAAGTAACATCAGAGTATGTGTATTAGGGCTTCTTCAGACCGGTGCATGCGCAGAATCACGCTAGTGAGAATGAAACCATTGCAGTCAATGACTTTTTTTCGTCAAGTCTTGCGGGCGGGATTTTCATGTCCCCTAAACGTGACAAAACACGGTCATCTACTGAAGCCCTTACATTGTATCAGTGATATCAGTGTATATGTGTGTTATGTCCCATTTAGACGGGGTGACAGCAGTCTAAACGACTCCACGAGCACTGACGTCACCGCTAAGGTCGTTAGCGCTATGCAGAGTTTGCGCTTAGAGCTTCACATTCTACGTGATTCTCTGATCGGGGAGCGTTTACACTTAGAGAGAATCCCGCGGTCCAGCGATGTTTTTTATGTTGACCGAAAGTCAGCGGTAACAAAAAGTGAACAAATAGTATACGGTTTATTGGCATTTACGCGGGACGATTATCGCTCAATTTTGTTCATTTGAACGTATTTTGAGTCATAACCTTAATGTGTAAATGGCCTTTTATAGTGTATGGGTTTTGTTACAATGTATCAGTGATGTCAGAGTATCAGGTTGGTTCCTGGGGGTCTTATCACACCTCTGACTGCAGCTTATTCCCTTCTCCCCATTGAATACATACTAAGCCGAGTCCTGTATACATTTGTATTGGGGAGTTGGGAGGATGGCTTTCAGTATGTATAGAGAGAATAAGGCATCATCACTGATCATACAGCCCTCCATATGCAACAGTATCAATAGAATTAGTATCGGTGCGCACTGCTGTGTCAGGGCGGCTTCAGACGGCCGTAGGTGCAGCTACGCTTGCTGGTACGGAGAGTACTTGTGCCCGAGCGAGGGAAATTTCTTCCCCTTTGCCGTCCGTTTAAACTCCACGCCATAGCACAGAAGTTTGAAGAAAACACAGGAAGATAGTTGGAGTGTAGAGATGAGCGAGCGTACTCGGTTCGGGTGTTTTTGCACTCGAGCACCTTTTTTTCCGAGTAACTGACTACTCGGATGAAAAGATTTGGGGGGCGCCGGGGGTGAGCGGGGGGTTGCAGAGGGGAGTGAGGGGGGGGGGGGGGAGAGAGAGAGAGCTCCCCCCTGTTCCCCACTGCTAATCCCCGCTCCACCACGCCGCCCCCCGGCGCCCCCCGAATCTTTTCATCCGAGTAGTCAGTTACTCGGAAAAAGCGGTGCTTGATTGCGAAATCGCCCTAAATGAGTACGCTTGCTCATCTCTAGTCGTGTGTCCCGTTTTGTCCCGCTATGCGGCTGTGATTTTCATGGCCGTATAAGGGAAGAAAACCCCGTTTGTGTGAAATGGCGCTCACTATGCGCTTTATTCTATCACTTCCGTTAGGCCGCTCCCACACAGGTGGTTTTTTACAGTATTTAGCGGATATTTGAAATGCCCACTCAAAACGCTACACTGAGCAGCCATTCGTTTTAATGGGGCTTCTCAGACGAGCGTTTTAGCGAAGGCGTTTATAACATGTGTTATAACAAACACTGTTCTATTTTCGTGTGTTCAGCCCATTTTTGAGGCACCGCATCCCTCGTTGCAATGATGGGGTGCGTTAAAAGCTCTGTCAAACTTTGCGTTCAAAATTGCAGTGTTTTTACAAACGCCCGTGTGAGGGCGGCTCTAAGGCTAATTTACACATAACGATTATCATTCAAAATTCGTTCAAACAACCTGAAAATGAGTGATAATCGTTACATGTAAATGCCGGCACTGTGGACTTTTCGTTTGAACGATGATTTTAAGGTAAACTTAAAATCCATCCTTCAGACACTGAGAGATAAAGTGTCTCTCAATAGACCGCACGCTATTATCTCTTCGGGAGTACGCAGATAACATTGTAATCTGCAGGCATTCAGGAGAAGAACAATGCAGCTGCTTGCACAGCTGGGCTTGTGATTAATCGCACACTGTGCTCTGCAAACAGCTCCTGGAGGCCCTTTTACATGCAGATGAAGATGATAAAGTATTAATGGCCATTAACACCTTATGCAAATAGATCGCAAAATCTTTCAATCTCTCAGTCACTTGAAAGATTATCTTTGCATGTAAAATGGCCTTTAGGCTGGATTCAGATGAACGTATATCGGCTGGGTTTTCACGCAGGATGGGGCGGGGCTAATTCTCGGAACTTAGTCCAGCCCCGTCCTGCCTCCTTTCATTGCAAATAGTGCAGAGGGGCGGAGAGGGGGTGGAGAGGAGGCAGAGAGGGGGCGGGAGCTCAGTTCCTGCTCCTGGGTCTTCTATCCTCCCCTCCCTGCAGATGAGGACACCGTATATCAGCTCGGCGTGAAAACCGAGCCGATATACGGTCGTCTGAATCCACCCTTAATGTTTGTAGCCTTGTATCAGGCTGTGCTTCATAGTATCAGTCATGTCAGATTGCTACAGTACAAGGTGTGCTACATCAATTTTGTCTATATGTTATAATATTGAATTATCTGTGAACTACATTGTATCACTGTATGTGACAATAATCTAATTATTCTACACTGATAATACAGCATAATAGAATGTTACATTGTATCAGTCATATCAGAGTATTAGAACACTGTACAGTTGTGTGCTACATTGTATGTCTGTTACATTTTATTGTGAACTCAGAGTGGAGATGTGTTACATTGTATCAATTATATCAGAGTGTTAGAACACGGTGGTTTACTACATTGTATCAGTTATAGCAGAGAATCAGTGTGGTACATTTTATCAGATGTGTCTACATTTTATAGTGAGCTCAGATTATGGATGTACTCAGTTACCCGTGTTACATTATATCAGAGTGTTAGAACACAGTAAGGTCGCGGTCAGACGAGCGTTTTTGTTTTTGCGTATGTATAGGCGCGTTTAAAAAATGGCTCTATTAGAACCGATGCTTTCCAATGACAGCGGTCACATATCCTTTTTTAGAAGCACTTAAAATTTGCACCTGCAAAAGATAGGACATGTGAGTGCAAATGCACCCGGTCACACAATTCTTTTCTACACACGATGTGCGATTTTTTTTTCCCCCCACACCTATTCATGTGGGAAAAATTCACTCGTCTGACCGAGCGAGCCCTAACACTACAGTTATCAGTTATAGCAGAGAATCTGTGTGCTACACTGTATAAATTATTTTAGCATGCAACATTGTATCAGTTATACCTCTGTACTAGAGATGAGCGAACCTACTCGGCCACGCCCCTTTTTCACCCGAGCACTGCGATTTTCGAGTACTTCCGTACTCGGGTGAAACGATTCGGGGGGCGCCGTGGGTGAGTGGGGGGTTGCAGCGGGGAGTGGGGGGGGAGAGGGAGAGAGAGAGGGCTCCCCCTGTTCCCCGCTGCTACCCCCTGCTCCGCCATGCCTCCCTCCGTCCCCCCGGCGCCCCCCGAATCTTTTCACCCGAGTACGGAATTACTCGAAAATCACGGTGCTCAATCGAGTAATTACTCGAAACGAGTATGTTCGCTCATCTCTAATCTGTACATATAAAGATGGAACAATGCCTCTACAGCACCACCTATTGGAAGGCAGCATTCCTGCAAGTCAATGTCAGACCTTTTAATAACCCTTATAATAATGACTGGAAATATGAGCCAAAGTCAGAGTCTTCTCCAAAAGGAAAAGATCACCATGTATAAGCAGCTGTTTTGGGGTGATTGACCCTCACCAGTATGCAGTAAGTTTCTGGTTTGGCTAGTGAGAGGCCTATAGACGTGGGTCAGGAAGGATATTGTTTCTCCTTAGGGAGAGCACCTAGAACAGTGTTTCTCAACTCCAGTCCTCAGGGACCGCCAACAGGTCAGGTTTTCAGTATTTCCTCAGTATTGCACAGGTGATGTAATTATTGTCGGTCCTCAGACATTACCACAGGTGTTCTTACTATAGGAGATCCTGAAAACATGACCTGTTGGGGGTCCCAAGAACTGGAGTTGAGAAACACTGACCTAGAAGGTGGCGCTGTGGAGATATTGTTCCATCTTCCCATTTGCATGTTTTATAGAGTAGCATGGATGACCTTATAAGTCTCCTCACACCTTCTCACACGCTCTCCCTTATACTCTTGTGTTTAGGGCCATTTACACGGGCGATTATCACGCAAAATGTGTTTAAACAAACTAAAATGTGCTAATCATTACGTCTAAATGCAAAACATCAGTTACTATTCGTTTGTCACTCATTTTTAACTGGCATAAAAACATTACTGGATCGCTGATTTCTCACTGCGTGTAAACGCTCCCCACTCAGCACTTCACATAGAATAAAGAAACGCTGAGCGAAAAGTCCGCAATAGTCAGCGGAGATCTACCTGCACGAATGCGAACGACTTAGTGGTGACATCACCGCTTATACAGTTGTTTAGTTGACAATCGTTCCGTGTTAATGAAGCATTACATTGTATCGGTTTGCTATATTCTGTACTGAGCTCAAAGTATGGATGTGTTCAGTTATACCAGTGTGTTACATTGTATCAGTGATGTAAAGGGGTCAATGAGCTACATTATACCAGCATCAATCAATGTATCAGTTATATCAGTGTTAGAACGCACTACTGTGCATTACAATGTGTCAGCTATATCAGAGTATCAGCGTGTTAGGACACAGTGGTGTGCTACATTATGCTACAACCTATGGTGAACCTAAGAGTATGGATGTTACATTGTATCAGCTCTATTAGAGTGTTAGAGCACAGTGGTTTGCTACATTGTATCATTTATCTCAGTGTGTTACAATGGTTCAGTTACAGCACAGTATCAGTGTGTTAGAAGACAGTAATGCTACATTCTATCAGTTATAGCAGAGAATCTGTGTGCTACATGGTATAAATTGTATCTATATGTAACATTGTATCAGTTATACCCCTGTAAATATAAAGATGGAACAATGCCTCTACAGCGCCACCTATTGGAAGGAAGCATTCCTGCAAGTCAATGTCAGACCTTTTAATAAGCCTTGTGGCAATGACTAGAAAGTAGGGATGAGCGAACGTGCTCGATTAGGACAATTACTCGATCAAGCATTGTTTTTTTCGAGTAACTGCCTAATTGGGTGAAAAGATTCGGGGGTTGCCGGGGGTGAGTGGCGGGTTGCGGTGGGGAGTGAGGGGGGGGGGGGAAGAGAGAGAGAGAGCTCCCCCCTGTTCCCCCCTGCTACCCAGCGTTCCTCGAATCTTTTTGCCCGAGTAGGCAGTTACTAGAAAAAAGTGATGCTCGATCGAGTAATTGCTCTAAACGAGCACGTTCGCTCATCTCTACTAGAAAGATGAGACAAAGCCAGAGCCTTCTATAGTAGAAAAAGATCACCATGTATAAACAGTTGTTTTGGGGTGATTGACCCTCACCAGTATGCAGTAGGCTTCTGGCTTGGATAGCAAGGGGCCTATAGATGTGAATAAGGAAGGGTATCGTTCTCCTTAGGGAGAGCACCTAGTAGGTGGAGATGCAGAGGTATTATCCCATCTTCCCATTTGTATATTTTCTAGAGGAGCATGGATGGCCTTATAAGTCTTCTCACACCCTCTAGGAGCTCTTCCTTATACCCCTGTGTTACATTGTATCAGTTATACCACTGAGTTACATTGCATTAGTGTGCTACATTCTATAGTGAGCTCAGAGTATGGATGTGTTCAGTTACACCAGTGTGTTACATTGTATCAGTGATGTAAATGTATGAATGTGCTATATTATACCAGCATCAATCATTGTATCAGGTATATCAGTGTTAGAATGCACTACTCTTGTGCCATATTGTATCAGTGTATTACATTTTATCAGCTATATCAGTGTGTTACAATGTTTCAGTTACAGCAGAGTATCAGTCTGCTATATTTTATAGTGAGCTCAAAGTATGGATGTGCTCAGTTATACCCCTGTGTTACATTGTATCAGCTATATCAGAGTAGCAATATGTTAGAACTCAGTGTTGTGCTACATTGTGTTACAATTCATTGTTAAGAGTATGAATGTGTTACATTGTATCAGTTAGATCTTTGTGTTAGTCATATCTGTTATATCAGAGTATCAATGTGTTAGAACAGACACTATATTGTATCAGTCATATCAGCATGTGACATTTGTATCAGCGATATAAGAGTACTGATGTGCTACAATGTATCAGAAACATCAGGAACCATTATAATCACACTGGACTAAGCATGGATTTCATACTGAAACAAACTTTCCAAAGAACAGGTGGAAAAGTGAGAGCCAAGTGCAGCACATGCCAGCCTCCTGACAAGCTTCCTTTGCCCACAGCTGGGTATTACCCAACATTACCCACCCTGATATAAGAGACAAGGCACTTACCCAGCCCTGGTACAAAAGTATTGAGGAAGAGGCAGATGACAGCCACGGGAAAAGGCATGTAGGGGATCGCAGCTCTGAGGGGTCCTTTCTTCTCTCTGACTTGTACCACCACCCCACTGGCTGAAGTGCCCTTTTCTATAGTGTCCCCTTCCTTCACATCCATGGTGCCTCAGCTGTGTAGTCAGTCAGATGAGATGCGAGTCCTGGAAGTTGGTGGAGGGTTGTGGGGTCAGATGGCGACAGAGTGCAAGGAAGACTCTCTCCCTGTGTCTCTCCTTCCTCCTCCTGCTGCCTCTGTTATCCCTCCTCCTCCTCCCTCATTGCTGGCTCTAAGAACACTGCTGGCTGCGGAGCTGCACACATCAATGCTGCCATCATAGTACTACTACCCCCAGTAATACTCCTATAATGCACACATCAATGCTGCCATCATAGTACTACTACCCCCAGTAATACTCCTATAATGCACACATCAATGCTTCCATCATTCTACTACTATCCCCAGTAATACTCCTATAATGCACACATCAATGCTGCCATCATAGTACTACTAGCCCCAGTAATACTCATATAATGCACATATTAATGCTGCCATAATAGTACTACTACCACAGTAATACTCATATAATGCACATATTAATGCTGCCATCATAGTACTACTACCCCCAGTAATACTCCTATAATGCACACATCAATGCTTCCATCATTTTACTACTATCCCCAGTAATACTCCTATAATGCACACATCAATGCTTCCATCATTCTACTACTATCCCCAGTAATACTCCTATAATGCACACATCAGTGCTGCCATCATAGTACTACTACCACAGTAATACTCATATAATGCACATATTAATGCTGCCATAATAGTACTACTACCACAGTAATACTCATATAATGCACATATTAATGCTGCCATAATAGTACTACTACCCCCAGTAATACTCCTATAACTCAAACATTAATGCTCTCATCATTATACTACTATCCCCAGTAATACCCATATAATGCACACATCAATGCTGCCATTATACTACTATCCCCAGTAATACTCCTATAATGCACACATTAGTGCTACCATCATAGTACTACTACCCCCAATAGTACTCAAATAATGCACACATTGATGAATACTGCTGTACGAGTTGTGAGCGTGTTGCTCATTTGGAAGCCCAGATCCTGGATCTAAATGAGCGACTTGCTACACTGAAATCTGCTGACAATTTAGAAAGGAGTTTGCTGCTCACTGAGTCGGCACTCGCTGGGGCAGATGTGGGGTGGATGGTAGTTTGGGAGAGCAGAATGAGCAGGCAGCTAGCTGGGTGACAGGAGGAGGGGTAGAGGAAAGAGATCCAGGGAGGCTAGTCCTGAACTGGCACACCCCAACAAGTTTGCAAAGTTGGCAGATGAGGGGGATGCCATTACAGGATTAGTACTGCTGCACCACGACATGCACCAGGGAGATGACTGCTCCAGTAAGAAGGGGAATAGGAGCGCCTGACAGGCTAGACAGGTCCTAGTGGTGGGGGACTCAATTATTAGGGGGACAGCCAGGGCAATCTGCCACAAAGACCAGCATCGGCAGTGTGTTGTCTTCCTGGCAGTTCAGTGCGACACATTGCGGATAGGGTTGACAGATTACTGGGAGGGGCTGGTGTGGATCCAGCGGTCATGGTACACATTGGCACCAATGACAAAGTTAGAGGTAGTTGGAATGTCCTTATAAACAATTTCAGTCAGGGAACTAGGATGTAAGCTTAGGGCAAGGACCTCCAAAGTAGTATTTTCTGAAATGGTACATATACCATGTGCCACATCAGAAAGGGAGGTATACAAGTGGCTCCAGAGTTGGTGAAGGAAGGAGAGATTTGGGTTCCTGGAGAACTGGGCTGACTTTGCCGTTGGCTACAGTCTCTACCGTAGGGATGGGTTTCATCTCAATGGGGAGGGGGCCGGTGTGGGAAAGATGGCTAGAAGATTGGAGGAGACTTTAAACTATGGATTTGGGGGGAGGACAACCATAGAGATAGAGAAGATGATAGTGTAGACAGTGAGCTGGGACTAAGTAATGAAAATGGGGGTGGGGCAGTGTGAGGGGTTAGTACACATAGAACTGGCAGAATAGTTAATAGGGATACACGTATAATATAAAATAACCAAAACCTTTAAAACTGTATGGTGATTAATGGTAGAAGACTGACTAATAAGGGGACTAATGCTAGAAGTCTGACCAATGAGGTTGACAAACTGGAAGTAATGATATCTGAGGAAAACTATGACATAGTGGGAATAACTGAGACCTGGTTGGATGAAAGCTGTGACTAGGTGGTGAACTTACAGGGTTACAGTCTATTCAGAAGTGATTGTAAAATCCAGAAATAGAAAGCGGTTTGTCTTTATGTAAAATCCTGTTTAAAGCCCACATTACGGGAAGATATATGTGAGGCAGATGAACATGTAGAGTCTCTATGGGTTAAGGTACATGGAGAGAAAAACAATAATAAAATCATCATAGGGGTTTTCTATAGACCACCAAATATAACAGAAGTTACCAAGAATCATTTACTGAAGCAAATGGGAGAAGCAGCAAATCACAAGGAGGTAATTAGCGTATTATGGGGGACTTTAACTATCTGGATATAAACTGGGAAGCTGAAACCATGTGAATCTCACAAAGGTAACATGTTTCTGTCAATAACTAAAGATAATTAACTTACCCAACTTGCACAGAACCCAACTAGAGGGACGGCCATCGTGTACCTAATATTAAGCAACAGACCTGACAGAATAACAAGGGTGCAGATTGGGGGCACCTGGGAAACAGTGACCACCATACAATACATTTCCACTTGTCTTTCAGGGCTCAGTCAGACGAGCGGGGATCTGCGCGTTTTTCCGCACGGAAAAAAACGCAATTTGTGTGTAGGGTAAAAATCCACATGACCACGTCCATTGTTACCCATGTGTTCTATCTTTTATGGGTGCGGATTTTTTCCTGCAGACGCGTTGCATTTTTTTTTCCGCGCAGAAAAACGCGTGAATCTCCGCTCGTCTGACTGAGCCCTCAAAAGGGAGCTAAAAGAAAACTAAACTTCAGGAAAGAAAAGTTTGAACAGCTCAGAGGTGCTGTTAACCTTATTTAATGGGACGATGTCCTCAAAAATAAGAGCGCAGACGATAAAAGGGAAATGTTTAAAAACATCTTAAATACTTACTGTGAGAGGCTCATGCCTTACAGGAATAAACGACTTAGTAATCGGAGAAAACCAATGTGGATCAATAAAGGGCGGGCAAGAAACAGAAAAAAAGAAAGTGTTTAAACTACTAAAACAAGAAGGCAGCGAAGAAGCACTAAAAACATATAAGGAAAGAAAATGTGTAAAAAGCAGATAAAAGCAGCAAAGATGGAGACAGAGAGACTTATTGTCAGACAGTAAAACTAACCCCAAACTGTTCGTCAACCATATAAATAGTAAAAAAGATTAATACTGGAAGTGTTGGCCCTTTAATAAGAAATGTAGGAAAAATAGTAAAGGGTGATGAGGAGAAAACAAATCTGTTAGTTTTTCGCTAGTGTATTCAGCCAGGAAAATAAAATGTCTGATGAAATACAGAATGATAAAGTAAACTCTTCATTTAATGTCACCAGTCTAAAGGCCCATTTACACGAGCAGATGATCTCTCAAAGATCGCTCAAAGGACAGTTTAAGTGACAGCTTTGAGCGATTATTTTGCATAAAAAATAATCGATATTCAAGTAGCTTCTCAGCTACTTAAATGCCAATTATGTATGTTAATGGACCTTCTCTGAATGCAGCTAATAGCCCAAGGCTATTATCTGCGCTCAGATCCTTTGTTCTCACAATGCTATCATCACTCCCCCATAGACAACGACTGATAAAACTGATCCCTAAAACCAAGCTCACTTGATTTTAAGGATCAGCGAAAAGAGCCCGAAATGCAGGTGCTCCGCGCCCATTTACACGCACCGATTATCGCTTAAAGCCCATTTACATGAGCAGATAATCGCTCAAAGAACTTTCCTAATAAAGATTTATTAATTTCCTCCCCTCTGACCATATCAGGTCCGTATCAGAGGGGAGGAGATTAATAAATCTTTATTAGGAAAGTATACATCACTTTCCTTCACATCCTTCTTTATGAATGAAAATGGGGAATGGAATGCACGTAGCGTTCCACGTAGGCTGATCATGTGACCCACGTCACAAGCAAAACGAAAGTCCAACCCATTATTGTGACGTCATGATGACCATCCCGGCGTCCAGATTGTGCTTATATAAATGTACACTGTGGATGTTATTTTTATGCTTGAGAAAGGCGTAGGAGTCCACCGAAACGCGTTGCATTAGTGATTTATAATAAATACGGTTACTGAACCATTAGACCCGTGGGTCTTGAGATTACTCTTAGTTCTAGAGCACAGAGTTTTTTTTCTTTATTCTTTTACTTGTTTGGCTTGGTTGTAAGCCCCTGGTTACCAGAGGGCTTCTAACCTCCGAGACGTCCCTCCAGGATACCTGGATCAGAGAACGAAGAGACATACTGATACGCAGGCTTGGACACTAGGTGCCGGTGGGATCCCCATCCAGGAGTCCCACCATGTACCAGGTGAGTGGATTTCCCTCTAATACTTGAAACTGCTATAGGGCGCTGGTACATGTCTACCCACCCCAACTATCTATTGCAACTTGCCACTTGGGGATACTGGGAATGATGAATTCAATGTTTTAATCTCCCCTTCCTCCGTCACATCTAAGAGGCCTCTGATATGCATTCTTCCTCAGGAAGTCTTTTCATCATGATGGCAATAAAATTAGCCAGTGACAGGTAGATGGTAATTGACCCCATTGCCAGTGAGGCCTAACACCTCGGTAGTTCCCGCAGACTCCATCTCACCGCAAGCCAGATTAATGGAGAATCTTTTAATAAGGGTTATTAGTCTTATGACAATCCTATCCCGATATGAGTTACATTTTTGGAATCGGGCTGAATGAAATGTATCTAGACACATTGATATCCAAAGCCCAGAACACTCCGAACTGCATATCCACATAGCTGGTTACAATTTCCGTGTCATGCTTGAAGTGGCTGAATAGATAAAATCATGAACAGAAATATGCCGGGCCTGTATTCCAAATTGCAGGGCTTCCCACCGAAATATGGGGGAAATGGAGAATGATTTTTCCACAAGGGATGCATGGCCCCAACCCTCCTGAATTACATCAGAGGGGGCAGGGGAAGGTGTGTTCTGAGGGATCCTTTACAATTCGGGGTTCTACAGACCACTGGTGTCAGACCTTCGGAGATACGCCCAGTGTAAGGACTTTCCTATCGCTTCAGTGGCTCCGCATGAATCAGAATCCCAAATCTGGTATCTTTTCTTCATTTTTCTCCTTATTTTATTTTAAAATAATATCTTGTTCTGTATACTTGTATACCATAATCCCGTGTAACAACTTTGTTGTATATCCTTAATATATATATATATATATATATATATTTTTTTTTTTTTTTTTTATTTTATTTTATTTTTTGCACTGCACGTTTTTTAAAGATTAAATCTGCAATTTATTAGTTAAGCCTTGTCTGTTTTAAAACAAACCAAAAACTCCAAAGATTGTGTTCATAATCCATAGTCTGAGTCCCAGCTTTCCTGAACAGCTGGTGGCAGCAGCGTGTATGTGCATGGCAGTGTAGAGAGCTGGAGTGCATTAGGCTGGATCGGGGGTGATTTGTGCTTTCAGTCTGCATGTGGCAGGACCACGTGAAAGCTTGTTAAAGATCCCCCTGTAGTTTGGCGACTCCACACTCGCAATCTTGCTAGAGTGATCGATCAAGGCTCTGCCATGACAAGTGGTCATAGCAGCGAGGCTCTTGGAACAGTCGATCTGGGACAAATCAGTGATAGAGTCAGGAACAGTTGGGTCTCCCCTCTCCCATCAGTGACAATTGGATCTTGTGTATCTGGACTTTTGTGTATTTGGACTTTGTGCCGCATAAAAGGTAAGTATATAAAATACGAATGCTTGGTCTGGGTGAGAATGTGTGTAAGTGGGTAAGTAACTGGCTCAGGGCATAAACACATGGGCGCAGTCGCCAATACGATCGCTGCTATGTAGTGTATTCGCGCATGAACCAGTGTTATATATATTTTTTGACTATTCAAACCCTTTGCTACAGCACGCGAGTTTGTAAAATAAAGCAGTAAGATCGGTCCTGTCTTATGTTTCTCACACGTAGAAAAACTACATGCGAGAAAGATAAAGTCCTATGTATTCTTATATGTAGCATTAACGCTCAAGAATCCCAATAGTGGAAACGAAACCATTGAAATCAATAGCTTTGTGTGATATTTACGGCCGCAAAACAGGACAAAAACCATGTTCATGTGTTTAAGCCCTTAATGATAGAATGCGGAGGGTGGTTATTAATGGTACATACTCTGATTGGGTCACCGTTACTAGTGGGGTATCAGGGGGCAGTATTGTAGGGGACACCATTACTAGTGGGGTACCACAGGGGGCAGTATTGGAGGGGTCACCGTTACTAGTGGGGTACCACAGGGGGCAGTATTGGATGGGTCACCGTTACTAGTGGGGTACCACAGGGGGCAGTATTGGAGGGGTCACCGTTACTAGTGGGGTACCACAGGGGGCAGTATCGGAGGGGTCACCGTTACTATTGGGGTACCACAGGGGGCAGTATTGGAGGGGTCACCGTTACTATTGGGGTACCACAGGGAGCAGTATTGGAGGGGTCATTGTTCTTAGTGGAGTATCGGGAGGCAATATTGAAGGGGACACCATTACTAGTGGGGTACCACAGGGGGTAGTATTGGAGGAGTCATCGTTACTAGAGGGGTACCACAGGGGGCAGTATTGTAGGGGTCACTGTTACTAGTAGAGTACCACAGGGAGCAGTATTGGAGGGGTCACCGTTACTATTGGGGTACCACAGGGGGCAGTATTGGAGGGGTCACCGTTACTATTGGGGTACCACAGGGAGCAGTATTGGAGCTGTCATTGTTCTTAGTGGAGTATCGGGAGGCAGTATTGAAGGGGACACCATTACTAGTGGGGTACCATAAGGGGCAGTATTGGAGGGGTCACCATTACTAAAGGGGTACCACAGAGGGCAGTATTGTAGGGGTCACTGTTACTAGTCGGGTACCACAGGGAGCAGTATAGGAGGGGTCACCGTTACTAGTGGGGTACCACAGGGGGCAGTATTGGAGGGGTCACCATTACTAGTGGGGTACCACAGGAAGCAGTATAGGAGGGGGTCACCGTTACTAGTGGGGTACCATAAGGGGAAGTATTGGAGGGGTCACCATTACTAGTAGGGTACCACAGGGAGCAGTATTGGAGGGGTCACTGTTACTAGTGGGGTACCACAGGGAGCAGTATAGGAGGGGTCACCGTTACTAGTTGGGTACCACAGGGGGCAGTATTGGAGGGGTCACCATTACTAGTGGGGTACCACAGGGAGCAGTATAGGAGGGGGTCACCGTTACTAGTGGGGTGCCATAAGGGGAAGTATTGGAGGGGTCACCGTTACTAGTAGGGTACCACAGAGGGCAGTATTGGAGGGGTCACTGTTACTAGTGGGGTACCATAAGGGGCAGTATTGGAGGGGACACCATTACTAGTGGGGTACCACAGGGGGCAGTATTGGAGGGGTCACCGTTACTAGTGGGGTGCCATAAGGGGAAGTATTGGAGGGGTCACCGTTACTAGTAGGGTACCACAGAGGGCAGTATTGGAGGGGTCACTGTTACTAGTGGGGTACCATAAGGGGCAGTATTGGAGGGGACACCATTACTAGTGGGGTACCACAGGGGGCAGTATTGGAGGGGTCACTGTTACTAGTGGGGTACCATAAGGGGCAGTATTGGAGGGGACACCATTACTAGTGGGGTACCACAGGGGGCAGTATTGGAGGGGTCACCGTTACTAGTGGGGTATCACAGGGGGCAGTATTGGAGGGGTCACTGTTACTAGTGGGGTACCATAAGGGGCAGTATTGGAGGGGACACCATTACTAGTGGGGTACCACAGGGAGCAGTATTGGAGGGGTCACCGTTACTAGTAGGGTACCATAAGGGGCAGTATTGGAGGGGACACCATTACTAGTGGGGTACCACAGGGGGCAGTATTGGAGGGGTCACCGTTACTAGTGGGGTACCACAGGGGGCAGTATTGGAGTGGTCACCATTACTAGTAGGGTACCACAGAGGGCAGTATTGGAGGGGTCACTGTTACTAGTGGGGTACCATAAGGGGCAGTATTGGAGGGGACACCATTACTAGTGGGGTACCACAGGGGGCAGTATTGGAGGGGTCACCGTTACTAGTGGGGTACCACAGGGGGCAGTATTGGAGGGATCACTGTTACTAGTGTAGTACCACAGGGGGCAGTATTGGAGGGGTCACCATTACTAGTGGGGTACCACAGGGGGCAGTATTGGAGGGGTCACCGTTACAAGTGGGGTACCACAGAGTAGAAGGATTGTGCAGTAAAATATCAATATTTGCAGATGATACAGAACTATAAGAAGAAATAAACACAAGAGAGGACAGAAGGAGATTACAGGAGGATCTGGATAAATTGGGGGCAGAAAAGTGTAAATGCGGTGTAACCCTGATAGATGTAAGGTTCTGCACATGGGCAGGGAAATACATGTCACCATTACACACTAAATGGGAAACCACTGGGTAAGGCTGGGCTCACACCAACGGGTCGGATTCCGGCTGTGAGCCTGGCTGGTGCCCCTGCTTACGGCACATTACCGGATTGTGTATGAAGGCGTCCTCACGCTGGCGGTTATGCGCAGAACAGCTTTTTTGTTGTGGTTTGTATTACCCGCGCCGTCCCTTAGCCATGACGTGGGTACCCGCAGCCCATAGGATATGTAATTGCGTATGGGCTGCTGGTATATCCACAACCACAGAGCACAATAAGTCACATGCTGCATTTTATTTTCCACAAACAGATTACGCAATTCTAATCTGCTAATGTGAGTAGAATCGTGCAATCCAATGTATTCGATTGAACTACATATTACCGATCGGAAAATCTGCTTCAAATCTGGTTGTGTGAGATTGCCCTAACGCTGACATGGAAAAGGACTTGGCGATTTTAGTTAACTGTAAGCTTAACAAGAGCAACCAATGTCAGTCAGTTGCAGCCAGGGCAAATAGGATCATGGGGGTATCAGAAGAGGTCTAGGGGCACATGGCCAGAACACTGTTCTTCCCCTTCACAAGTCACCGGTCAGACCACAGATGGAATATTGTGTATAGTTTTGGGGACCGGTACTCAAGAAGGACATATCAGAGCTCGAGCAGGTACAAAGGGGGCAACTAAAGTATTAAATGGAATGGGCGGACTACAATACCCAGAGAGGTTATCAAAATTGAGGTTTATTCACTCTAGAAAAAAGACGGCTGAGGGGCGACCTAATGACTGTATAGATATATCAGGGATCTGTACAGAGATCTCTCCCATCATCTATTTATACCCAGGACTGTAACAAGGGGGCGCTCTAATAACTATGTATAGATATATCAGGGGTCAGTACAGAGATCTCTTCCATCATCCATTATACATAGGACTGTAACAAGGGGCGCTCTAATAACTATGTATAGATATATCAGGGGTCAGTTCAGAGATCTCTTCCATCATCTATTATACGCAGGACTGTAACAAGGGGCGCTCTAATAACTATGTATAGATATATCAGGGGTCAGTTCAGAGATCTCTTCCATCATCTATTATACGCAGGACTGTAACAAGGGGCGCTCTAATAACTATGTATAGATATAGCAGGGGTCAGTACAGATATCTCTCCCATCATCTATTATACTCAGGACTGTAACAAGGGGGCGCTCTAATAACTATATATAGATATATCAGGGGTCAGTACAGAGATCTCTCCCATCATCTATTATACCCAGGACTGTAACAAGGGGGCGCTCTAATAACTATGTATAATATATCAGGGGACAATACAGAGATCTCTCCCATCATCTATTATATCCAGTACTTTAACAAGGGGGCGCTCTAATAACTATGTATAGATATATCAGGGGTCAGTACAGAGATCTCTTCGATCATCTATTATACCCAGGCCTAGAACAAGGGGGCGCTCTGATAACTATGAATAGATATATCAGGTGACAATACAGAGATCTCTCCCATCATCTATCATACCCAGGACTATGACAAGGGGGCGCTCTAATAACTATGTATAAATATATCAGGGGTCAGCACAGAGATCTTTCCCATCATCTTTTAAACCCAGGACTGTAGCAAGGGGGCGCTCTAATAACTATGTATAGATATATCACGATCAGTACAGAGATCTCTCCCATCATCTACTTATACCCAAAACTATAACAAGTGGGCGCTCTAATGTCACCATTACACACTGTATAGTTATATCAGAGATCAGTACAGAGATCTCACTCATCATCTATTATACCCAGGACTGTAACAAGGGGGCACTCTAATAACTATGTATAGATATATCAGGGGACAATACAGAGATCTCTACCATCATCTATTATACCCAGGACTGTAACAAGGGGGCGCTCTAATAACTATGTATAGATATATCAGGGGACAATACAGAGCTCTCCCATCATCTATTATACCCAGGACTATAACAAGGAGGTGTTCTGATAACTATGTATAGATATATCAGGGGTTAGTACAGAGATCTCTCCCATCATCTATTATACCCAAGACTGTAATAAGGGGGCCCTCTAATAACATTGTATAGATATATCAGGGGTCAGTACAGAGATCTCTCCCATCATCTATTATACCCAGGACTGTAATAAGGGGGCCCTCTAATAACATTGTATAGATATATCAGGGGTCAGTACAGAGATCTCTCCCATCATCTATTATACCCAGGACTCTAATAAGGGGGCCCTCTAATAACATTGTATAGATATATCAGGGGTCAGTACAGAGATCTCCCATCATCTAACACACCCAGGACTGTAACAAGGGAGTACTCTAATAACTATGTATAGATCTATCAGGGGTCAGTACAGAGATCTCTCCCACCATCTATTATACCAGGACTGTAACAAGGGGGCACTCTAATAACTATGTATAATATATTAGGATTTAGTCCAGAGATCTCTCCCATCATCTATTATACCCCGGACTATAACAAGGAGGTGCTCTAATAACTATGTAAAGATATATCAGGGGACAATACAGAGATCTCCCATCATCTATTATATCCAGGACTGTAACAAGGGGGCGCTCTAATAGCTATGCATAGATATATCAGGGGGACAATACAGATCTCTCCCATCATCTATTATACCCAGCACTATAACAAGGGGGCGCTCTAATAACTATGTATTATGTATTAGGGGACAATACAGAGATCTCCCATCATCTATTATATCCAGGACTGTAACAAGGGGGTGCTCTAATAACTTTGTATAATATATCAGGATTTAGTCCAGAGATCTCCCCAATCATCTATTATACCCAGGACTGTAACAAGGGGGCGCTCTAATAACTATGTATAATATATCAGGGGACAGTATAGAGATCTCTCCCATCATCTATTATACCCAGGACTATAACAAGGGGGCGCTCTAATAACTAGGTATAGATATATCAGTGGTCAGTACAGAGATCTCTCCCATCATCTATTATACCCAGGACTGTAACAAGGGGGCGCTCTAATAACTATGTATGGATATATCATGGGTCAGTTCAGAGATATCTCCCATTCATCATGTATTATACCCAGGACTGAAAATGTGGATTACAGCGCTCATTAAAGATGTATAGGAGAAAGGAGTTGAACTCACCCGGCAGAAGGGAGGTCGGTAGAGACCGAGACCACTCTCTCCCCTCTGAATATCCAAGAAAGCCTTGTATATAAATCTTCTGGATTCCACGTCCAAGCAGAGGATATAAGAAATTCCGTTTTTATTATTAAAAAAAAAGAGTTACAATGTAGGTCTCAAATCGGTAACCCACTGCATAAAGACAAAGGTGCAATGCGTTTCGGCTAGCTAAGATAGCTCTTTTCAAGCACACAAGGTATATGATCCGCTATACAAGAATATATAGTAAAGAGATGCAGGGCTTACTAATTCCAAAAGGGTGCATGTGACTATCCTCGTGTTCGTGGCGCCTGGAAATGACCTTTCCATCCCAGCGGGATGACGTGTCAGTCCTGCGTGAAGGGCCGGACGAGTGCGTGGAACGCACTGTGCGTTCCACTAGATGACTTCCGGTAATGCGTATATGCGTTATTAGTTATACCCTGGACTGTAACAAGGGGGCGCTCTAATAACTATGTATAGATATATCAGGGGTCAGTACAGAAGTCTCTCTCATCATCTATTATACCTAGCACTATAACAAGGGGGCGCTCTAATAACTATGTATAGATATATCAGGGGACAATACAGAGATCTCTCCCATCATCTATTATACCCAGGCCTCTAACAAAGGGGCGCTCTAATAACTATGTATAGATCTATCAGGGGACAATACAGAGATCTCTTCCATCATCTATTACACCCAGGCTTCTAACAAAGGGGCGCTCTAATAACTACGTATAAATATATCAGGGGTTAGTACAGAGTTCTCTCCCATTATCTATTATACCCGGGACTGTTACAATGGAGCACTCTAATAACTATGTATAGATATATCAAGGGGCAATACCGAGATTTTTATATATATATATATATATATATATATATATATATATACAGTACAGAGATCTCTCCCATCATCTATTTATACCCAGGACTATAACAAAGGGGCACTCTAATAACTATGTATAACTATATCAGGGGTTAGTACAGAGATCTCTCCTATCATCTTTTTATACCCAGGACTGTAACAAGGGGGCGCTCTAATAATTATGCATAGATATATCAGGGGTCAGTACAGAGTCTTTCCTATGATCTGTTTATACCCAGGACTGTGACGGTTACAAGAGTACTTCCTCTACGTCTAGAGGAACGAAGGTTTCTATACAACACAGAAGGGGGTTCTTTACTGTAAGAGCAGTGAGACTGTGGAACTCTCTGCCTGAGGACGTGGCAATGACAAATTTACTAAGAGTATAAGAGGGGCCTGGACGTCTTTTTGGAGTGTAATAATACTACATATTATAGTCACTGATTACTAAAACGGGTCGGTTATCTGGGAAATATTTTCATTGACAGACTGGAAAATTGACTTCTAGCTCTTCAGGGTTTTCTGGCTTCCTCTGGATCAACATGGGGAGTAATGGGCTGAACTGGATGGACGTATCTCTTTTTAAATTCTAAATACTATATTGCTGTTAGGCCTCTTTCACATATGCGACAGCGATATCACATCGGTAGCTTGTGCCATATTGCTATGTTTTCTTGCGGTGATAACACGATTTTGTGGTGACACAAAGTCACACGTAGTGCTACAAAGTCACGCAACTTTTTAGTGGTCTTTTGACGGGATGTTCAGGGGAGTTGGAGGGGGGATTGAAATATAAGCTCTACCACAAAAATAAGACCAGCAGCAATAAAAAAAAAAAACATCACCTAACAGGTGCTGTCAGCTCTGCTGCACGTTTTCTCTGCAGCTCCCCAGCACTTTTCTTCAGGCAACAATTCCTGGTCAGGGGTTTGAAAAACCCCACCTCCAGGAAGCGCTGCCTCTGATTGGTTCTTGAGTGCTGTGGATCAGCCAATCAAAGCTCGCGCTTGATGAACCAATCACAGCCATTCAATACAAAGACTGTAATTGCTTCATCGAGTGCTGGCTCTGGTTTGTTGAGAAGCAATAACAGCCAGCGCTTCCTAGAGGCGAGGATTATGAACCTCCTGCCAGGAGAAGTGCCGCAGACAAGCGACTAATAAGTTACGGCGTCTGTATGAGCTCCAGAGCCTAGGAGAGGCATGAAGAAGGGAAATCATGAGCTCAGAGGACAGTATGGTGGCATCCATCCCATTTATGAGACCTAAATACCACCAGACTCCCTATATCTATAATGAGCACATATACGAGGGGTGGTCACATCTGATGTCCCAAACCATTTCCAGCAGATATTTCATTATTAGGCCTCGGTCAGACAAGCGTTTTTTCCACGCACAAATAGGCGCGCAAAAAGATTGAGTCTATTAGAACCAATGCTTTGCTATGAAACTGTTCATATGTACGCTTTTTAAAGATGCAAAATACTTCCACCTGCCAAAAATAGGACATACTAGTGCAACTCGCATCTAAAGGTCTGTGGTGCGAGCAAAGATAGGACATGTCCTATCTTTGAAACATGCTTTGCATAGACTTCTATGGGAGCTGAAAAAACAAGCATCACGCACCTTTGATCATATGAAGGAGCTACTTCAAATAGCTGGAATTCACACGGTCACACAATCTTCATCACACGCGAGGGGCGATCTTTTGCACACCTATTTGTGCTGGTTGCCATACTGCTATCACTCCAATATATAGAGTCCAAAGTGCTTACAGAATAAACTCTGTTGCCCTGCATGTGGACATCCTCTAAGTACAGTGAAAGACTTTAAAACAATCCCCTGATTAACAAGACTGCTCTCATTTAAACATTACACTGGTCTGAGTCAGCCAATGAAAGCCTGCGCTGGCATAACCAATCACAGCCATTCAATGAAATCATTGAATGACTGTGATTAGTTAATCCGGCACTGGCTTTCATTGGCTGACGCGGCGCTGGATTAACCAATCAGAGCATTAGCTTGCTGAGGGCGGGGTATTCAAGCCCCGCGTAGAGGAAGAAATGCTCTGTCGGCGCGGAGGAGGACGCGGCAGCCTGCAGCTGCGCCACAGACCATCGTGAGGACCGGAACGCCGGCAGTAGGTGAGTATTAGACCCCCCCCAGCCAGCTTGTAAGCTTCTTGACTTGCGAGCAGGCTCATTACCTGATTTTTTGCTCTTACATCACAGCAAAAATTCAGGAGAGAGCCTGCTCAAAAGTCAAGAAGCTCACAAGCTAAGGCACCACTCTACTATAATACTACCTCCTATGTACAAGAATATAACTACTATAATACTGCTACTATGTACAAGAATATAACTACTATAATACTGCTACTATGTACAAGAATATAACTACTATAATACTGCCCCCTATGTACAAGAATATAACTACTATAATACTGCCCCCTATGTACAAGAATATAACTACTATAATACTGCCCCCTATGTACAAGAATGTAACTACTATAATACTGCCCCCTATGTACAAGAATATAACTACTATAATACTGCATCCTATGTACAAGAATATAACTACTATAATACTGCATCCTATGTACAAGAATAAAACTACTATAATACTGCCCCCTATGTACAAGAATATAACTACTATAATACTGCCCCTATGTACAAGAATATAACTGCTATAATACTGCCCCCTATGTACAAGAATATAACTACTATAATACTGCCCCCTATGTACAAGAATATAACTACTATAATACAGCCCCCTATGTACAAGAATATAACTACTATAATACTGCCTCCTATGTACAAGAATATAACTACTATAATACTGCCCCTATGTACAAGAATATAACTACTATAATACTGCCCCCTATGTACAAGAATATAACTACTATAATACTGCCCCCTATGTACAAGAATATAACTACTATAATACTGCCCCCTATGTACAAGAATATAACTACTATAATACTGCTCCTATGTACAAGAATATAACTACTATAATACTGCCCCTATGCACAAGAATATAACTACTATAATACTGCCCCCTATGTACAAGAATATAACTACTATAATACTGCCCACTATGTACAACAATATAACTACTATAATAATGCTCCCTATGTACAAGAATATAACTACTATAATACTGCCCCCTATGTACAAGAATATAACTACTATAATACTGCTCCTATGTACAAGAATATAACTACTATAATACTGCCTCCTATGTACAAGAATATAACTACTATAATACTGCCCCTATGTACAAGAATATAACTACTATAATACTGCCCCCTATGTACAAGAATATAACTACTATAATACTGCTCCTATGTACAAGAATATAACTACTATAATACTGCTCCTATGTACAAGAATATAACTACTATAATACTGCCCCTATGTACAAGAATATAACTACTATAATACTGCCCCCTATGTACAAGAATATAACTACTATAATACTGCTCCTATGTACAAGAATATAACTACTATAATACTGCTCCTATGTACAAGAATATAACTACTATAATACTGCCCCTATGCACAAGAATATAACTACTATAATACTGCCCCCTATGTACAAGAATATAACTACTATAATACTGCCCCCTATGTACAAGAATATAACTACTATAATACTGCCCACTATGTACAACAATATAACTACTATAATAATGCTCCCTATGTACAAGAATATAACTACTATAATACTGCCCCCTATGTACAAGAATATAACTACTATAATACTGCTCCTATGTACAAGAATATAACTACTATAATACTGCCCCTATGTACAAGAATATAACTACTATAATACTGCCCCTATGTACAAGAATATAACTACTATAATACTGCCCCCTATGTACAAGAATATAACTACTATAATACTGCCCCCTATGTACAAGAATATAACTACTATAATACTGCCCCCTATGTACAAGAATATAACTACTATAATACTGCTCCTATGTACAAGAATATAACTACTATAATACTGCCCCCTATGTACAAAAATATAACTACTATAATACTGCCCCCTATGTACAAGAATATAACTACCATAATACTGCTCCCTATGTACAAGAATATAACTACTATAATACTGTCCCCTATGTACAAGAACATAACTACTATAATACTGCTCCTATGTACAAGAATATAACTACTATAATACTGCCCCCTATGTACAAGAATATAACTACTATAATACTGCCCCTATGTACAAGAATATAACTACTATAATACTGCCCCCTATGTACAAGAATATAACTACTATAATACTGCTCCTATGTACAAGAATATAACTACTATAATACTGCCCCCTATGTACAAAAATATAACTACTATAATACTGCCCCCTATGTACAAGAATATAACTACCATAATACTGCTCCCTATGTACAAGAATATAACTACTATAATACTGTCCCCTATGTACAAGAACATAACTACTATAATACTGCTCCTATGTACAAGAATATAACTACTATAATACTGCCCCCTATGTACAAGAATATAACTACTATAATACTGCCCCTATGTACAAGAATATAACTACTATAATACTGCTCCTATGTACAAGAATATAACTACTATAATACTGCCCCCTATGTACAAGAATATAACTACTATAATACTGCCCCTATGTACAAGAATATAACTACTATAATACTGCTCCTATGTACAAGAATATAACTACTATAATACTGCCCCCTATGTACAAGAATATAACTACTATAATACTGCCCCCTATGTACAAGAATATAACTACTATAATACTGCTCCTATGTACAAGAATATAACTACTATAATACTGCCCCCTATGTACAAGAATATAACTACTATAATACTGCCCCCTATGTACAAGAATATAACTACTATAATACTGCCCCCTATGTACAAGAATATAACTACTATAATACTGCTCCTATGTACAAGAATATAACTACTATAATACTGCCCCCTATGTACAAGAATATAACTACTATAATACTGCCCCCTATGTACAAGAATATAACTACCATAATACTGCTCCCTATGTACAAGAATATAACTACTATAATACTGCCCCCTATGTACAAGAATATAACTACCATAATACTGCTCCCTATGTACAAGAACATAACTACTATAATACTGCAACTGTAGTTGGTGGAACATAGGTTCAACCTGCATACAGTCTCACAGAGTGCACTATGGAGTGTAGTATTAGTCTAAGCTAAACCTTGCTGCTGTGTAGTCTTTATACTTGTGGTTTCTGTCCACAAGGAATATCCAGACATAGGAGACAGTCCAGGATCAACAGCAATCCCCTTTCACATTGGATACTGCCCCCTAGAGACATCCCATAAGTGATCTCTCATGCTGATTAATGCTCCACTATATAAAGCTTGGCCAAAATGTAGGAGATGACACGGTTGATATCATATAATCTAATGAGCTGGCTGTCCTTGGGCGCGGTGCCACTGGCATGGGACGCCTGAGTCAGGAACTGGCAGCCCAGTCCTCATGCTGGAAATAGGAGGGGATGCTCGGCAGCTCTCGGTATTGGGGAGGAGGTTGGGCACTTCTTGCTCTCCCAGGTCCTCTGTGTGTTAGATGGAATCGTGCTGCTAATTTTAGCCTCGTTATAAAGCAGCTGGGACTCGTCACTTCTGCCACTTGTATCCAGCAGGGAATTATCACATTTCTATCATCATGTCAGGTGTACGTAAACTGTCAAATCCGGGGTCACAGGAGATCGGGGCGATCCTACTGAGAGCCTCGACCTCTGAATATTCAGGTATGCCATTAGCTAACCCTAATATTACACTCACATGGGGAGCATATTGGGGGTCTCACAGTATAAAACTTTTGTATATTCATGACCAGGATTAGCTCCAGGTTATTGCGGGTCCTTCGGTGACAGAGTCTCGGGGGGCCCCTTGGCAACGTGTCATGACATATGCAGCAGTAAATCTGAAAGGGTGCATACAATGACATTGTAATAGTAGATACAGGCCCTAATCAGGTGCTATGCAGACCATATAATTGATGTCTCTACTTACTGGAGTTGTTCAATTCCCCTTTTCTTATGTATCCAGTCCAGACCACCATAACAACTTCTCCCAGATATAACTTGCCTCTGCGGAATATGATACACAGACATCTTTGACTTCTTGCTCTATCAACACTCTCCCTACGTTATCTACACCTTTACACAATTCTCCTTCCTATAGTACCCAATATAGTAATAATGCCTGTGGTACCCCACAAGTAGTATTAGGGCTCCTGATTCACGGCCCTCACAAACCTTTTGAAAACCCCATGGATGCGAGGCATTTTCTCATGGAAACGGCCTTGCGTCCCCGCGAGAGTTCCCTTCATTCCAGCCGAGGCTGTGAGATGGCAATGTTTTCCCATTGTTTTCAATGGGGCCGGCGCTGCTGCTGCCGGCCCCACTTTAAAGATTTGGAAACCCCTGGATGTGACAGCCACACATTCCTGATGGGCTAAAGGAATCCCCCACCGCAGCTGTCATAGCCGCGGCAAGGAATTGTTTTCAATGGGGCTAGTGCTGCTGCCACTGACCCTATTACAAATAATAGGCGATATCGCAAAAAAGAAGAAGAGATGCTACAATTTTTTTTTCATGCAGCATCGCAGGAGTGAAAGCATTGTGAATGCAAATGAAGTCATTGAAAATAACTAGTTTCATAATCACGCATTTCATACACTCTCGCATCGCAAGAGAATTGCACAGCTTTCTCGCCACTATTATAGTAGTTATATTCTTGTACATAGGGGGCAGTATTATAGTAGTTATATTCTTTTACATAGGGGGCAGTATTATAGTAGTTATATTCTTGTACATAGGAGGCAGTATTATAGTAGGTATATTCTTGTACATAGGAGGCAGTATTATAGTAGTTATATTCTTGTACATAGGAGGCAGTATTATAGTAGTCATATTCTTGTACATAGGAGCAGTATTATAGTAGTTATATTCTTGTACATAGGGGGCAGTATTATAGTAGTTATATTCTTGTACATAGGGGGCAGTATTATAGTAGCTATATTCTTGTACATAGGGGGCAGTATTATAGTAGTTATATTATTGTACATAGTGAGCAGTATTATAGTAGTTATATTCTTGTACATAGGGGGCAGTATTATAGTAGTTATATTCTTGTACATAGGGGGCAGTATTATAGTAGTTATATTCTTGTACATAGGAGGCAGTATTATAGTAGTTATATTCTTGTACATAGGGGCAGTATTATAGTAGTTATATTCTTGTACATAGGGGCAGTATTATAGTAGTTATATTCTTGTACATAGTGAGCAGTATTATAGTAGTTGTATTCTTGTACATAGGAGGCAGTATTATAGTAGTTATATTCTTGTACATAGGAGTCAGTATTATAGTAGTTATATTCTTGTACATAGGGAGCAGTATTATAGTAGTGATATTCTTGTACATAGGGGGCAGTATTATAGTAGTTATATTCTTGTACATAGGGGGCAGTATTATAGTAGTTATATTCTTGTACATAGGAGGCAGTATTATAGTAGTTATATTCTTGTACATAGGGGGCAGTATTATAGTAGTTATATTCTTGTACATAGGGGGCAGTATTATAGTAGTTATATTCTTGTACATAGGAGCATTATTATAGTAGTTATATTCTTGTACATAGGGGGCAGTATTATAGTAGGTATATTCTTGTACATAGGAGGCAGTATTATAGTAGTTATATTCTTGTACATAGGAGGCAGTATTATAGTAGTTATATTCTTGTACATAGGAGCAGTATTATAGTAGTTATATTCTTGTACATAGGGGGCAGTATTATAGTAGTTATATTCTTGTACATAGGGGGCAGTATTATAGTAGCTATATTCTTGTACATAGGAGGCAGTATTATAGTAGTTATATTATTGTACATAGTGAGCAGTATTATAGTAGTTATATTCTTGTACATAGGGGGCAGTATTATAGTAGTTATATTCTTGTACATAGGGGGCAGTATTATAGTAGTTATATTCTTGTACATAGGAGGCAGTATTATAGTAGTTATATTCTTGTACATAGGGGCAGTATTATAGTAGTTATATTCTTGTACATAGTGAGCAGTATTATAGTAGTTGTATTCTTGTACATAGGAGGCAGTATTATAGTAGTTATATTCTTGTACATAGGAGTCAGTATTATAGTAGTTATATTCTTGTACATAGGGAGCAGTATTATAGTAGTGATATTCTTGTACATAGGGGGCAGTATTATAGTAGTTATATTCTTGTACATAGGGGGCAGTATTATAGTAGTTATATTCTTGTACATAGGAGGCAGTATTATAGTAGTTATATTCTTGTACATAGGGGGCAATATTATAGTAGTTATATTCTTGTACATAGGATTCAGTATTATAGTAGTTATATTCTTGTACATAGGGGGCAGTATTATAGTAGTTATATTCTTGTACATAGGGGGCAGTATTATAGTAGTTATATTCTTGTACATAGGAGTCAGTATTATAGTAGTTATATTCTTGTACATAGGGGCAGTATTATAGTAGTTATATTCTTGTACATAGGAGCAGTATTATAGTAGTTATATCCTTGTACATAGGAGGCAGTATTATAGTAGTTATATTCTTGTACATAGGGGGCAGTATTATAGTAGTTATATTCTTGTACATAGGGGGCAGTATTATAGTAGTTATATTCTTGTACATAGGAGTCAGTATTATAGTAGTTATATTCTTGTACATAGGGGGCAATATTATAGTAGATATATTCTTGTACATAGGAGTCAGTATTATAGTAGTTATATTCTTGTACATAGGGGGCAGTATTATAGTAGTTATATTCTTGTACATAGGGGGCAGTATTATAGTAGTTATATTCTTGTACATAGGAGTCAGTATTATAGTAGTTATATTCTTGTACATAGGGGCAGTATTATAGTAGTTATATTCTTGTACATAGGGGGCAGTATTATAGTAGTTATATTCTTGTACATAGGGGGCAGTATTATAGTAGTTATATTCTTGTACATAGGAGGCAGTATTATAGTAGTTATATTCTTGTACATAGGGGGCAATATTATAGTAGTTATATTCTTGTACATAGGAGTCAGTATTATAGTAGTTATATTCTTGTACATAGGGGGCAGTATTATAGTAGATATATTCTTGTACATAGGGGGCAGTATTATAGTAGTTATATTCTTGTACATAGGAGGCAGTATTATGGTAGTTATATTCTTGTACATAGGAGGCAGTATTATAGTAGTTATATTCTTGTACATAGGGGCAGTATTATAGTAGTTATATTCTTGTACATAGAGGTAGTATTATAGTAGTTATATTCTTGTACATAGGAGTCAGTATTATAGTAGTTATATTCTTGTACATAGGGGCAGTATTATAGTAGTTATATTCTTGTACATAGGAGCAGTATTATAGTAGTTATATCCTTGTACATAGGAGGCAGTATTATAGTAGTTATATTCTTGTACATAGGGGGCAGTATTATAGTAGTTATATTCTTGTACATAGGGGGCAGTATTATAGTAGTTATATTCTTGTACATAGGGGCAGTATTATAGTAGTTATATTCTTGTACATAGGAGCAGTATTATAGTAGTTATATCCTTGTACATAGGAGGCAGTATTATAGTAGCTATATTCTTGTACATAGGAGGCAGTATTATAGTAGTTATATTATTGTACATAGTGAGCAGTATTATAGTAGTTATATTCTTGTACATAGGGGGCAGTATTATAGTAGTTATATTCTTGTACATAGGGGGCAGTATTATAGTAGTTATATTCTTGTACATAGGAGGCAGTATTATAGTAGTTATATTCTTGTACATAGGGGCAGTATTATAGTAGTTATATTCTTGTACATAGGGGCAGTATTATAGTAGTTATATTCTTGTACATAGTGAGCAGTATTATAGTAGTTGTATTCTTGTACATAGGAGTCAGTATTATAGTAGTTATATTCTTGTACATAGGGAGCAGTATTATAGTAGTGATATTCTTGTACATAGGGGGCAGTATTATAGTAGTTATATTCTTGTACATAGGGGGCAGTATTATAGTAGTTATATTCTTGTACATAGGAGGCAGTATTATAGTAGTTATATTCTTGTACATAGGGGGCAGTATTATAGTAGTTATATTCTTGTACATAGGGGGCAGTATTATAGTAGTTATATTCTTGTACATAGGAGCATTATTATAGTAGTTATATTCTTGTACATAGGGGGCAGTATTATAGTAGCTATATTCTTGTACATAGGAGGCAGTATTATAGTAGTTATATTATTGTACATAGGGGGCAGTATTATAGTAGTTATATTCTTGTACATAGGGGGCAGTATTATAGTAGCTATATTCTTGTACATAGGAGGCAGTATTATAGTAGTTATATTATTGTACATAGTGAGCAGTATTATAGTAGTTATATTCTTGTACATAGGGGGCAGTATTATAGTAGTTATATTCTTGTACATAGGGGGCAGTATTATAGTAGTTATATTCTTGTACATAGGAGGCAGTATTATAGTAGTTATATTCTTGTACATAGGGGCAGTATTATAGTAGTTATATTCTTGTACATAGGGGCAGTATTATAGTAGTTATATTCTTGTACATAGTGAGCAGTATTATAGTAGTTGTATTCTTGTACATAGGAGGCAGTATTATAGTAGTTATATTCTTGTACATAGGAGTCAGTATTATAGTAGTTATATTCTTGTACATAGGGAGCAGTATTATAGTAGTGATATTCTTGTACATAGGGGGCAGTATTATAGTAGTTATATTCTTGTACATAGGGGGCAGTATTATAGTAGTTATATTCTTGTACATAGGAGGCAGTATTATAGTAGTTATATTCTTGTACATAGGGGGCAATATTATAGTAGTTATATTCTTGTACATAGGAGTCAGTATTATAGTAGTTATATTCTTGTACATAGGGGGCAGTATTATAGTAGTTATATTCTTGTACATAGGGGGCAGTATTATAGTAGTTATATTCTTGTACATAGGAGTCAGTATTATAGTAGTTATATTCTTGTACATAGGGGCAGTATTATAGTAGTTATATTCTTGTACATAGGAGCAGTATTATAGTAGTTATATCCTTGTACATAGGAGGCAGTATTATAGTAGTTATATTCTTGTACATAGGGGGCAGTATTATAGTAGTTATATTCTTGTACATAGGGGGCAGTATTATAGTAGTTATATTCTTGTACATAGGAGTCAGTATTATAGTAGTTATATTCTTGTACATAGGGGGCAATATTATAGTAGATATATTCTTGTACATAGGAGTCAGTATTATAGTAGTTATATTCTTGTACATAGGGGGCAGTATTATAGTAGTTATATTCTTGTACATAGGGGGCAGTATTATAGTAGTTATATTCTTGTACATAGGAGTCAGTATTATAGTAGTTATATTCTTGTACATAGGGGCAGTATTATAGTAGTTATATCCTTGTACATAGGGGGCAGTATTATAGTAGTTATATTCTTGTACATAGGGGGCAGTATTATAGTAGTTATATTCTTGTACATAGGAGGCAGTATTATAGTAGTTATATTCTTGTACATAGGGGGCAATATTATAGTAGTTATATTCTTGTACATAGGAGTCAGTATTATAGTAGTTATATTCTTGTACATAGGGGGCAGTATTATAGTAGTTATATTCTTGTACATAGGGGGCAGTATTATAGTAGTTATATTCTTGTACATAGGAGGCAGTATTATGGTAGTTATATTCTTGTACATAGGGGCAGTATTATAGTAGTTATATTCTTGTACATAGAGGTAGTATTATAGTAGTTATATTCTTGTACATAGGAGTCAGTATTATAGTAGTTATATTCTTGTACATAGGAGGCAGTATTATAGTAGTTATATTCTTGTACATAGGGGGCAGTATTATAGTAGTTATATTCTTGTACATAGGGGCAGTATTATAGTAGTTATATTCTTGTACATAGAGGTAGTATTATAGTAGTTATATTCTTGTACATAGGAGTCAGTATTATAGTAGTTATATTCTTGTGCATAGGGGGCAGTATTATAGTAGTTATATTCTTGTACATAGGAGCAGTATTATAGTAGTTATATTCTTGTACATAGGGGGCAGTATTATAGTAGTTATATTCTTGTACATAGGAGCAGTATTATAGTAGTTATATCCTTGTACATAGGAGGCAGTATTATAGTAGTTATATTCTTGTACATAGGGGGCAGTATTATAGTAGTTATATTCTTGTACATAGGGGGCAGTATTATAGTAGTTATATTCTTGTACATAGGGGCAGTATTATAGTAGCTATATTCTTGTACATAGGAGCAGTATTATAGTAGTTATATCCTTGTACATAGGAGGCAGTATTATAGTAGTTATATTCTTGTACATAGGGGGCAGTATTATAGTAGTTATATTCTTGTACATAGGTGGCAGTATTATAGTAGTTATATTCTTGTACATAGGGGGCAGTATTATAGTAGTTATATTCTTGTACATAGGGGACAGTATTATAGTAGTTGTATTCTTGTACAAAGGAGCAGTATTAAAGTAGTTATATTCTTGTACATAGGGGGCAGTATTATAGTAGTTATATTCTTGTACATGGGGGCAGTATTATAGTAGTTATATTATTGTACATAGAGGAGCAGTATTATAGTAGTTATATTCTTGTACATAGGGGGCAGTATTATAGTAGTTATATTCTTGTACATAAGGGGCAGTATTATAGTAGTTATATCCTTGTATATAGAGGCAGTATTATAGTAGTTATATTCTTGTACATAGGAGGCAGTATTATAGTAGTTATATTCTTGTACATAGAGAGCAGTATTAGAGTAGATATATTCTTGTACATAGGGGGCAGTATTATAGTAGTTATAGTCTTGTACATAGGGGGCAGTATTATAGTAGTTATATTCTTGTACATAGGGGGCAGTATTATAGTAGTTATATTATTATATCACGGGTAAAAAATATAATTTAGCCCTGACTCACGTCCTGCATTGAGGATAAAAAAAACAAAAGGCATTAATCTTCCCTGAGCTTTAGAAATCATACACAGCAATACCGGCATCATACTACTATTACCCTCATTAATACTCAAATAGTGCAAACCTCAGCGCTGCCATCACAGTACCACCCTAACAGCCCTGCTACAGAAACATTAGTATCCATCCATCTCTCTCTGTTCTGTTATATTGTGCAGTTTGTGCCCCTAATTGGTTAAATGGTCCAAGTTCTGAGCATCAGTGGAGGTTTCTCTGCCTCTGGCGATCCCCTGCTGCTTTCATGGTCTGCCTTGCAGATTTACAGAAAATAACTCTAGCATCTTGGAAAATTGCATTAAATAGAATTTCTCTTTTGAACTTCAATCCCTGCAAAGAATCATTAAGAAACATTTTGTATTTCTTTCATTGCACCCAAATTGATTTATTTTGGTCAAACCTCAGTGAATGTTGCACCAAGTGTCTCGGGGCTTTGTTGGGTATGAATTATATTCCTTGGCTGCCTGTAAATGTTTAGGTAACGGACGTGTAATGAGCAGTAAACTTGGAAGGATATTTCTGCCTTCAAAGAGGACATGCGCTCCTAGATCCGTGATGAAAGCGCGAGAGCAAAGAGCCGCTGCCTGACCATGAGGCTGTGTGTATACAGGTGGCAGCGGCTAATTATACAGCGCAGATCAGTACTGCATGATATAAAGACACCCTGTATAAAGACTCTACAATCAGAAATCAAAAATGGGTACAACCCCCCACCCACATCACAAGCATGAAGAAGGAACTTCTCTGCCCACTCACCTAGCAGCCTACACAATGGGGCAGATGCATTATAATGTGTACGCCAAAATTGCGATTTTCTCTTTTTTAATTTTATGCTAGGCCCCACCACGTCTTTTTTAGATGGGCGGGGCCTAGTGTCAATGGGCGGGGCCACACATCTTCCATCAGATTTACAATAATCCGTACCAGGAACTGAAGCGGAAGTATGTACAGAGCAGAGTCTAATCCATACCCAGCGGCTATCAGCTGTTTCTGATTGTTGACAGCCACAGGTAACTGGCGCGATCAAAGTTAACTGTTTAGGTACCATGGCCAAAGCTTACTACACGTCTAAACAGCAAAGTTTGCCAGTGGACTAACATGGCAGCTTAGAGCCTACTGAACGCTCCTACGGCTGCCAGACATAGGTGTCTATTAAACCGTGCCCGACGCAGGGTTTGAAAGACAACATCAAAAACGACTATATACTGCAGTACTGAGGTAATGCAGTATAAAGTACAAGCACGTTCACATCTTACGTGGGCACTAACAAAAATGTGTAAAAAAAATGTAAATAAGGTTTTTTAACGGTTAACTATTAAAAGCTAAAAAGAAAACCTTTTCCTATTTTTTTTACCTATTACAAGAAACTCCACATATTTGGACTTGCCATCTATGTAAACTTACAAACTATTAAAATATCACAATATTTATCCCACATGGCGAAGACTGTAAAAAAAAAATGGATTTTGTTTTTCTGTCCCGACTCCCAAAAAATTTGAATAAGAAGTGATCAAAAAGATGTATGCACCCCAAAATGGGGGTAATAAAATCTACATTTCAAAGATGGGCAAAGAAACTCTCATAGGTACATCACTATCACAGAGAAAGAGTCTAAGAAATAACTTTTATTGGTTCTATTAAAATATAAACTAGGCCGACGGACAAACACACAACATAAAAATCCACAAACATGGCCGGGCCTCCACTTGTCCAATAATGGAGCTTGGGGAGGATAACTGGGATCTACACACCGTCAGCACACTTGTATGATATGCTAGCGGTCACCATGATGGCGGTTTCTCTGCTTTTCTGAATCTATCACTTTGGCTCTAAGCACCGTCTTCTGAGCGTTCTATATAGAGCCCCGAGGAAACGGCATCATGGATACGCTGGAGGAAACGCGTTGGGTCTCTTTTCTTCTTTTCTCATCTTGACCTTATTCATGATGCTAGAACAGAATAGTCAGTTTATAGTCAGACCGAGTCTGGCGGGTGTAGGGGGAATCTTTAAGTATAGCTTTTGTACCTTCATGCCGTCTCTCTTCAAGTACTTAGGTCTCTGCTGTGGCTTCCTAATCTTTGCCAGTTGGCATCCATTCTCCTTGGGGATATCCTCTTATTGCCTCTGGTTTGCTGAGCGATTGACTTCGGGGTCACTATTTAGGGGTGTCTTTAGTACTGGGGTCCGGTCACTCTGATGGGGTTCTCTGATTGTCTTATGTCTGCTGAGTAACAACGGTCGGGAACATAACTGTACTGCAGTCTGGGGTTGCTCACACCCACCCATTATCAGTTCTAGTGGGGGTGTTGTGTACCTAAAATAGGCACACATGTATGGCCAAACATATAGGCATCAATCAACATCTGGCTCATGTTTAGCAGCGACCTTCTAAGGCCGCCTGCGCACGATCGGATTTGCATTGCGGAATCCGGAGTGGGCATCCGCCACTGGGTTCCACAGCAAATGCTGCCTATAGTATGTGTGCCAGTTGACACATCCACAACACAGCTTTGAAGATGGCGGACAGGTACACAAGAGTCGCCGGCCAGACACAGGGTTGGATTCGCCGCGGGATCCGACCCGGCGGTGTGCAGGCGGCCTAAGTCAGTTATTCCTTCACGATGGTTATCATTCAGCAATGACCATTATAAAGGTGTCCTTGTGTGAATGTTAGGTGCACCGAATTGTCTTCACCTCTTGTGATCCCATGCGCTAAGTGAAGGAGCACAAGGCGGCCTCCCTTGAAATACAAGAAGTGCGCTGACGGTATGTAGATCCCAGTTATCCTCCCCAAAGACCATTATTGGACAAGTAGACACCCAGCCATGTTTGTTGTCTGTTGAGTGTTTGTCCGTCTGCCAAGTTTATATCTTAATAACCCCTAAGGCTGGGTTCTCACAGGGCGGATTCTCGGCGAAAATCTGGCGGTTTGGCCACAGCGAAAAGCTGCGAGATTTTCGCCGGGAGAACCGTCGCTGCAAAACCCGCGGCGGTTTTGAAGCAGCCCGGCTGCTCGCTCTTCCACTGCGGCCGGCGCTCCCACAGAGGAAAGCGCGGCCGCAGCGGAAAAAAAAAATGGACATGCTGCGGTCTACAAATCCGCACGGCAGCGGCAGCTTCTGCCGGCTTAGCCAAAGCGGATTTGCCGTCCAGTAATCTCGTCCACATGGCTGGCTAATCCCGGGATTAGCAGCCGCATGCGGATGTGGCCCGTCTGTAACTCTTTCTGCACACCAAATGTCCTTAATGAGGCCGGCCACACTTATGGTTCCATTTGCAGGAATTGCTAGGCAGTGCAGTACCATGGGCGAGGGTAGGGAGCGCTACTCTCCCTGATATTCTGCATTTTCTTACTGCTACCAATTGCACTCCTCTTCTCCAGGCTGCAGCGATGCTACTTCTCAGTCCCCTCAGCTTGCAGGTTCTTGGTCCCCTGTGTGTTGCCTTCTCTCATCAGTCAGCAGCCCCTTCAGCTTTTCTTTGCAGTGCCTGCCCTACTCCCCTCCTGTGGCGCAGCACACACTTTTCATGTGGTGCTGAGGATCTTCCCATGTGTTCAGAGCACGGCTTCTTCTCTTCAGTGCTGACAAGTGCCGTCAATCTTGGGGCTTCTGTGTGCCTAAACTTGCTGTGCGCTTGAATCTGCAGACGTTAGATGAGCTGCTACAGTAAGAGGGGTAGCAGTGTACTACAAGGGTGCCTGTCACAGTGCTTCTACAATGGAGATTATATGACAGTGCTTGCCATAGTGCCAGTATAATATTTACTGCCACAATATAACCATAAAGATGGCTGACAGTGCCCGATAATAGTGCCTGCTGCAGCGCTCCATCATAGTGCCTAACAAAGTAGCTCAAGAGTGCCTAGAACACTGCCCCTATGATAGTGCCCTGTAGAATAGCACCTCAGGTGTAGTGACCCAGCACATCATCCTGGTCCCCTCCATAAATATCATACATCTATGTCTTATGTTGATGCACTGTGCAAAGCTGTCTTGTCATTTCCAGTATGTGTTTTGCACAGCTGTGGCGCTTAAGAGGTTAACCTCTAATAAAATCGAAAGCCTGCATGTAAATGTATCCAGTTTGTCATGTCATGTGGTATGAAAGGAGGTTATAAATGTGAGTTATTGAGTGCGGGAAAGGGGTTCCATCTTCTGGAGTTGAGAGAGTCTAAAGTACAGAGCCACATGGGGCACCTTCATCCTCTATGTGGTGAAAATGGAAGAGGAGGAGAGATCTCTAATACCAAATGTGATTGAATGTTAATGGAGTGAGCCCAGAGAGAGAGAGAGAGAGAGAGAGAGAGAGAGAGCATTTGTGAGTAATAACTTTCCTTCAAGGCCAGTGCAGAGGTACTCTTTTGATTTTCCCATGCGGCCATCTGAAGTCTGGATCACCACGTAGAGGTACACCCTTTATTTGTCACACCCACGCATCTCCATGACTGGGTGGAGGTACTACAAGATAATAATCTCTGTTCACACATATGTGTCTTTGAGCCTGTAAGAGCCGTGTGGAGGTACTACGTTCTGATGTCTATTCATTTGCCTGCACTGTAAAGTCTACAATTGAACTGCCTTGTATTGTTTATTCTTTATTCAAGTAAAGTTTATACTGGGCTCTGACCTTCCCAGAGACCCGTGGAACTTAAGAACTGTCTGTGGCTGAATTACTTATCCACCGAGGGTCATACCGGTGTGAGTGTTGAAATGGTGGCATCACACATGACAATTACCTCCCTGTCATCCAGTTTGGAGGGCATTCCCTATCTAGGGGTGTCCGAGGTGGACTGCAGTGATACTCTGGCCTTGGCTGTGTGTGTCCCTCCGGGAAGGAGCCTGGTGAGTGCCACCATGGCAAGTCAGCACTCTACCCTCCCAGCTCCCCATGTATATCAGGTGTCCGGGGTCTCCCTATGGGACGCTGCACAGGGCTATATAATTGTGGCTGAAGCTCCGATTTAGTAGGGCTGATATCTGCACCTGAAAAATAGCAAAAACACCTGGATGGCACACTGTTATGGGGGAATCTGTGGATGGCACACTGTCATGGGGGAATCTGTGGATGACACACTGTTATAGGGGAATCTGTGGATGGCACACTGTTATGAGGAATCTGTGCATGGCACACTGTTATGGGGGAATCTGTGGATGACACACTGTTATGGGGGAATCTGTGGATGACACACTGTTATGGGGGAATCTGTGGATGGCACACTGTTATGGGGGAATCTGTGGATGGCACACTGTTATGAGGAATCTGTGGATGACACACTGTTATGGGGGAATCTGTGGATGGCACACTGTTCTGAGGAATCTGTGGATGGCACACTGTTATGGGGGAATCTGTGGATGGCACACTGTTATGAGGAATCTGTGGATGGCACACTGTTATGAGGAATCTGTGGATGGCACACTGTTATGGGGGAATCTGTGGATGACACACTGTTATGGGGGAATCTGTGGATGGCACACTGTTATGGGGGAATCTGTGGATGGCACACTGTTATGAGGAATCTGTGGATGGCACACTGTCATGGGGGAATCTGTGGATGGCACACTGTTATGGGGGAATCTGTGGATGGCACACTGTTATGGGGGAATCTGTGGATGGCACACTGTTATGAGGAATCTGTGGATGGCACACTGTTATGGGGGAATCTGTGGATGGCACACTGTTATGGGGGAATCTGTGGATGACACACTGTTATGGGGGAATCTGTGGATGGCACACTGTTATGGGGGAATCTGTGGATGGCACACTGTTATGGGGGAATCTGTGGATGGCACACTGTTATGGGGGAATCTGTGGATGGCACACTGTTATGGGGGAATCTGTGGATGGCACACTGTTATGAGGAATCTGTGGATTGCACACTGTTATGAGGAATCTGTGGATGACACACTGTTATGGGGGAATCTGTGGATGGCACACTGTTATGGGGGAATCTGTGGATGACACACTGTTATGGGGGAATCTGTGGATGGCACACTGTTATGGGGGAATCTGTGGATGGCACACTGTTCTGAGGAATCTGTGGATGGCACACTGTTATGAGGAATCTGTGGATGGCACACTGTTATGAGGAATCTGTGGATGGCACACTGTCATGGGGGAATCTGTGGATGGCACACTGTTATGGGGGAATCTGTGGATGGCACACTGTTATGGGGGAATCTGTGGATGGCACACTGTTATGAGGAATCTGTGGATGGCACACTGTTATGGGGGAATCTGTGGATGGCACACTGTTATGGGGGAATCTGTGGATGACACACTGTTATGGGGGAATCTGTGGATGGCACACTGTTATGGGGGAATCTGTGGATGACACACTGTTATGGGGGAATCTGTGGATGGCACACTGTTATGAGGAATCTGTGGATGGCACACTGTTATGGGGGAATCTGTGGATGCACACTGTTATGGGGGAATCTGTCGATGACACACTGTTATGGGGGAATCTGTGGATGGCACACTGTTATGGGGGAATCTGTGGATGGCACACTGTTATGGGGGAATCTGTGGATGACACACTGTTATGGGGGAATCTGTGGATGGCACACTGTTATGGGGGAATCTGTGGATGGCACACTGTTATGAGGAATCTGTGGATGGCACACTGTTATGGGGGAATCTGTGGATGGCACACTGTTATGGGGGAATCTGTGGATGGCACACTGTTATGAGGAATCTGTGGATGGCACACTGTTATGGGGGAATCTGTGGATGGCACACTGTTATGGGGGAATCTGTGGATGGCACACTGTTATGAGGAATCTGTGGATGGCACACTGTTATGAGGAATCTGTGGATGGCACACTGTTATGAGGAATCTGTGGATGGCACACTGTTATGAGGAATCTGTGGATGGCACACTGTTATGGGGGAATCTGTGGATGACACACTGTTATGAGGAATCTGTGGATGGCACACTGTTATGGGGGAATCTGTGGATGGCACACTGTTATGAGGAATCTGTGGATGGCGCACTGTTATGGGGGAATCTGTGGATGACACACTGTTATGGGGGAATCTGTGGATGACACACTGTTATGGGGGAATCTGTGGATGACACACAGTTATGGGGGAATCTGTGGATGGCACACTGTTATGGGGGAATCTGTGGATGGCACACTGTTATGAGGAATCTGTGGATGGCACACTGTTATGGGGGAATCTGTGGATGGCACACTGTTATGGGGGAATCTGTCGATGACACACTGTTATGGGGGAATCTGTCGATGACACACTGTTATGGGGGAATCTGTGGATGGCACACTGTTATGGGGGAATCTGTCGATGGCACACTGTTATGAGGAATCTGTGGATGGCACACTGTTATGAGGAATCTGTGGATGACACACTGTTATGAGGAATCTGTGGATGGCACACTGTTATGGGGGAATCTGTGGATGACACACTGTTATGGGGGAATCTGTGGATGGCACACTGTTATGGGGGAATCTGTGGATGACACACTGTTATGAGGAATCTGTGGATGACACACTGTTATGAGGAATCTGTGGATGGCACACTGTTATGGGGGAATTTTGAGGACGCACTGCTATGGGGACATCTAATTGTCCCAAATTACTGCTTGCTTTTTCCACTTCAAGGCGGCGCAGGAGCAGTTTGAAAGTGGTTGTCGGCATATTGTGATGGAATCGTGTAATAGTAGGCAGGTGCGGATACAGAGAAGTCCAATTATCTGACATCACTTCTTCCCCTCCAGCTCCGTGCAGAGATCGCTTCTGTTTACATCAAGTCCAATCACATGTGAAGTCCCAAAGTGTGCGGCCCCTTCCCAGAGGAGAGGACTGACAAACCTGGTGAAAACACCAACTGCAATGTCCATCGCCGCTGATAGCGGGACGGGCGGAGGACACTTTGTGGCGCTGACTATAAATAACTGCAAACAAATATATCAGGGATCTCATTTATAAGGAACGGTGATTAAAATAGAAAATCCGGCAGCCAGCAGATGTTCTGAGCCCGCCGCTCCCAACGATCATTTTCAGCAAAAAATAAAAATAAAAGCCCTCTCCTTAAATCTCGTCACGTTCGGTCCCCATGAAATATACAACAAATCCGTCATTTCATAGCCCGGATTTATTCACACGCTTTTTGTGAGCAAAAGAAAAAAAATAGATTTTAATACAAAGCTGTAAAAATAAAAATCTAATAAACTTTAAAAAGAAAAAACAAGCAAAACGGTCAACTATAATAATAAAGGAGTAAATAGGGGGTCACATCAGGGGCGCAGATTCTGTTCAGAGCCTCCGTGAGTAAATTCCGTTTTAGTACCGCATGTTGTAGTATTTAGTATCTGGACCCCATTATATAATATGTTTATATTCAGTGGGGTTTGACACCATTCAGTTTCATCACAGGATGGATGTTTGGCCAGCGGAGGGCGTTTTCCTGCCCCCAAACAGAACCATAGCCCTTATAGGGTTGTGCCAAGAGTACGGTCCCTGCTCACATGTCCTATTAGAGCTTATGAACATCATAGATAGGGACCCCCTCTCAGGGGAGATCTGCGGATGACACATTGTTATTGAGGATCTGTGGATGACATACCTTTATGGAGGATCTGTGGATGACATACCTTTATGGAGGATCTGTGGATGACATACCTTTATGGAGGATCTGTGGATGACATAAGGTTATGGAGGATCTGTGGATGACATAAAGTTATGGAGGATCTGTGGATGACATAAAGTTATGGAGGATCTGTGGATGACACCGTTATGGAGGACCTGTGGATGACATAAGGTTATGGAGGATCTGTGGATGACATAAAGTTATGGAGGATCTGTGGATGACATAAAGTTATGGAGGATCTGTGGATGACATAAGGTTATGGAGGATCTGTGGATGACATAAAGTTATGGAGGATCTGTGGATGATATAACTTATGGAGGATCTGTGGATGACACCGTTATGGAGGATCTGTGGATGATATAAAGTTATGGAGGATCTGTGGATGACATAAAGTTATGGAGGATCTATGGATCACACTGTCATTGAGGATCTGTGGATGACATAAAGTTATGGAGGATCTGTGGATCACACTGTCATGGAGGATGTGTGGATGACACTGTTATGGAAGATCTGTGGATGATATATTGTCATGGAGGATCTGTGGATGACACTGTTATGGAGGATCTGTGGATGACATACCGCTATAGAGAATCAGTGGATGACACTGTCATGGAGGATCTGTGGATGATACTGTTATGGAGAATCTGTGGATAACACACCATTATGGAGGATCTGCAGATGACACACTGTTGTGCGGCATCAGTGGATGACATACTGTTATGGAGGTACTTTGGATGACACACTGTTATGGGAGATCTGAGGAGGATGAAGCAGTGTTATGGGGTATCTGTGGATGATACACTGTTATGGGGGCATTTTTGGATGATACACTGTTATTGAGGGTTCTTGTGGATGACGCACTGTTCTGGAGAATCCAAACTAGTCAGATCACTGTTTTTTTTATTTCATTTTTTTTTATTACATGCATATATAAATAAAAATGAGTCAACTATTTTTTAGTCCCTAGCAGAATCTAAAGCCGTGACGGGAGTATAACAGTATAACTAAGGAGACCAGACATCTGATTTAGGTGGGACAGTCCCACTTTGGGAACTTTTGTCCCACTTTCCCCTGGGTCCCAGGCTGGACGGCCATTTGCCCTGTTTTCGGGACGCGGGTCACCATTAAAGTGATTGTTTCTTGGGTTTACAGCATCAGAGATCTATGGGGTCTTGTTTTTGCAGGAAGAGTTGTTGTCTTTTTTTTGGTACCAGTTTGAACTATTTCTTACTTTTGGATTATTTTTTTACGCATTTTTTGTGACGTGAACAGCAGAAAAACAACAATTTTGGCTTTAGCTTTTTAAATGATTTCACGGCGTTCACCATGTGAGATAAATAACTAAATATTTTTATTTGATCGTTATGAATATGGTGATACCTATTATGTGTTGCTTTTAAAAACATTTTTGGGCATTTTATCCATTTAAAAAGGTTTTTGTGGGGAAAAATGTGTTTTAAACTGGATTTTTTTTCTCAAATTAAACTTTATTGAAGTTTTTTGGATGCAATTTTTTTAGTCCCTCAAAGGGACTTGAAGATGTGATTATTCGATTGCTAGGATAGTAAACTGCAATACTTATATAGTGCATTCTAATATGCCTATGACAGCAGCCTATTAGTTTCTGCCAGAGACGGGGCCTAATAAGCTGAGTTAAGGCCCATTATTGCTCAAAATTCGCTCAAACGACTGCAGATGAGCGATAATCATTGCGTGTAAATGCTTCCATCGTGCACTTTTCATCTGAGCGATGATTTTAAAGTGAACAATGATTTTAAGGGAGATTACATTGTATTCTGCCGACACCCCCGACAAGAACAATGCAGCTGTGTGCATATCATAGGCCACATGCTGGACTCTGCAAACAGCTCCCGGAGGCCCTTTACATGCAAATGAAGATGATAAAGTGTTAAAGGATATTAGTGTCCATTAGCACTTTATGCAAAAGGATCGCTAAAACTTTCAATCTTTCAAACGTTTAAAAGGTTACCTTTGCATGTAAATGGGCCTTTACTGTGCATGGCAGACATGAAGACCTTTGTCAGGCTTCTGGCTACCATAGGAACCCATTGTTACCTTGGAATGTCACTGCAGGGTGCCTATGGGTGACAGAAGAAGCTCCCTACCCCTCTCATCTGCCTACATGCTGCAGTTGCTATTGATTGTGGCATGTAAGGGGTTAAACTGCCAGGATCTGAGGTTTCTCCGCTACTGGCAGTTAGAGCAGGAGCCTGGTTGTCAGTAGTCAGCCAAGCCACCCCATTAAAGAGATGTAAGTGCAGGTTTAAAGCCCAATTGTGAAGTCAGTAGAAAGGTGTATTGGCCGTCACAAAGGGGTTAAAAACGGAACAAATGTAAAACAATTGAAATAAAGTGAAGAACAAAAATGTAACAAAAAATAAGACTGAAACAAAAAAAGAAAAAGGAAACTTTGGTGATAAGGCCGGCCGACCCCGCGTATCTGGCATCTCTTTTCGTGTACAGGCGGCCTTCTGTACTGCGGATGGTCCGGCCGGCTCACCTTTTGACATGCGCTGTACAGATGTTTTTTAAACCCCTGTATTTCCGGCATCTTCGCTAAGCGATGACATGGAATCCGCGATCTTCAGCAAGGTCAGTTGCGAAAGGGCCGCGGATTGGACGGCTTCAATGGAAGCTGTCTGCGCAAAATCTGCTTAAAAATACAGCATGCTACGATTTTTTCTCCGAGAGCGTAAAATCGCAATTGCTTTCCGCTCGTGTGCAGGAAAAAGCGCTTTTCCATAGCATGCCATGGAAGGTATTTGCTGCGGGACCCAGAGGCGGGCGCCCGCTCCAAATTCTGCGATGCAAATCCGGTGGCGTGCAGTCAGCTTTAACTGGATAGATAAAAGCGAAAATGAGCTGCATGGGTCTTAGGGAATAAACGAGGCCAGGGGCATCATGGGAACCGCGCTATTTTTTAATAGTTGTTTCCTAGATAGAAAACGAACAATCATCCCTTAGCAACGGAGCGCCACCCATGAATGACACGCAGCCCACCGGTTGTCGGGGTGTATTGTACACATTGGCGCTGGGTGACAAAAACTTACTATAGATGCGCACACCCCTTCATGGCTGGAGCACTTTAACTCCCCACGGAGGCGAATACCGTAATGTGAAGAATATACAGCGTCCGTGGGAGTGATAGTCTGCAGAGTGGAGACATAGAAGAGATGTCAGCGCTGCTCATCAGAGGGGAAACAGGCGAGGAGCAGATGGTGGAAGTCAAGATCAGCCCTCCATGAGTACGAACCAAGGACGCAGCGAGGAGAGCACGAGACAGGGCGAATAAGGGCGCCTCCACGTCCTTACAGACTCTCATGAAGGCCGAAGTTCTTCATAGTCCGCAAACAGCATCACACATGATAAGCTTAGATACACGGATTCAACAGACAGTATCACACATGGTAGGCTTAGATACATGGATTCAACAGATAGTATCACACATATAATTAGATACACTGTTTCAAATGTATCACAGATGACAAGCTTAGATGCACTGATTTAAAAGACAGTATCCTACATAACAGTATCACACGTGAGGGCTTAGATACACTAGTTTAACAGATAGTTTCACACCTGATGGACTTAGATGCACTAGTTCAACAGTATCAGGCACGACCAGCTTAGATACACTGGTTCAACACATAGTATCACAAATGATAGGCTTAGATACACCAGCTCAGTCAACAGCATCAAAAATGACAGCATTAGATACAATAGCTCAAGAGACAGTATCACAAATGATTGATTTAGATACACCAGGCCAGGAGACAGTATGACATATTATAGGGTTAGATACACTTATTTAGCAGACAGCATTACACATGGTAGAACTACATACAGCTCTACAGACAGTGTCACAAGATTAGATACACTAGTCCAAGATACAGTATTACACATGATAAGCTTAGATACACCAATCCAGGAGACATTACCACAATCAGGCAGCAACAATATAATGTTTTACAGAATTAGATACACTGGTTCAGAGGGCAGTATCACACATGAGGCGATTGGATACACTAGCTCAGTAGACAGTATCATGCATGGTAGGATTAGATACTATGGCTCACAGGATAGGATTCAATGTGCTAGCTTAGCAGGCAGTATCACACGTTAGGATTAGATACACTAGTTTAACAGATAGCATCATGACTAGAGATGAGCGAGCACACTCGTCCAAGCTTGATAGTCGTTCGAGTATTAGGCTACTCGAGATGCTCGGTACTCGAGTCGAGCAACACGCGGTACTCAAGAAAATTTCATTTCCCTTCCCCGCATGTTTTTTAGCCAATAAACATGCAGGAAAGGCATTACCACTTCCTGCTGTGACGTGCCAACCGTCTGCCCGCCAACAGCAGTGAGTGGTGGGCGGGATCAGGTGACCGCTGAGTACTTAAACTAGTCCCGCCCGCGGCTCGCCTCAGACGCATGCTGGCAGAGGTTAGGGAAAGAGCTGCTGATATAGGGAAAGTGTTAGTGTAGGATCCTGTCTTCAAGAACCCCAACGGTCCTTCTTAGGACTGCTACTCATTGTGTGCATTACTGTTGTGGCTGGCTGGGAGCAGTAGTGCACCATTTTTTTTAAAGCATCTAGGCCTGTGCAGAGCATTTCAGCTATACTATTCTGTGTGTGCAGTGCATAAGGCAGAGGTTTCATCGCTAAACAGTACGCTAATATTCCCTGGGCCCCTGCAGACCATTTCAGCTATACCTTCTATGTGTGCAGTGCATTAGGCAGAGGTCTCATCGCTAAACAGTACGCTAATATTCCCTGGGCCCCTGCAGAGCATTTCACAGATACCATTCTCTGTGTTGGGTGAAGTAGCCGCAGTTATTCGGACTATCCACTGGCTTTATAGCTTTCTGCCCCTGTGCAGAGCGTCTCACAATACCCTTTTCTGGGTGGGGTTAAGGTAGCCGCAGTTATCAGTATTATCCACTGTCTTTATAGCTTTCTGCCACTCCATACAGCCTCTCTTATCTACAAGTCTCTGTGAGCGGTAAATTACCCCTAGGTATCAGCGCAAGACAGTGGGTTAATTTTTTCCGGTCACAGCATAGAGCCTCCGCTATCTACAAGTCTGAGTGCAGTGAATTAAGGCCCAGTTCTAAGCGCTATACATGGGATCTTACACTTTATTAAAACCTTACCAAACTCCTATAAATACCCGACACAGACACCAATATTGGATAAATAAGGCCGCGGTGTTTATTAACGGGGTTACAAACATTGGGGAGAAATGTAACCAATAATAACCATAACACTTGCTGTAAACTCTGTTTTACAGACCCAAGTTTATTAACCAATCAATAACCATAACAGATCATGTAAACTCCGTCTTACAGACACGAGTTTACCACCACCAAACTTTCCCCAAGTTTACCTGCTCACCCGCCTAATGCGGGCGACAATCCCCCATTAACTACACCACGACAAACCTAAGGGAGGGAGGGATGCTGCTTGCTTTCCAGATGATGATGGCCCACATCTCTGCACCTCCATATCTCACTGCTGCTCCTCTCAGCCTGCTCCTCTGGACCAATCACCAGCCACTGTCAGGCCACCAGATTCTGCCTGACTACCACAGGCATTTCCCGCCATTTTTCTTCAGCCAATCATTTGCTGCTGCCAACCAGTTCATCACTGGGCAGAACTCGCTCTGTGCCATCTCATCTGACCCACTAATGACCTTTGTAACATATCATGGTTAACCAGAAAACCTCCTCCATAGAAGGTGACATATCATCCATCCATCATGTACATAAAGCTCCCAGATCCCATGAGGCTCCATAGAAGGTGACATATCATCCATCCATCATGTACATAAAGCTCCCAGAGCCCATGAGGCTCCATAGAGGGTGACATATCATCCATCCATCATGTACATAAAGCTCCCAGAGCCCATGAGGCTTTCCCTCCTAACTGTCCCTCAAGCCTTATAGTGGGGTCATTTATTTGCGCCCTGCTCTATCCTTAATCTGACATGATGAGAAGTAGGGGTAAGGGTCAAGGACATGGACGCGGGCGTCCAAGTGAGGGTGTGGGCACAGGCCGAGGTCCTGGGCAGTGTGAATCACAGCTGGCTGCTGAGGGATTAGGAGAGAGCCAAGTTTCTAGGTACCCCAGCTTCATATCACAATTTGCGGGTCCGCGTGGTAGACCTTTATTACAAGCAGAGCAGTGTGAGCAGGTCCTGTCGTGAATCGCAGTCATCTACGCAGTCCACTACTTCCGGCCTAGGGACTGGACCTCTGAATCCTCTGGCTGCTCCTCCTTACTCCCAGCCTCCTCACTCCATGAAAATTACAGATTCTGAACAGGCAGACTCCCAGGAACTGTTCTCGGGTCTCTGCCCTGAGTGAGAAAAAATGGTTCCTCTCTCACCTGAGGAGTTTGTCGTGACCGATGCCCAACATTTGGAAAGTTCCCGGAGTCCGGGTGATGAGGCTGGGGACTTCCGGCAACTGTCTCAAGAGCTTTTTGTGGATGAGGTTGATCAGACACAGTTGTCTATCACTCAGGTAGTAGTAAGGGCAGGAAGTCTGAGGGAGGAGTGCACAGAGGATTCGGAGGAAGAGCTCCTGAACGATGAGGTGACTGACCCCATCTGGCTTGCTAAGCCTACTGAGGACAGGACTTCAGAGGGGGAGGCAAATGCAGCAGCAGGACAGGTTGGAAGAGGCAGTGGGGTGGCCAGGGGTAGAGGCAGGGCCAGAGAATCCCCCAACTGTTTCCCACAGCACTCCTTTGCGGCAAGCCTCCGTGCAGAGGGCTAGGTGTTCAAAGGTGTGGATGTTTTTAGTGAGAGCGCGGATGACCGACGAACAGTGGTGTGCAACCTGTGTCACATCAAGATCAGCCGGGGAGCCACCACTACCAGCCTCACCACCACCAGCATGCACAGGCATATGATGGCCAAGCACCCCACAAGGTGGGACAAAGGCCATTCACCACCTCCGGGTCACACCACTGCCTCTCCCCCTGTGCCACAACCTGCCTCACAGAGCCAATCCCCCTCCCAGGACGCAGGCACAAGCACCTCCTGGCCTGCACCCACACCCACACCTCCACGGTACTCCACTCCATCCAGCAATGTCTCTCAGCGCAGCATTCAGCTGTCGCTAACACAAGCATTGGAGCGAAAGCGCAAATATGCCGCCACACACCCGCACGCACAAGCTTTAAATGTGCACATTGCCAAATTAATCAGCCTGGAGATGCTGCCATACAGGCTTGTGGAAACGGAGGCTTTCAAAAACATGATGGGGGCGGTGGTCCCGCGCTACTCGGTCCGTAGTCGCCACTATTTTTGCCAGTGTGCTGTCCCAGCCCTACACCAGCACGTCTCCCGCAACATTAACCTTGCCCTCACCAACGCGGTTACTGGGAAGGTCCACTTAACCACGGACACATGGACAAGTACTGGCAGGCAGGGACACTATATCTCCCTAATGGCACATTGGGTGTACTTGGTGGAGGCTGGGACCGAGTCAGAGCCTGGGACCGCTCACGTGCTACCCACAACAAGAATAGTGGGTCCTACCTTGGCGCTGGTATCTGCGGCGTATTATGCCACCTCCTCCAAATGTTTCAGGGGTCTGCCTATACTCTTGCTACTGAAAGGTTTGAGGGGTTCGCCTATATTCTTGCTACAGAAAAGTTTAAGGTGTTCGCCTATACTCTTGCTACAGAAATGTTTCAGGGGTCCACCTATACACTTGCTACTGAAAGGTTTGAGGGGTTCGCCTCTACTCTTGCTACAGAAATGTTTGAAGGGTTCGCCTATACTCTTGCTACAGAAATGTTTCAGGAGTCCGCCCGTACTCTTGCTACTGATAGATTTGAGCAGTCTGCCTATACTCTTGCTACAGAAATGTTTGAGGGGTTCACCTATACTGTGGGTGCACAAAGATTTCCCATTGCGGTGTTTTAGCTATCTGGCACAAAAACACTGAATGACTTTGGTAGGACGCAGAAGGCTTTCCCATTGTGGTGTTCTGCTATCTGATACCTACACAGAATGAATTGTGTGGGGACACATGGATTTCCCATTGATATGTAACTCGCAGCATGTTGGGTCACACAAGGTGGAGGCTGGGACCGAGCCTCCTCCTGCTTGGGATCTGGGGAACAGCGTTGGTCGGCATGTATTATCTCTCATGCTACAAATTACCACAGGTATCCGAGATACTGGATTGGAACGTTCACAGGAAGCGAAACGGATTTCATGAGACATTCACAGGGTCACTGTATACCTGTGGTGGCTACTTTTGTGACACCGCCTGCTTCAAACCAATCTTTGGTGTTAGTATGCGCTGCTGCATTGTGGAGATGTGTAGAAGTACTGGCATCTGAGTCCCCTTTATGCCCACGATTGCGGCTCCTGACAATTTTGTGACGGATGTGCCATGGGATTGGAATGATGATCAAACGTCAATTTAGCATCAATTCTCATCAGCATTGTGGGCCATCGCCCACACTTTCAAAGAGGGTCGCTGCCTGGCCCTGCCAACCCTCTGCAGGGTGTGCCTCCGGTTCCTCCTCATCCAGTACGCACTTATAAATAGACATGAGGGTGGTGTGGCTATGAAGCGAGCGTGTGACATGAGGGCAGCTGAACGCTGCGCAGGGAAACTTTTGTGTGCGCTGCGGACGCAGGCTCGTGCGGGGGGTTGGACAGCAATGCCAGACTGTAACTCATCAGAAGAGGCAGCGGTGTCACCCGCAGGCAGTGATTGTCCTTGGTATAAAAGTACTGCAATGCATTATCATAGCAATCAGAGCTATTTGATTTAAGTTCCCCACATGGATCTAAAAAATGTAAATAAAATAAATGAAAATGGTGTAAAAAATGTAACCCCCCCCCCCCCTTGTATCCATAATGATGTGCACAATAAATTGAACACACTATTTATATTGCAAAAACCGTGCACGTTCGCCATCACCATATCCTTAGGCAGACAGATCCATAGTCTCACTGCTCTTACAGTAAAGAACCCCCTTCTATGTTGGTGTAGAAACCTTCTTCCCTCTAGACATAGAGGATGTCCCCTTGGTACTGTCACAGTCCTGGGTATAGATGATGGAGATCTCTCTGTACTGACCCCTAATATATTTATACATTATTACTAGGTAGCCCCTCAGCCATCTTTTTTCGAAACTAAATAACCCCAATATTGATAACCTCTCTGGGTATTGTAGTCCGCCCATTCCATTTATTACTTTACTTGCCGCCTTTGAACTCACTCAAGCTCTGATATTACCTTCCTGAGTACCGGTGCCCAAAACTGTCCACAATAATCTATGTGTGGGTCTGACCAGCAACTTGTAAAGAGGAAGAACAATGTTCTCGTCATGTGACCCTAGACCACTTGTGATGCACCCCATGATCCCCAAGGACTGTTTAGCTTGCAGAAGAGAAGGCTGAGAGGAGACTTATTAGCTGTCTACAAATATCTGAAGGGCTGTCACAGTGCAGCCATTCTCCTCGGCACAAGGAAAGACTAGAAGCAATGGGATGAAACTGAAAAGGAGGAGACACAGATTAGATATTAGACAGTGAGGGGGATCAATGAGTGGAACAGGTTGCCAGGGGAAGTGGTGAGTTTTCCTTCAATGAAAGTCTTCAGAGGCTGGACAAATATCTGTCTGGAATGATTTATCGAATCCTTCACTGAGCAGGGGGTTGGACCAGATGACCCTGGAGGTCTCTTTCAACTCTACCATTCTATGATTCTTTGATCCTATATACTTTGTCAGAAGCTGCCAGACACTTGTTGCTCCAGTTGAGCTTACAGTTAACTGAAATCCTTAAGTCCTTTTCCATTTCAGTTTGGCTTACCTTCTGTACCTCACCTTTGGTCTCACCCCCTGGCGAGGAAGAGGAGGTGTTATCGAGGGCTTGGAACCATTTAGAGAGGTCCACTAGAGGGGAACTACTTGGGCCTTCCTTTGGTATCTATACCAGATTGAAAAGGACCAAATAATCACACTCTAGAGGGAAAGAACCCTTGTTTTTCCTGTTGTTTTTTTGTTCTCCCCTTACCTTTTTTTCTTATTTTGCCATTTCTTGCCTTCCTCATCCACACTGTCTTCATGGGAGGATGCAGCAGAACTTGCAGCCATCTCCTCTATCTCCATCCTTCTGGTTTCCTCATCTACATCACTATCCCTTGGGGTCTCAGCAGCGGGGTGCATTTCCCTGCCAGAGGCAATCCTAGAGTCTCGGAAGTTACCCCTACACCTGCAGTTCAACGCCCCTCCCACCTAGGCTAGTCAGATACTCCACTGAGACCCTGTAGCTCTTCCTCTTTGTCCCAACCAGCCTCACCTCCAAATGGACGTCTCTGCTGACCCTCCAAGTGTTCCCGGTCGGAGTTGGCAAAATAAAAAGGACAGTGACTGATTGTGTACCCTAAAGCACTACACAGGTTACACCGAATGTCCCCACAGGATGAGGGTGGATGATCTCCTCCCCCAAACAGCAGTGCACTAAACTGTGTGGGGTCACCACACCTGTGCAGACCTTCAGTTGCCCCTGGTATGAAACCAGAATCCTATCCCTTCTCAGGAACATAGAAGAAGGGATGTGGGTAATGGAATTACCTTCACTTTACAACTTCACCATGAAAGTCCAGGCCCTTGACCAGATATTGTGTCTGTCCCTGTGTGGGGAGGATGGAGAATATCCCCATACTTAGTCATCCAGGTCATGATGTCAACATAAGAAAGACATTTGTTACTAGTCAAAACGGTCCCTCTCTTAGTGTCATTCTGGTGGGAAATTGCTTGAACCACAAAATCCTGCAACTCGTTTTCTATCTCAGCCAGCTCGTACTTTGACCAGAAGAGCTCAAGTCTCTCCAGTCTCATGAAGCTGACATTTAACAAGGAGGCCCAGAAGGGGTGGATCAGGGCAAAGATGTCACTTGCCCTGTATTCCATGCCAAGGAGAAGTTCTACCACCCTAGCACCATTGGGGACGGACCACATTCTTCTGGGATCCCACTTGCCTAGTTGTAGGAAGTAACTATGCCTCTTCATCCCTCCTTTACTCTTGGAAGTCCTCTATGCCAAACCTATCTATCCCAAAAGATAGGTTGTGTTCTTCACCCTCCATGGTGCCCAACCTCTATCCTCCCCTTAAGATAGACAGAAAGAGATTATGTGACCTGGGGTCCCTGAAGCCAGGAGATAAAGGTCTCTTCCTAACCTGTCAGCAACACTCACATAGCTCCCACTGCAGGACCCCTCTGGAGGCCACTCAAAGCCCTTTTTGATATCCTTGGGTCACCTGATGCTGGTTGACTCCTACACATAGAGATCTCACTGTTAGACAACACCAGTTTCTGCCAATCATCCCTCCTGTTATTACATACCAGGGGTTGTCTGGACCAGGATGCCTAGCACTCTCCCTTTTCCTGTGCACTGAACCCACAGTAGGGTCCAGGCTGGGTGAAACAAGGGAGCTAGCCATGCAGCTATCTGCCGCCCCTGGTTTAGAAGCTTGATCTGGGACGTTGACATACTTGTACTCCACCTGGGTGATCATTTTAGCATCTTTTCTCTTCTTCTTAGCCTGGGGGTACCGTTTAGGGAGGTCATTCCCAAAACATAGACCCTCCGGTTAGGTGCTTTAAATATGCTATTAGTCTTCTTTTCAGACTGATGTCACCCTCTTCACCAGGAGTCCGGGCTTGGTATGATGGTAACTTGCCCTTGTGGAAGATCACTGCATAGGGACTGCTGACTTTCCATTGCTTGCAGTTCTCTGGCAGAGGTGCGCTCCATGTTGGACACTTGATCCTTGATATCATCACAGACCTGAGCCAGACCAAGCTGAGACCCATGAAACCAGTCATAGTTTCCCAGATACTCTGCAAATAGACCTGCACCCTTAAAGATGGCCGTCCTTCTCTCAACCAGGGTGAGGATCTCTCCCTTTAACTCTTGGACAGCAGGGTTGCCCCATCTGAGTTGTTGGCTGGGAACCTGGCTGCCTGTAACTCCTCCTGGAGCTGTAGTGTCCCAGAACAACATCCTGGACCCCTCCATAATTGTCATACATGTATTGTCTTATGTGTACGCACTGTGCAAAGCTGTCATGTCTATTTTCTGTATGTGTGTTGCACAGCTGCAGCGTCTGAAGGGTTAACCCCCTTAAAATCATTGCCTGTCAGCTCTGTCCGCATGCTGAATGTATCTATTCCTATTGTGTGATGTGATACAAGTGAGGTGATAAATGTGAGTTTCTGAGAGCGGGAGTGGTTGTTGATGATCTTCCATCTGCCCATGCTGTTGGAAGACCCACAGTGATGCAGGGAAGCACCTTCAGCTTCCTTGTATCGAAAATGGAGAAGGAGAGGCTCCCTATGAGGAGCTGAGAATCTTCCCTCTTCTCCAATCCGGTGGAGAGACCGCAGGGGCGCAGGGAGACATCTCTGGTTTCCCTGCGTCTAATATGGAGGAGACGGAGAGACAGCCTTACCGCATGTGAAACGCATGAGAGAATAAGTGAGTCACTAAAAATCCCCCAGAGTGAGAGCAATCCTCCCCAAGTAATTCTGTATAAAGAGACCCATCGTACCAGATACCCATCGTACCAGATACCCATCGTACCAGATACCCATCGTACCAGATACCCATCGTACCAGATACCCATCGTACCAGATACCCGTTCACACTACAGGCATTTATTTTTCCTGTGTGACCCCCACGCGGAGAATGTGCGGGGTGCATCTAGGCTAAGCCTTCTTCTAAGGGATTTCTTCCCAGAGAGTATGTGGAGAGGATCTTGTCTTTTTCCCTCCTCCGGAGTATATATTTCATGTCCAGGACCGGTGACATATAGATAACGTGGACTATAGGGCCGTATTGTTCCCGTGTATTCTTACCTCCCAACCTCTGAGCTTCTGCCTGTAACTCCTACCGTGAATCTACCTCTAATTCCCCGTATGCAAAGTTTATTCAAGTAAAGTTTTACCGGGCCTCAACCGTTCCTGAGGACCCGAGGTACGATACACTTGTCCAGTGTTTATTACTCCGCCACATAGAATAACGGTGTAGGAACGGTGGCGTCACGACGTGATATACATACTTTCATAAGCATTCCCCCTGTGTTACCACTCGGTTACACCGTGACAAGGACTAGGCCTCCGGCCATACCCACAGTGTTCATTGGCGTCTCTAACGGGACGTTGCAAATACTTTGGCGTCTCTCACAGGACACCACAGAGCCTTTTGATCATACCACTGGCCTCACAATAATCCTGGGTTTTTGCAGCTATCCTGGAGGTAACATCCTCCAGGGGCCGCAGTGTCCCCCAGTCCCTGATGGTAGAACTGGCTTCTTCCCCAGAAGCATCTGGCTTGGCTCCAAGAGGGCCCTTGTTGGAGTTCCTTGCAGCCAGGGTCCCAAAGGGCTGCTGTCCCTGACCTGGGTTAGCCTGACGGCCACCTTGGGTAGCCTCCAGGAGGGGCGCAGGAGATGCATCACTATGCCTATTGCATGATCCCCATAATCCCTCTTGGGTAGCTGGTTGCAATACATCCCCACCCTCTGCAGCCTGGACCGGAGAGCAGAGGTAGTAAGCCTTCCTCCAACCATAGCCCCGGACCTAATCCTCACCTGGGTAAGAGAGAGCAAAAGCTCCAGGCCCTGGATGGGATGCTTGGAGCTGCAATCACCTGAGCCTCTACCTGCACACAACCTCATGCATAGGAAGTCAGTAGGCAGATACAGCAGCTCAGCAGACAGTATCACCCAATAGACATGGATACATAATAATCCTGGATACTTTAATGTAGCAGTAGTTATTGCAACAAGTTGTCACTAATGCAGTAAACAGTATTAACTTATGGCGACGGTGTAGGGGACCCCACATCAAATCTACAGTATGACGGCAGCACGTTCCATGTCTGTGGGAATGGCGCTTCTCCCAGCGATGATCTATAGTAACCCTTCTATTGCCTATAAATGTAACTATGAAGACTGGGACATTGAATATCTATAAATACACGTCTGGAAAGTGCCATTACGAGGCGATCACCAATGACGAGGATCTGCTGGACTTACGGGAGTTACATTTCTGCTGGGAGTTACATTTCCTGTTACTGTAAATCCAGCGCTAGAAGTGTCTAATGCTGCACATGGCTGTCCTGAAATACCCCCTAATGCTATGTGTACCCCGACCGATACCCCTGAGGAGGCACAGACCCCGGTGAGGGAGGAATAGCTGGGATGTGGGAAACATTTCCATATTATGTTCTGCTTCGAGGACTGCTGGCAGCGACGCTGGTCCGCTCCGTTATTCTGGGGCCGCTGCCAGCACGATATTGTCATGTATTAGAATCCAAAATACATGGGAATGAATGTTAAACGGCGGCAATAAATAGAACAACATCTGCTGTAGAACAGCATTCCTCTCCTGCGCCACAAATACTGCTCACCCCCCGGCACATACAGGATGGGCATCGGTGGGCACAGAGAGTGAGACTAAGGAGGGCAGCAGTGAGGAGTGATCTATAGAGCCCACATAATACCACCATATAGTGGCCCAATTAATATGCAGTAGCTACATAATACTGCCATATGGTTCCCACAAAACACTAAGACTCCCAGGCAGTGGTACATGATATTAGGTTATGCTCAGGGTTCTCCTCCTTGTGGAAATGGGGTCTGCACAATTGCCTAATTTGCCGCTAAAACACGGAGACAGGATTTAGCAGACATTGCTGGAGTTCGGGTAGGCGAGTTAACAAAAGCTGGACATCAGATGTTGCCCATCCACTACCCTAGACTGCCAAGGAAGCAGGTGTTTTCCTGTTCACTACTCCTGACTGGCAGGGCAGCAGTTTTTTTCCTATCCACTGCTCTAGACCACCAGGGAAACAGCAATCCAGCGCTGTCTCTGTCCAAGGATTGTGGAAAATCTGACTCTTTCTAAAGTCTTGTGTGCGCCTTTTCCTATACAAGTCTTCAGAGGGCAACAGCGCTAGGAAAAAAACTTCACCCAGCTCCCTGTTACCCCCCTAATAGCATTGAAATTAGTTTATGGTGCTGTGGGGATGTGACAGGTTCCCTTTATTTCACTGTATAGCGGCATTATTTGGTCAGCATGTGGCAATATTAGTCACTGTATGATGATATGATCTACGGTAGTCACCATATGGCGGTATTATGTAATCACAGTTTTATTCAGTCACTCTTTGCGGTGCCAGACTAGGGGTTTTCGTGGACCACCAGCCTCTATCTATACATGTACCAGGCTGTAATTTGCACCCTAATCTTTGACATCATTGCCCACAGAGGACTTATCAGTAAGTGATCCCTACGCTGTTGTCCCAAACATGTCACATTAACCTTATAATGTTCAGTGACCCAGCGAGTGCGACGATAAAGTGAGAAGTGGATGAATATGTATTTCTTCTGTCTCTGGCAGAAAGATCTGCTGTTTACGTCTCTTAGCAACAACTTCATGTTACACCAAAAGAATGGAATCTGCTCAATGTTCTGTAAATACAGTCTGCCCGTCTACTCTGCATAGGGACTATACGCTGAACGGACAGTTTATTACAGCCCCCGACCCTTTATTAGAACCCGCACCCCTCTATTGTAGCCCCGACCCTTTATTAGAACCCGCACCCCTCTATTGTAGCCCCGACCCTTTTTTTAGAACCCACACCCCTCTATATTAGCCCCGCCTCTTTATTAGAACCCACACCCCTCTATATTAGCCCCGACTCTTTATTAGAACCCGCACCCCTCTATTGTAGCCCCGACTCTTTATTAGAACCCACACCCCTCTATATTAGCCCCGACCGTTTATTAGAACCCACACCCCTCTATTGTAGCCCTGACCCTTTATTAGAACCCGCACCCCTCTATATTAGCCCCGACCATTTATTAGAACCCGCACCCCTCTATATTAGCCCCGACCCTTTATTAGAACCCGCACCCCTCTATATTAGCCCCGACCCTTTATTAGAACCCCTCTATTAGACCCCCCGCCCCTCTCACGATTGGCACTTCCTGTACGGTAATTCTCCCCGTTACTCCGGAGCATAAAATCACGTGACAAGTTTTCTGTGGATCAGCTTCAGTGTGAATCCACATTAGATGGGAAAATCCAGCGATCGGAGCGACTTCCATCAAGGCCGGTCATCAGGGCTAGACTAGCCGGGGTCTCACCGCCAACCGCAGGGTGTTTTCTGGTGTAACGGCATGGAGAGTGCTGCGTCCAAGGAGCAGGCCCTCAGCCGAGGAGACAGCGGGGTGGAGAATTAACCTTGTCACGGGGCGCTACTGTCTCCTCCCTACGTGTGACTAACAACCCAACCTCGATACTAACCCAGGGAGATCACGTTTAGTAACTTGGATTACCTTAAGTCTTGTTTTTGTCACCGTGACGCCAACGTTCCTTCTTTCGCGGCGGATCACCCAACTGGAATAAAGTAGCCCACACACAGAGAGTACTTGTCAAACAAGAACAGGGGACGTTCGGTCCTGTTCCTTTACATCAACGTTTTGTAAATAACTTGTACACATTGAGTTATTAGTGGAAGTAGGCTTACATTCCTCGCCTGATTCCTTTCACTCGCACAGTTCGGGTTTCCAAAGGTATTACATCCACAGTCTCAGTTATCTGTTGATCTCACTCTCTTGGTCGAACCTTTCTCAACTGGATGGAACTCTTTCACACTTGACTTGAACATCAGGCAGTTACTCACTATTTCTTGCTTGGCTTGCAGTTGTCGCTGACTAGGTACATTCGTTCTTGCGCTCTCACACCCACGCGTACTCGGCATGTCCTGGGTTCTCAAACTCGTAAGGGCAGGCTTCTCACAAGGAGGGTTCTAAGCATGGCTGAGCTCTGGCAGGAACAACAGTCCATCTCTCCTTCTTCTTCATCCCTCCAGCTCCAACTCTCTCTTCTACCACCAGCTCACAACTCTCTCAAGACATTTCTCCACACATGAGGCGTACATCAACCAATCCACAGCTAGACAAAACGATACATTTTCAAGACATTAACCCCTTTTTGCCTGCAGGTGCTAATACACATAACATCGACTCATTCAACACTTATGACAATGTCATCGAGACATACATATAACATGCATTTACAAGTTCTGGACGGGACCCCAAACTCTGGGCCACTACAAGGGTATACTGAGAATCTCGTGATTGAGAAAAACATCCAGTGAAAGGGGATCCTGTGGAGGGAAACAACTCATCACTGAAAGGGGTCAGAGGAGGATGTCAGGAATCGTTCTGACCAACAGGCTCACAGTCAGCTGAATACAACACTAGTGCTCCAACTAACGTGTCCAAATGCAAAACTTGCCGTTCCTTAGTACATAGGGCCATAACAGCAGACGACCAGTTCCAGCGCCATTGTGTCTAAGAGAAGCAGAAAGACTCCAGCGGGCAAAAGAGGGCAAAATTTGTATCACTGAGCAGCGGAGAAATACTGCCTGGTCAGATGGGAGTCTGTAATAGAGTGATAGGTCAGTGCTGCCCACATGAGCAGTGGTGACAGTGAGAGCAGCATGTAATGTCTTCGACTACTGATGCGTACTAATACACAGTGTACATCAGGCAGAGAAGCGGTTCGGCCATATTTGTTTCTTCAAGACCGGAGGGTCGCTGTAACCTTTAACTATACAGTAGATGCTACATATCCCAGAATGCAGCACAGCCAAGAATGCTCTGTACAGTTTCAGCACCAGCAGGTGGCAGCAGGGAGCTTGGACATCCTTCAGTCCCACCAAGCTCAACCACAGAATAGCAACATTTTGAGTGCAGCTTTGGATGTGACAAGAGAAGAAGAAATCATTTCTGGTGTTACAAAAACTCCTTCTCTGAAGTGTAAGTAATCTGTGGCTACTTTTCAGTGAATTCCAGAACACAAGAAAAAAAAATGTGATAATGAGCAATTGAGAAAAGCGCCACTTAATTCCTTTTAAGGAGTCGTTATAAATTCTCACACTACAGAAAATGAGCTCCTCCGGGGACAGCAGCTAAACGCAGCATTTAACGGGAAAAAATGAGGCGACCGTCAACACCGAAGTCTGCGAAGTGGTCTCTGATGCACAATAATTTGCTGTATCTTGAGGCATTAATGAGAGTCATTTACTATGTGTGCAGAGCAGCACCTACGGACACCCCTCCCCCATACACATTAGCGCAAATGGAGCGCAGTCAATAGAGAAATGCCTCCATACTTCACAGCTGAGGTGACACCGCTGCCAGCTGCTTCTAGGTACACAGGGCACTCCGTGAGAGGCGTCTTGTGAAGTGAAAAAAAAACGAGGCCGGGACATGTGACACAAGGAGTCCTTACATCAAAATTCAATATGTCTCTTTAAAACTTCAAATAATGTATGTACACAGTGACTCCACCAGCAGAATAGTGAGCGCAGCTCTGGAGTATAATACCGGATGTAACTCAGGGTCAGTACAGGATAAGTAATGTGTGTACACAGTGACTCCACCAGCAGAATAGTGAGTGCAGCTCTGGAGTATAATACTGGATATAACTCAGGAGCAGTACAGGATAAGTAATGTATGTACACAGTGACTCCACCAGCAGAATAGTGAGTGCAGCTCTGGAGTATAATACTGGATATAACTCAGGAGCAGTACAGGATAAGTAATGTATGTACACAGTGACTCCACCAGCAGAATAGTGAGTGCAGCTCTGCAGTATAATACAGGATGTAACTCAGGATCAGTACATAAGTAATGTATGTACGCAGTGACTCCACCAGCAGAATAGTGAGTGCAGCTCTGGAGTATAATACAGAATGTAACTCAGGATCAGTACATGATAAGTAATGTATGTACACAGTGACTCCACCAGCAGAATAGTGAGTGCAGCTCTGGGGTATAATACAGGATGTAACTCAGGATCAGTACAGGATAAGTAATGTACACAGTGACTCCACCAGCAGAATAGTGAGTGCAGCTCTGGGGTATAATACAGGATGTAACTCAGGATCAGTACAGGATAAGTAATGTATGTACACAGTGACTCTACCAGCAGAATAGTGAGTGCAACTCTGCAGTATAATACAGGATGTAACTCAGGATCAGTACAGGATAAGTAATGTATGTACACAGTGACTCCACCAGCAGAATAGTGAGTGCAGCTCTGGAGGATAATACAGGATGTAACTCAGGATTAGTACAGGATAAGTAATGTATGTACGCAGTGACTCCACCAGCAGAATAGCAAGTGCAGCTCTGGAGTATAATACAGGATGTAACTCAGGATCAGTACAGGATAAGTAATGTATGTACACAGTGACTCCACCAGCAGAATAGTGAGTGCAGCTCTGGAGTATAATACAGGATGTAACTCAGGGATCAGTACAGGATAAGTAATGTATGTACACAGTGACTCCACCAGCAGAATAGTGAGTGCAGCTCTGGAGTATAATACAGGATGTGACTCGGGATCAATACAAGATATGTAATGTAACATATGTACACAATTATTTATGTAGATTCCATCTACATGTACAGTACAGATTCCCCTAAAACAATGGGTAGATACTGTGAGTACATACAGACATCCTCATCCCCTGATGCTAGGCTGGTACACAGCTGGCTTAGGACAGCAACTCATCCCCAGGGAATCCTGCTGACGTTCGCTTAGTTCACAGTTTTGGGAAAGGTTTCAACCTTTGGATTTGCAGAACAGACATTACACACTGGAGCGTGCACTGAGCTACCTAACGAGAGAAGATTTAATTACTTCACGTTTCATGACATATAAATTAATGCAGCGGGGAAGAATGAAAGGTGCAGAGATGCGTCGCTCCATGCTGTAATAATCACTCTTGTAGTGACTGGAGATGATGGAGAAGAGGCTGCGTGATGGACACACAGAACAAGGTCTGACTATACAGTCTTACCTTGGTTTACGAGCTTCTTGACTTGTGAGCAGGCTCCCTCTTGAATTTTTGCTCTGATTTAAGAGAAAAAACTCGGGTTACGAGCATGCTTCCGCATTCCATCGGAGATACGTGACATCACTGCGTATGCACAGTGCCGCCACTGGCTCGGGAAATCTCGCGCTGGCTCGGGGGGGTCTAATACTCATCTATCACCAGTGTTCTGGTCCTTGGGGTGGCCTGCGGCGCTGCCAGAGCATTTCTTCCTGGAAGCGCGGCCTGAATACCCCGCCTCCAGCAAGCTAATGCTCTGATTGGTTAATCCACCGCCGCGTCAGCCAATGAAAGCCGGCACTGGATTAACCAATCACAGCCATTCAATGATGTCATTGGTGAGTATTGATGTTTGTTTCTTTACATGTGGTGTAGTTAGGGTTCATTTTTGTTTATAGTATTGAGCATACCAATCCCCTCTTTCGGGGGGTATGGAACGGATTAATGGCGTTTTAATTCATTTCAATTGGGAAAATTGATTTGACATAAGAGTGTTTTGGGTTAAGAGCTCCATCACAGAACGAATTAAACTTTTATGCCAAGGCACCACTGTATTGTCAAAAGTAGTAGAAGGGCATTATGGGTAATTTCCAATTGCCGAAATACTCATATGACTGCATGATTTATGTCATTGTAAGGGCATATTTGTAAAGTGCTACTGTAAGGTTATAATAACCTCAGGGAAATTTGAGTTCTGCTTCCAATGCATTCCTAGAGAAAGCCTGTAATTCCTACATCCCCCATCTGCCCATAGAGAAAGCCTGTTGCTTCCCCCACCCGCTCATAAAGACAGCCTGAGAGTCCTGCTTCTCCCACCGGCTCATAGAGAAAGCTTGTGAGTCCTGCTTCCCCCACCCGCTCATAGAGAAAGCCTGTGAGCCCTGCTCCCCCCCCCCCCACTCACAGAGAAAGCCTGTGAGTCCTGCTTCCTCCACCCGCTCATAGAGAAAGCCTGTGAGTCCTGCTTCCTCCACCCGCTCATAGAGAAAGCCTGTGAGTCCTGCTTCCCCCACCAACTCATAGAGAAAGCCTGTGAGTCCTGCTTCCTCCACCCACTCATAGAGAAAGCTTGTGAGTCCTGCTTCCCCCACCCGCTCATAGAGAAAGCCTATTGCTTCCTCCACCCACTCATAGAGAAAGCCTATGAGTCCTGCTTCCTCCACCGGCTCATAGAGAAAGTCTGTGAGTTCTGCTCCCTCCACCCGCTCATGGAGAAAGCTTGTGAGTCCTGCTTTCCCCACCCGCTCATAGAGAAAGCCTGTGAGTCCTGCTTCCCCCACCAACTCATAGAGAAAGCTTGTGAGTCCTGCTTCCCCCACCCGCACATAGAGAAAGCCTGTGAGTCCTGCTTTCCCCACCCGCTCATAGAGAAAGCCTGTTGCTTCCTCCACCCACTCATAGAGAAAGCCTGTGAATCATGCTTCCTCCACCCGCTCATAGAGAAAGTCTGTGAGTTCTGCTCCCTCCACCCGCTCATGGAGAAAGCTTGTGAGTCCTGCTTTCCCCACCCGCTCATAGAGAAAGCCTTTGAGTCCTGCTTCCCCCACCTGCTCATAGGGAAAGCCTGTGAGTCTTGCTTCCCCCACCCGCTCATAGAGAAAGCCTGTGAGTCCTGCTTCCCCCACCCGCTCATAGAGCAAGCCTGTGAGCCGTGCTTCCCCCACCTGCTCATAGAGAAATCCTGAGAGTCCTGCTTCCTCCACCCGCTCATAGAGAAAGCCTGAGAGTCCTGCTTCCTCCACCCGCTCACAGAGAAAGTCTGAGAGTCCTGCTTCCTCCACCCGCTCATAGAAAAAGCCTGAGAGTCCTGCTTCCTCCACCCGCTCATAGAGAAAGCCTGCGAGTCCTGCTTCCTCCACTCGCTCATAGAGAAAGCCTGCGAGTCCTGCTTCCCTCACCCGCTCATAGAGAAAGCCTGTGAGTCCTGCTTCCCTCACCCGCTCATAGAGAAAGCCTGTGAGTCCTGCTTCCCTCACCCGCTCATAGAGAAAGCCTGTGAGTCCTGCTTCCCTCACCCGCTCATAGAGAGAGCCTGTGAGTCCTGCTTCCCTCACCCGCTCATAGAGAAAGCCTGTGAGTCCTGCTTCCCTCACCCGCTCATAGAGAAAGCCTGTGAGTCCTGCTTCCCCCACCCGCTCATAGAGAAAGCCTGTGAGTCCTGCTTCCCCCACCCGCTCATAGAGAAAGCCTGTGAGTCCTGCTTCCCCCACCCGCTCATAGAGAAAGCCTGTGAGTCCTGCTTCCCCCACCCGCTCATAGAGAAAGCCTGTGAGTCCTGCTTCCCCCACCCGCTCATAGAGAAAGCCTGTGAGTCCTGCTTCCCCCACCCGCTCATAGAGAAAGCCTGTGAGTCCTGCTTCCCCCACCCGCTCATAGAGAAAGCCTGTGAGTCCTGCTTCCCCCACCCGCTCATAGAGAAAGCCTGTGAGTCCTGCTTCCCCCACCCGCTCATAGAGAAAGCCTGTGAGTCCTGCTTCCCCCACCCGCTCATAGAGAAAGCCTGTGAGTCCTGCTTCCCCCACCCGCTCATAGAGAAAGCCTGTGAGTCCTGCTTCCCCCACCCGCTCATAGAGAAAGCCTGTGAGTCCTGCTTCCCCCACCCGCTCATAGAGAAAGCCTGTGAGTCCTGCTTCCCCCACCCGCTCATAGAGAAAGCCTGTGAGTCCTGCTTCCCCCACCCGCTCATAGAGAAAGCCTGTGAGTCCTGCTTCCCCCACCCGCTCATAGAGAAAGCCTGTGAGTCCTGCTTCCCCCACCCGCTCATAGAGAAAGCCTGAGAGTCCTGCTTCCCCCACCCGCTCATAGAGACATAATTGGGCATTGAAATTATTTAGGGGGTTAAAGATACATAACAATAATATATGTCCCAACCCAGCGTTATTTTATATTTTTAGCTATGTTTTACACCCACTCATAGAGAAAGCCTGTGAGGGGGAAGTAATTTTTTGCATTTTTTTTAAAAGCTTGATTTCTCTCACATGAATGTTGTTGGCTATGTATATACAACCACGTACTGCCCCCCCCCCCCCCCACACACACACACACTATACCAGTTGCCATCCTTTGTATATTATTGTATTGTAATTATTTCATCAGCTCACTTAAATGATTTGTTACTATTTTTTCATTAAATTAGTTGACTTTTCTTTTTTTTCACTTTTTTCTCTTTTCTTTCCCTGTAACATTTAGGCTGCTCTCACTTGGACAATATGGATTCTGCAGCAGAATCTACCTGTGATCACGGCTGTTGACTTTGCGCACCTTCTTTTCCTGTACTGTGGATAACCGTGGACGCTCGCCATTGGTCATGCGCAGTATAGATTTTTTTAAAATATTTGTTTTTTTCCGCACCGCACTAGACCATGACGTGGGTACCCGCGGCCTATCCGCAGTGTCAATTGCAAAAGGGTTGCAAGACTGACGGACACCATTGACTTCGACAGAGGCCGTCCACGCTGAGTCCACAGCAAAACAGAGCATGCTGCGACTTTTCCTCTCCTTGCGAAATCGCAATTCGTTTCTGCGAGTGTGAAGGAAAAGCAATCTTTAAATACCTTTCAATGCATGCTATTTGCTGCCACGCTTTATCACCCATTGAAAACGCTGATACAGAATTGCGGTAAAACGCGGCAATCAAAGTCACAGCGTTTTACTAACGGCATGTGTGAGAGTAGCCTAAGGCCGGGCTCACACGGTCGTATGTGCACAACTCTGCGCAGTCATGGAGAATGCCCATGAGTGCGTCTTCTTCTGCCCACTGATACAATCTGTGAGACCTGCTTTCACTCCCAGACAGCCTTTGAGTCCTTCTCTGTCCACCCACCGGTAGAGAATGCCCGTGAGTGCGTCTTCTTCTGCCCGCTGATACATTCTGTGACACCCGCTTTCACTCACAGACAGCCTTTGAGTCCTTCTCTGTCCACCCACCGGTAGAGAATGCCCATGAGTCCTACTTCCCCGCCTGCACATAGAGATTTGTTAAAGGTGAAATCGATTCCACTGCTAATCACCTCAAGACCCGCATGTAGAACATCTCAATTTTGGTGCAGATTTTGTTGTGGCGCAATTTTCCTCCAAGTCTGAAAGCACTGAAGGTATAAGATGAAAAAAAAATCCCCAATTTCACTGTAACCTTGATGGAATGTTTGTAAGAACCCAGACGCTACCAACAAGCGCAGGTTAATGAAGAGTAAAGTTCTGCTCCCGTTGTGACCTCGCTCCTTCTCTCATCAGGGCTTAGAACTTGCAGGAGTTTAGAAAGTTCTAAAAATACCAGTAAATACAGAGATGGCAGCAAGCGGCACGCGGGAATACATCCTGGAGTAAACACACGGTGGAGAGTCTGTCAGATCGGCTTAGGGCAAAGACTACATTATATTATTTTTCATGCTGGGAAGGGAAGGTCCCTGCGGACATATCATAGAACATTCCGAACCCCTCAAGTGCCGGGAAGATATATCAGAACATCCACCTGTCAGTCCACAACTTGTGGATCCTATTAAACCCAAAGTGTCCAAAAATGTCTCCTGCTGCTGAGCAGGGTAAGAGAGGAGCAGGAAGTTCTGGAAGACTCATGAAAGTGCAACTTCCATCTGATGGACGCCAAGAACAACTTACTTTTACTTGTTTGTAGCTGATTAGATTTGTTCACATCCCCTGAATGCTGTAATATAAGGGGAAAAGGAAAAGAGCGTCTTAGGCCGTCTGTCCGCGGCCGAGGTGGAATATCCATAGCGATAGTCCGCCACGGGGGAGGAGGGGGGAGAACTGACAGGTCTCCGCGGTGAGCCTATCTAATAGACTGTCTGTAAGTATTCGGAAATAGCCTGAGTCACCAAATAAGTCCAAACAGTATAAGGTCCAATGGCCACAGACGGATTTTCGCTGCGGACTTCACGGCCATCCCCCCCACTGCGAATTCCGCAGCAATGTCCATCCATAGACATGTTATGCTTCCCTGCCCATGAGCAGAAATCAACTGCGATTTTCCGCTCGCGGGGAAGGATCGCAGCATGTTCTATTTGGTGCAGAAAATCACACGGACGGCTTCTATTGCAATCAATGGAAGCCGTCCGTCCAGCGGCACTTCCACAGTGAGTGCCGCTGGACGGACGGCAGCACTGTGGAAGTATCGCAGGAATTCGCGTCATAGCCCAGCGCATTATGCCCTGCACTGTGTTTGCGCGCTGGCTGGCCGGCCGAGACACTTGTGGTGGATCCAGACACGTGAGTATGGGTCTCTGGGGGTCACTGGGTCTGTTTCCTCTGCGAGATTTCGCGAGATTTGGGCAGGAGGCCTTAAAGGGGTTGTCTCGCGCCGAAACGGGTTTTTTTTTTTTGCATAGGCCCCCTGTTCGGCGCAGGACAAACCCAAGGGATGTGTTAAAAAAAATATATATATATTACTTACCCGAATCCCCGCTCTGCGACTTCTTCCTTCCTCCTACTTCTTCCTTCTCCAAGATGGCCACCGGGATCTTCACCCACGATGCACCACGGGTCTTCTCCCATGGTGCACCGTGGGCTCTGTGCGGTCCATTGCCGATTCCAGCCTCCTGATCAGAGCGGTATTTAAAGTGTTAACAGTTCCTTCGAGCGGCACGGCTCATCTGAACTGCTGCCGCCGGGTGCCGGCTGTAAGAAACAGCTGGCACCTGACAATCAGGGGGCCCATACAGTGTCCCGCGATAAGATCGCGGGACGCTATGCGGTTGCTAGGCAGCCTGGGGCCTTCTGAAAGGCCCCAGGGCTGCCTATGCAGAGTGCCTATTAAGCGCACTGCTTAATAGGCGCTCTCCATAGGCCCCAGGCTGCCAAGCAACCGCACAGTGTCCCGCAATCTGACCGGACAGGCTTCTATCAGGCTTGATAGAAGCCTGCCCGGTCCCTGCACAGTATGATGTCATGCCATAGCATGACATCATACTGTGCAGGACAGATTGTTCGCATCTTGCAAAGTTCATAAATCGAATGTTCGCAAGTCGGGGACTATCTGTACTCACTTCTTTGGCAATCCGGTTACCTGCACAATCATGTCACTGCTGTGGCCAATCACTGGCCTCAGCCACACCAACACGGAGCGGGAATGGACTGCAGCGATCGTGTGATCGTTCTACCGGGAAGTGAGTGGGAGAGTGGAGTGAAAGAGGGGAGTATAGGTTGTTTTTTTCTGCATCCTTTTTACAAACAGCAGTAGAAATCCTGCTGCATTGTTATCTCCTGATCTTTAAGTTGTTCTTGGGGCGGTTGTTATGACACATTGGAGGGGGTTAGCAGACAGCACTGCTCAGCCTCATTGCAGAGGGGAGAGTCTGATTGGTTCACCTCGATAAATACTGTTGGTTTCTACAGTGCAGTGTGGTTGATAGCTGTGACAACATGTGCTCTATTCAGGGTTCCTTGTTCTAATTCCAAGTACCTAATTCTAGTCCAGTCTTGCCTAGTCTGTCCAGTCACTGTGTCTTGCTCCTTTGTTTTCTAGTCCAGTCTTCTGTAGTTTGTTCATTCAGTGTGTCTTGCTCCTCAGCTTTTTAGTCCAGTCAGTGTGTCTTGCTCCTTTGCTCTCTAGTCCAATCTTGCCTAGTCCATCCCGTCTGCGTTCTTTTGCTCCTTGGTTTCTAGTCCAATCTGTGTTTCTTAGTTTGTGGTTTATCTAATCTTTCCTTGTTTCTTTTTGTCTGTCTTAGGTCAATCCAACATTTCCTTCTTTAGCCCCTTGTCTGAACTCTAGTGCCCTCCTATTCTCAGGAATAGTGTTTTAGACAAGATCATCCATTGGGACAACTTAGGACTGTTTAGGGACAGTGTTGTCTGGTGTTGAGGGACAGTGTCAGGGAGAAACATAGGGAGATCCAGTGTTATGTCAGCAGACACTGTTAGTACCCAGGAAAGGCGAATGCTAAAGGTGAAGCCAAGTTCTACCATTTAGCATCCAACCAGTGTCATTACAATTCTGCAGTGAAAAGGTTCTGTGTGTTGCATCATGATCAGGACCCAATGTAGGGACTATGAAACGCTCAGCTCGAAACCCAAACAATGCTCAATAGAAAGCCAACCCAATGATCCTGCCGTATGTATAAATGCCCTTACGTTTTACACTGTGATGAGGGGGGGGGGGGGGGGGGAGTCAGTTGGCAAAATTCTGATACAAATGAACTTGTAAAAAGATTCTTCCATCTCTGTGGATTTATGCTGGAAATAACCGTAGCGCTCGCTCTCCAGGGCACTGTAATAAACATCCTCCGAGCTGGAAGAAAGGTCTCCTGAAAGGGCAGTCAGCTGAAAAACCAACATTAATGCTGCACTTTTCAAAAACTTGTCACTGCTATCAACCTCTGCCGACCCGAGCACCTCCGTCCCTGCAGGGAAACACGTTATTTGCTTTCCAAAACTAAGACACGGCGTTATGGCTGATGTGATTAATACTGGAATTTAGCTCATATGAGATTGTTCAAGTGCACCATTACTTAAAGGGGAAGTCCAGAAAATATCACCCCAGTCCGTTCTATAATTCCCACCTCTCGCATAGCATCACCCACTAGTCATCACCCAAATGTGACTTCTCAGCAGGTCTTAAAAGTTTACTTACAGTTTTTATGTCGAGGATGAGTCATGTCCTCAGGTCAGCAGCCTTCCAGGCACGGTCCCGTTGTCTCTACAGCAGCTTTTCTTTTCTCTCTACCCCTCTACCTATTTTCCGTACCGAGTTCTAGTAGGCCTTATTCATACAACTGTGTCCAATTTTGGTATGGGAAAAAGGAAACAATTCTAATGCATGTGTATGTCTGTGCGATATTCATATGCATTGCTTGTGTCCATTTTTTACGTCCATGTGATATCCCCATTTTTTCTCGCCCGCGAAAAAAAAAATGAAGACCCAATTTTTCCCTAGAGTAGCCTAGTAATGATCAGTGAAAAATGAAGTGTGCACGGAATCAATCCTTTTTTAAAAGTCGCAAAACTTACTGCAGCCTCACTCCAGTGGTTAGGAGGTGTACAAAGCGATTCTGCAGTGTCCGACAAGCAGACCCTCAGCCGCAAAGACAGCAGGGTAGAGAAATAACCTTGTCACGGGGCTGTACCATCTCCTCCCTAAAGGTCGCTCGGGACCTGATCTCGTTACTGACAGGGGGAGATCACAAATTAGTAATCGAGGTTACCTGAAGTCCTGTTTGTCACTTGTGACGCCAACATCCCATCCTCTGCGGTGGAACTTTTTGATGTAATAACGTATAATAAAGTAGTCCACACACACACAGAGTGTCTTTTCTGGATGAGAAATGGGAATGTTCGGTCCTGTCCATTTACTTAATCGCTTGTAGCAAACAACAATACAGTTCTTACAGGGGTGAAACAATGAGGATTCACAGGGCATTTGTGCATCCACAGTCACAGTTATCTGTAGGATCTCTTTCTCCTGGTAACTCTCTCTCTATTGTCAGTCACTCTCTTGTTCCTCACTCTCTGGCGATTTCTCTCTCTCTCTCACTCCGGACACATGCGGTTTTTGCATGGCTTTTCCCTTGTCCAGACTCATGCACTCCTTGTGGTTAGTGGCTTTGGCGAGTATCTCTGGGATGGCTAGGACCAAGCAGGGACAGTGAACCACCTTTCAGCCTCCTCCATGTCTCACTCCTCTGACTAACTCTCTGCACCTCCGAACTCTGGATCTCCCAACTGGGACTGGAACCCCAGGACTCTCTCTGACTCTAGCTAACACATGACCACTCTTTTATACTACATACAGGACAAATCGATACATTTTCCAGACATGACTAGAAATTACAAGACATTAACCCTTTAATGCCTGCAAATTCTAATACATGTAAATCTAATTAATTACACATACAAGACAAACACAAAACATATACTCTGAGGTGCTGGAGGGGACCTCTAACTCTGGGCCACTACAAATCCACATCCTCGGATGCAACTATCTATCTATGCATGTTACACCGATGTAACTGTGTAACATGCATAGATAGATAGATCTATTTCATGTAAATTCAATGAAGTGAATATAAAAAAAGTCTATTCACCCCTGTTATAATGCCAGGTTTTTGTCATATTAAAACACCCGACAAAGACGAATCATTTCAGATTTATTTCCACCTACCATGTGACCCGTTATCTGGACAATTTCATTGAAAAACAAACTGAAATCTTTTTGGATCAAAAAAATGTAAAAAAAAAACCCCAAACATAAAATAATGTGGTTGCATAAATCTGCATACCCTAAAACTAATACTTTCTTGATGTACCCCGTGACTTTATGACAGCATTCTGTCTTTTTGGGTCGGTGTCTAACAGCATGACACATCTTAGCTTGGCAATCTTTGCTCACTCTTCTTTGCAAAAGCGCTCTTAGTCTAGGACATCTCGGGTGCAGCGCCCTCTTCAGGTCACCCACAGATCTTCAATGGCATTCAGATCTGGGCTCTGGCTGGGCCATTCCAAAACTTTGGCCTTCTGATGAAGCCATTGTCTTGGTGATGGGTCTGTCTGCTTTGGGTTGTTGTGCTGGAAGGTGAAATTCCTCTTCATCATCTTTTTAGCCGAGGACTGAAGGTTTTGTGCTAAAATGGATTGATATTTGGAACTGTTCCTGACTCCCTCTCCCTTGACGAAAGCTCCAGTTCCAGCAATAGAATAGCCCCCCCCCCCCCCCCACATAATACTCTTCCACCATCCTCACTGCGGGTTGGTGGTCTTCTGGTGATGGCACTGTTGGCTTTGTGCCAAACATACCTTTTGGAATTTTGGCTAACAAGTTCCCCCTTGGTCTCATCAGACAGAACACGTTCTCCACAGACTTCTGGCGGACTTGATGGAGGTTTTGGTAAAACAATCAGTACTTGCCAGAAACTCCTGCAGCTCCTTTAATGTTGCTGTCGGCCTTTTGGCACCAATCTTCTTCTGGTCTTTTCCTCACTTTGTGAGGGACGTCCAGTTCTTGGTGATGTCACTGTCTGGCCAAATGTAACCCACTTCTTGCTGACTTTTCGCACTGTCCTCCATGGTACATGTAATGTCTTCGGCCCCCTTCTCCTGAATGACACCTTCCAACAATCAGACCCCTTTGATAAGCTGTAAGATCTTTACCGACCAACTAAGAAAATGTCAGGAAATCCTCCTAGAAGAGCTGAACTTTATATGGGGGATCCTGAAGTAATGGCAGCGGAGTGCTGACTACTATCTATCAGGAGGTCACATGTGATTGGCTAATGCTGAACACAACCCCATCCCCAAATATAAGAGGGTGTGAACACTTATGCAACCACATTATTTTAGTTTTATTTTTTTCATTTTTCGCAAAAACAAAATGATTTCCGTTTGTTTTCCGATGGAATTGTCCCGGTAACGGGTCACACGGAGGGGGAAATGAATGTGAAATGAATCATCTTTGTTAGATTTTTTAACACGACAAAAACCTAGCCGTATAACAGGGTGTGCAGACTTCAGATAGATAGATATGAGATAGATAGATACGAGATAGATAGATAGATAGATAGATATGAGAGAGATAGGAGAGAGATAGATATAAGATAGATAGATATGAGATAGATTGATAGATATGAGATTGATAGATATGAGATAGATAGATAGATATGAGAGATAGATAGATAGATAGATATGAGATAGATATGAGAGATAGATAGATAGATAGATAGATAGATAGATAGATAGATAGATAGATAGATAGATAGATAGATAGATAGATATGGGATAGATAGGAGAGAGATAGATATAAGATAGATAGATATGAGATAGATTGATAGATATGAGATAGATAGATAGATATGAGAGATAGATAGATAGATAGATATGAGATAGATATGAGAGATAGATAGATAGATAGATAGATATGAGAGAGAGAGAGAGATATGAGAGAGAGATATCAGATAGATAGATATCAGATAGATAGATAGATAGATAGATAGATAGATAATGAGATAGATGGATAATGAGATAGATAGATACATAGATATGAGATAGATAGATACATAGATGTGAGAGAGATAGATAGATGTGAGAGAGATAGATAGATAGATAGATAGATGTGAGAGAGATCGATAGATAGATAGATATGAGAGAGACAGATAGATATGAGATAGATAGATATGAGATAGATAGATAGAGAGATATGATATAGATTGATAGATAGGAGATAGATAGATAGATAGATAGGAGATAGATAGATAGATAGATAGATAGATAGATAGATAGATAGATAGATAGATAGATAGGAGATAGATAGATAGATAGGAGATAGATAGATAGATAGATAGGAGATAGATAGATAGATAGATAGATAGATAGATAGATAGATAGATAGATAGATAGATAGATAGATAGGAGATAGATAGATATAGATATGAAGTAGATAGATAGATAGATAGGAGATAGATAGATAGATAGGAGATAGATAGATAGATAGATAGATAGATAGATATGAGAGAGAGAGAGAGATAGATAGATATGAGAGAGAGATATCAGATAGATAGATAATGAGATAGATAGATAATGAGATAGATAGATAGTTATTTAGATAGATAGATAATGAGATAGATAGATAGATATGAGAGAGATAGATAGATATGAGAGAGATAGATAGATAATGAGATAGATAGATAGATAATGAGATAGATAGATAATGAGATAGATATGAGATAGATAGGAAAGAGAGATATGATATAGATTGATAGATAGATATGAGATAGATAGATAGATAGATGTATATGAGATAGATAAATAGATAGATAGATATGAGATAGATAGATAGATAGATAGATAGATAGATAGATAGATAGATAGATAGATAGGCGATAGATAGATAGATAGATAGGAGATAGATAGATAGGAGATAGATAGATAGATATGAGATAGATAAATATATATGAGATAGATTGATAGATATGAGAGAGATAGATAGATAATGAGATAGATAGGAAAGAGAGATATGATATAGATTGATAGATAGATATGAGATAGATAGATAGATAGATAGATAGATAGATATGGGATAGATAGATAGAAGATAGATAGATAGATAGATAGGAGATAGATAGATAGGAGATAGATAGATAGGAGATAGATAGATAGGAGATAGATAGATAGATAGATAGATAGATAGATAGATAGATAGATTAGGAGATAGAGAGATAGATAGATATGAGATAGATAGATAGATAGATATGAGATAGATAGATATGGGATAGATGATAGATATGAGATAGATAGCTAGATATGAGACAGATAGATAGATATGAGATAGATAGATAGGTAATTTCTGCCATGTTCTATTCTTCCTAATAAGATAATTTTCAGTATACAGCCATTTGATCATCTGATGTTGGTATTTTCTTGCACTCTAGGGAAACATTACATATAAATGTGTTTTTGTAGAGCCCCAGCGGTCGGTTCCGGCTCACTTCAGTGGGCTCTAATAGTTATTGTGACAGCGAGCAGCAGGATGAGGTGAAGCTCAAGTGCAACGAACAGTCAGATAAATGCACAGAGCTGTAATTAGAGCAATTCAAAGAGGGTTTCCACAGAAATATCCTTCTTGGAGTTGAACGCATCGTCCGTGCTCGCCACTTCTGTCAGGCACAGGTAGAAGTCTGCCGGGAGCCGAGGCACCTCCACACCTACAACACTGCCCCTTATGTAGCCGTCATTGTGCGAGAACTGGAAGTGTAGGGGAGGTGCTGTACATTATTGCATTGCTGTTTACATGCACTGTTATGGGGGCACTGGAGCAGGCAATATTATGGGGCACTAGAGCAGGCACTGTTATGGGGGCCCTATAGCAGGCACTATTATAGGACCCTTTTGCTGTGACTATTATGGGGCATTGTGGTTGCCATTCTTGTGGAGGTTAGATAGATGTGAGATAGATAGATAAATATGAGATGGATATGCAGTATTCCGAAGGCGACTCAGGACACGGGGCATACACTGAGAAGCTGGGAGGGTAGAGTGGTCACTTGTCATAGTGGCAGTTACCAGGCTCCCTACTGGAGGAACACATGTAACCTTGGCCAGAGCAGCACTGGACCTCTTCCGGACAGCCCTATGAGAGGGATGGCCAATATAGATGGAACAGGAATACATCTTTGTCACACGTGACCCCAACGTTCCTATTACCCGCCGGTATGACCCTCGGCGGTAATAAAGAAAATGCACACACGATATATGGTTAGGTACCTCAGTCCCTGGGAATGGTCAGGGGCTAGAAAAACTTTACTTGAAGAACTAGTGCAGGTAAGACAGAAGATTTGAGATCAGGGAGGAAACTCAGGATGAAGGTCCTGCAGTCTAAGTTATCTGTCAGCACCGCTACTGAAAAGGGGAATTCTCCAGAGGAGGATAGGGGTAGCGTCACTCCACAGACACTCTGACAGAACAGTACCTCTGCATGATAAACTTGGCTTTCTCTTCTCACACTTGCTCTCAATCTCTCTCTTTCTCTCTCTCCTCACTCTCTAGTGGTTCCTGGCATTGGGGTCCTCAGGATACCTCTCTTCTTCCTCCATCAGTTCACCACATGAGGGTTGAAGGTATCCCCATGCAGCTCTCTGCTGAAGACTCTCTGCTCTGAGATGGATCTCTTTGATGGATCTTTTTACCACACCTAAATCACTGATACTTATAGGCCTCCTGCAGACGGCCGGGTCGGATTCTGCTGCGAGAATGCTCGTAGCGGGATGCACGCTGTGCCCCTGTAGTGACCGCTGTGGCTTACCTGCTCCCAACGTCTCCCGGCTCTGGTATGTGCCGGCTGCCACCCAGCCAACCAGGCACAGTGCGAAGCCGGCGCATCACTAGTGACATTTTTGTGCAGGTCTCTGCGAGACTCACACTACAACACTACCTTATGAGTATAAGGTAGAGATTCAGTGTGCTGCAACCGTGCTACAGTATACAATGGATAGATGGATAGATGGATAGATAGATAGATAGATAGATAGATAGATAGATAGATAGATAGATAGATAGATAGATAGATAGATAGATAGGAGATAGATAGATAGATAGATAGATAGATAGATGTGAGATAGAGAGAGAGAGCTATGAGATGGATGGATAGATAGATAGATAGATAAATAGATAGATAGATAGATAGATAGATAGATATGAGATAGATAGATAGATATGAGATAGATAGATAGATATGAGATAGATAGATAGATGGGAGATAGATAGATAGATGGGAGATAGATAGATAGATGGGAGATAGATAGATAGATAGATAGATAGATAGATAGATAGGAGATAGATAGATAGATGTGAGATAGAGAGAGAGAGAGCTATGAGATGGATAGATAGATAGATAGATAGATAGATAGATAGATAGATATGAGATAGATAGATACGAGATAGATACGAGATAGATACGGGATAGATAGATAGATAGATAGATAGATAAAGAGATGGATGGATAGATATGAGATAGATAGATAGATAGATATGAGATAGATAGATATGAGATGGATATGAGAGAAATAGATAGATAGATAGATAGATAGATAGATAGATAGATAGGAGATATATAGATATGAGATAGATAGATAGATAGATATGAGATAGATAGATAGATAGATAGATAGATAGATAGATAGATAGATAGATAGATAGGAGATAGATAGATAGGAGATAGATAGATAGATAGATAGGAGATAGATAGATAGGAGATAGATAGATAGATAGATAGATAGATAGATGGATAGGAGATACATAGATATGAGATAGATAGATAGATAGATAGATAGATAGATAGATAGATAGATAGGAGATAGATAGGAGATAGATAGATAGATATGAGATATATAGATAGATAGATATGGGATAGATAGATATGAGATAGATAGATAGATAGATATGAGAGAGATAGATATGATATAGAGATAGATAGATCACTCTCTTGCTGCCATTATACTATTCTTTACCTCCTGTGGTTCCACTGAACATTCTGTATATATTATGTCTGTTTGGCTGTATGCCTGGATCTGTAGGATATTTGGGGGATATTTTAGCCTGTAGCAGTGGGAGGGGTTGACACATAATCACACGTCTATTGAGGTCGTCAGGCCGCTGCGGCGGGTAATGAAGGTCTGATTGTAGCTCTCATGTGTAATGGCTGCTGATTGCTATTTTGGTATTCATCTTGTGGATGATACTACAGGCTGCGGTGTAAGGCGTGCAGGAGAGCCGCTCTGTAAGGGTCATTCACACGGGATAAGTGACATCTGATGGGGGACACTCCAACACTCATCAACTCATATTAATAGCCGTAATATTCTGTAACCACATCACGATTGTCACTAAATGCCACATAAACGTCCTCAGAGATGCCGGCAGCTCAGTATTCCCAATAACAAGATAGAATATAGAACTCCTGTTTTCATTATAATTTTACACTTTTCTCAGGTAACATTTTATACTCCGGTTACTTCCAAAGCTGCATCCAAAATACGGTCGTTTTCCTGTCACCTCACATCTTCCTGCTACTGCAGAATGGATTTATATCATTACAAAGCATGTGGTGGAAGATGGAGCGTGTACTCTCCTAGTAGTCAGCAGCAAATGACGATTTTTTTCACCCCTTAAGGACCAGGGTGTTTTGGTCTTGAAGATTTTACCCATGTGGTGGTTTTACTGCCCCGTTTTTTTGCAAGCTACCAAAATTATTTGGTGTTATATAGGGCAATTTTTTTTAACATATTTTTTCGCTATTTTTTCCTCGTTTTTTTTGCTTTATTATGGGTAAAAAAGCAAAAACAAAAAAAGTTTCCTTGAGTCTGCATTCACACGAACGTATATCGGCTCGGTTTTCACGCCGGGCCGATATACGTTGTCTCTCTCTGCAGGGGGGAGGATGGAAGAGCCAGGAGGAGGAACTGAGCTCCCGCCCCCTCTCTGCCTCCTCTCCGCCCCTCTGCACTATTTGCAATGAGAGGAGGCGGGACAGGGGTGGGGCTAAGTGGGGCAAATTAGCCCCACCCCTGTCCCGCCTCTCCCCCCTTGCAAATAGTGCAGAGGGGCGGAGAGGAGGCAGAGAGGGGGCGGGAGCTCAGTTCCTGCTCCTGGCTCTTCCATCCTCCCCCCCCCCCCCCCGCAGAGAGAGACAAAGTATATTTACATTGAAATAAAGTACAGAAATGGGCTCCTAGTTTTGTTTCGGACATTTCGATATATCATTTGTATAGTCTCAGATTACAGGGCGTCATATGGCGACAGTTTAGGTTGGCGTCGGCAGTGCGTTGTCTTCTGGCTTTCCGGAATTGTCATGGAATCCATCCGTGCAGAAAAGCCTCTAAAGCAGAGCATGCTGCGATTTCATTTTCGGCAGATTGAATCTCCACGCACATCTATGGGCAAATTGAGCAGCGGATCGCCGGCGGCGGTGACGATCTTGGGATCCGCAATTCAATTTCCCCCGTGTGCATGAGGCAACTATTTTTGTAATAATTTTTTTTACCATCTATGCCCCCTGATGTCATATAAGAACTCTAGGAATCACTCACATGGTCTTTTTTTCTTCACACTTTTCCACTGTAGCTGGGGAATCCATAGAAGCCACAGTTATAGGGGAAAACATCCCCCTGTAGTGCAGTAGGCACTGGCAGGGCCGATCTGGGTCTGCCAGGGCCCTGCAGCTCTACTGTGCAGGGGGGCACTTGGAGGTCACATGATCGCGGGGTCAAATAGCGGAAGTAACACTTCCACTTTCTCTCTTAACAAGCCTGTAAAGGAGAAGGCAGAAGCAGTTAAAAACCACATCTGCTTTCTCCTCTGGGTCCTTGGCTGTGACTAATAGCCGAGGACCCGACCTGCTAGAATGCATGAGAAGAAGCCCTGTGCTGTATATTTCCTATTGGCCGAGATTAAAGCCCAGGACCAAGCACTGTAAATTTATGGTGCTTGGTTCTTAAGAGGTTAAAAGGGGGCATAATCAAAAATATTGGTGCCCAATATTTTGTAACTTGAGCTCCCTACCAAAACGTACTGACATGTTTAGGGTTTATTAGTTATTAATGAATATTCCTGGTAGTCTAGAGTGTTTTACTGCTCAATTGTATCTGGGATAGTGGACTCCCATCCAGCAACTACTGATGAGCTATCCAGAGGACAAGTCATCAGTTGAAACGAGCCCAGACAACCCCTTTAAAGAGGGCAGCTTAGAGGAAAGACATTCTCGATTTCCAGGTGAGTGGTTAGGAGGACTCATTTTCTTGTCTGCAGCCTTTTTCATGAGGCATGAGAGAGCAAAGTTATGGTTTGGTCCCAAATCTTCAAAAACTGTTGGTGGCAGTGACTGGTAGCGGGCACATCTGTGGAGGTGGCAATAGTTATATGAGGGTGCTGAGTGTAAACGATATAGAATGGTGTGAGCCAGTAGATTAGTTGGTATGGTTGTTATGGGCAAACTCAGTCCAAGAAAAGAGAGTGGTCCAATTGTCCTGCAGAAAGGATGCCAAATGACAAAGTTATAGCTCCGGTGACTGATTAATGTGCTCCATCTGACCATTGGACTGAGGGTGGTAAGCTGAGGAGAAATGAAGCTTGACACCCAGTAGATGATAAAGGGCTATCCAGAAGTGCAAAGTAAACATACTTAGCAAAAGACCATGCAAGTGGAAGACAATTGAGCCAGATGGATGGCAGAAGGCAGAGCTGGAAGCGGGATGAAGTGGGCCATTTTAGAGAGTCTGTCCACGAGGAGACAGGCAGATCAGTAATAAAATCCATGGCTATGTTAGTCCATGATTAATATAGAACAGGCAGTGGATGTGTGCTGTCCTGCAGCAACGAAGACATGAGGCCCACACTTAGGAGCTGGTGGGGTAGAGATGGCACTTGTCACCATGGCTCTACCAAACTCCTCCCCGTAAGGATGCATGTAACCTCGGCCAAGGCACCGCTAGGCTGCTTCCAGACAATCCTGGGACAGTGGTTACCTGTATATGGGTGTAGTGGACTGAAGAAGTTGTCACTCGTGACGCCACCGTTCCTTCACACCGTTGATTCTCTGGCGGTACAAATAATAAAGTCCACACACTGTTAACTTTGGAAACTCAATCACTGGGACCGGGCAGTGACTGGAAAACTTTACTTCTAACTTGTAGAATACAGCTTTACACGCCAGTGCAGGAAAGACAGTTTAGAAGACGGTCAGGGAGGAGGACAGTTGCTTTCTGTATGACTCCGCTCCTGGACACACACACTCCGGGATGCAGGATAACCCCTGAGATGGCACAACACTCTGCAGACACTCACTTGGAAATTAGTAGTTTAACAGCTGCACGGCGGACTCTTTCTCCTCTCTCACTCCTTAAAGATGGTTCCTGGAATTGGGGACCTCAGGATACCTCTCATCAGCCTCCATCTCTTCACCACATGAGGGTTGAAGGTACCCCCATGTGGCCGGTACTCTCACTCCTCTCACAACCGTTGAAGATGATAGAAGACAATGACCCAAACATCCCTCACTCATATTTATAGCATTTAATCATCACGTAACTAGACAAACTTGTTACATTTTCCAGACATACACGAATAGCTTGGAGAAAAAGCTACAGGTAACATTTATTCCTTTTGCATTCTTTTGATAGAAGAGAGCTACCACATCCAGGGAAGAGGCGTCATCCTCAAACTAAGTATCCGGGTGGTGAAGAATTGGGAGGTATGGCAAACAGACACTTGAGTTTAACTAAGGCCTCTGCAGCCTCAGGTGACTACTTCTTGGGGTTGGCCCTCCAGCGAGTCATAACAGACAATGGAGCAGTCAAGTGGGAAGAATGTGGAATAAATTGACAATAGTAATATGCAAATGTTGAATGGCTTTCAGATTGAGAGGTTTTGGCTAGATGAGAATAGCTGACAACGTCTCTTGGTCTATGGTGAGACCTAAAAAAGGCAGACTAGTCTGTTTAAAGAGGCATTTTTACAACTTGGCATACAGATGGTTCTGACTGGAGATGAGTGAGCAAACTCACTAGGGGCAATTGCTCGATCAAGCATTGCCCTTAGCGAGTACCTGCCCGGTTGGGAGCAAAGATTCGGCTGCCGGCGGCGGAGGAGAGCGGGGAGGAACGGAGGGGAGATCTCTCTCCCTCTCCCCCCCCCCCCACGCTCCCCCCTGCTCATGGCCGCAACTCCCCTGTCACCCGCGCCGGCAGCCAAACCTTTTCTTCCGAGTGGGGAGATACTTGCTAAGGACAATGCTCGATTGAGTAATTGTCCTTAGTGAGTATGCTCGCTCATCTCTAGTTCTGACTAATCTGTTGTAGGACAGTCTTCACATGCCTCGGTGTCAGGTGATATCACTGCAGAAGTTCAGATTGTCATCCAGGTAGATTATAACTGAAGATCTCAAAACACATCATTCACAAATCCCTGGAATACTGCTGGAGCGTTACATAGTCCAAAAGGCATCACCAAATATTCATTGTGTCCATCCCTAGGATTGAATGCTGTTTTCTATTCATCTCCTTCATGAATCCTAATGAGGTTTTAGGCACCACAAAGTTCTAATTTGGTGAAGATGGTGGCACCTTGAAGTCTATCAAACAGTTTAGATATTAAGAACCACCCCATACCTGCTGGAAAAGAGGACTTCCATATAAAGTGATGTTCAAGGTTCTCTTTAATGTAGTCCAACATGGCCTGAGTCTCTGGTAGGGCTAATGGGTATACTCAACCTTTCAGTCGATTGACTCCAAGAAGCAGGTGGATAGGACAGTCATAGGGTCAATGTGGAGGTAATGGTTCGGCCTCTTTCTTACTAAACACAGCTGCATACATGTCATATTGAGGAGGAAGTCCTGGAATCTCAGAGGGAACTGGTTGTCTCAAGCCTGGAGCTACAATATGTAGACAGTGAGCATAGCAATAAGTACTCCAACGTGAGATCTACCCAATGTGCCAGTCAATGACTGTAGAATGCTGATGGAGCCAGGCAAGTTCCAACAACACTGAGTTTATGGACTTGGGAACAACCAACAAAGAAATGTTTTCTCTGGAGACTCAGGGTCTCCATGATAGAATGACTGTAGCAGTAACTGTAATCGAGTGGCTAGAGCAGAAGACAGTGATATACTATGGGTAGTCAGATGAGTAGATAACTAGCTGGAAAGCTGAGTGGTTACCTGTGTTGTAACTTGGGTAGCGGCTTGAACTGCAGCTTGAGTAGACTGCGTAGTTTCAGAGCATGCAGAGAAGTTGCAACGACTTGCAGGATACTTGATCCTGGAATGCGCAATAACACATGGCTGGATCTAGCGTGGTGTTGCAGCACCAGTAGGTTCCATAGCCTAAATAAACTAACAGGCAGACGGATGTGGATTCGCCTTGCCGCACATCAGCTCGGCTGTGGGCTAGTCAATGGGGTCTGTTCTTCATTGTTCAGCTCCATCACGGACCTGTTCGACCCTGACCCAGGTGTGAAAGCAGCCTTAGGGTGTATGTACAAGAGCAAGTGCAACATCGGCTGAGAAACTCCCATAATGCACTTGCCAATCTGTGATTTTCTATGTGACTGCAATGCTTTTTACGAGAAAAACACATTGCATCGCTGCTCTTGTGTTCTCATGAAAATCGCCCATTAAAGGGGTTGTCCCGCGGCAGCAAGTGGGTCTATACACTTCTGTATGGCCATATTAATGCACTTTGTAATATACATTGTGCATTAATTATGAGCCATACAGAAGTTATAAAAAGTTTTTTACTTACCTGCTCCGTTGCTGGCGTCCTCGTTCCCATGGAGCCGACTAATTTTCGCCCTCCGATGGCCAAATTAGCCGCGTTTGCGCAGTCCGGGTCTTCTGCAGTCTTCTATGGGGCCGCTCGTCTAGAATGCCGGCTCCGTGTAGCTCCGCCCCGTCACGTGCCGATTCCAGCCAATCAGGAGGCTGGAATCGGCAATGGACCGCACAGAAGCCCTGCGGTCCACGGAGACAGAGGATCCCGGCGGCCATCTTCAGCAGGTAAGTATGAAGACGCCGGACCGCCGGGATTCAGGTAAGCGCTGTGCGGGTTGTTTTTTTAACCCCTGCATCGGGGTTGTCTCGCGCCGAACGGGGGGGGGGTTAAAAAAAAAAAAAAACCCGTTTCGGCGCGGGACAACCCCTTTAATCCCTGTAGGAGCAAGAAAGAATCGTACTGCAGTCCCATGTAAAGGCTGATTTATGGTGGACTGGGATATTGTAGAGGGATTATACATATTGTATTATTCTTGGTGGTCTACTGTCCAAATTCCTCATATTCTAGGTTAGTTTATACTTTGATACATAATATTCTTGGTAGTCTAGAGTAGTTTAGCGATTTACACAGATTATCGCTGGCGGTCCATAGTAATTTAGGGATTAACCCTTTGCAATCCAATTTTGCATTTAGGGTTTTCATGGGGTCTTTCTCTTTATGCCATTTTACAGTGGCACCATCTGCTGGCTAGAGCCAGTACTGCGGTATGTGACATGCCGGAGAGGTCCCTCGACAACAGAGCAGCCAATAATACACAGTAAGAATACCCTACTGGACGTCTTCTGACATCGGAGCTGTACAGGCTTCATACAAAATGTCTTCAGACGTCAGACAGTGGATTGGAAAGGGTTAATTCATACAATCCCCGTTGTATTTATATGTTTTATCTATGTTGCTCCAAGGTAATATAGAAAGCTTATGAATATTATCCCTGGTGGTCTAGGGTAATTTAGTGGTTTATACATATTATCCAGGGTGCTCTAGGGTACTTTAAAGATTAATTCATATTATCCTTAGTGGTCTGCTGTAGATAGTAATTTATACATATTATCCATGTTGCTCTTGGGTAATTTAAAAAGTTTATAAATATTATTCCTGGTGGTCTAGGGTAGTTTAAAAGTCCAAACATTTTATCTATGATTGTCTCAGGTAATTTCAGGAATACACTTATTATCGCTGCTGGCCTAGGTTGAATTTGGGGTTAAAAAGAAAATTCTAATCAGAACCTCTGCTCCAATGGAATGGGTGAACAGGCCTTTCAGGTTCCCTTTTTTGCCCAATGCAGACTGATGCAGTACTTCTAGTCACCTGTAGGAGTTTCCAGCTGCCCAATTTCCTCCATCATAACAAAAACTCCTTAAAGAATCTGTCGGGATACATAACGATCCTTATAGGCATCCATTGAAGAAGGCATAAAAAATATCAAATTATCCCAGGCCCATTAAGCACTTTACTCCCCCTCCCCATCTTTGCTCCTCTGCAGCTGCGGTCAATAACATCAGGACACGGAGAAGTCTGCATTGACTGAAATGAAAACATAACTCATACTCTCTTATATGAGGGTGTCATTTGTCTCCCACTCCTTGAAGGAAACTTCTTAAAATCTTATTTTACTTTCCTCCAAACAACCCCCGCCCCCCTCAGTGTACCTTAATTCCGTTATAGTAATAGGTCACATGACTGAAGAAATTATACAGCTGTCACTTACTGAAGCTCCTGTCACTGCTGAGTAGGAGGAAACTTTTTTTGACTGCAAAACCGTTGGAAATGTTGCATTATTAACAGTTTGGTTACTCGAGGACTGGAGGTGCACTCACTAGTATGTTAGGGTAATGCAATGTGTACAATGCCCTAAAATAGTGGCCGATGCCCTATGTGCCGTCCGGTCATGTTCGGGCAAGATAGAAGGGAAATTACCATGTCTACTGATCATCCCAGATTCAGCGGGACAGCCCTGGATTTTGGGGGCTGCCCCAGGAGAAGGCATGTCCTGCAGGGAGAGTTGGGAAAAGAGCAAACTCAAAAACAGCCTTTACTCACCCATTTTGCCTCTCCCACGGCTCTGTCCCCTGCTTGCCAATCACTGATCTCAGCCATACCAATGCTGAGGCCAGGGATGGTTGCAATAGTCACATAACTGTGCTACTTGGAAATGAAACTCGGGACTGGATCCACTCTGGCTGGAGATGTGGAGGCGATGAAAAAGGTGAATATGGGCTGTTTTTTAATTTTACCGCATAAAAAAGAGGCATTATTACTGATAGGGGCATGCGGGGGCATCATTACTTTGATAGGAATACTAACGGGCACTATTACTGTGGGAGGGTCACTAACGGGCACTATTACTGTGGGAGGGTCACTAATGGGCACTATTACTGTGGGAGGGTCACTAACGGGCACTATTACTGTGGGAGGGTCACTAACGAGCACTATTACTGTGGGAGGGTCACTAATGGGCACTATTACTGTAGGAGGGTCACTAACGGGCACTATTACTGTGGGAGGGTCACTAACGAGCACTATTACTGTGGGAGGGTCACTAACGGGCACTATTACTGTGGGGGGGCACAATGGGAGTGGCTTAGCATAAAAAGAGCATAGCGTAACATTAAAAAAAAATTGGATCAAAAGTTGGGCAGTATGAAGTGCATTCCCTGCAGCTGCTTCTGGAACCCATGCTGTAAATGGAGCTTAAACAGAGGAACTGTGGAGACTTAATTTTCCTCCTAGTTGTAGAATAGATGTTGAAAGACCTGTGGTCACATGACCTAGCAATGCAGATCCTCAAGTCCGAGTAGGAGAGGAGACCTGGAAATATACAAGGGGCAATAGCAGAGGAGCTTGTTCTTAGGGGAAGTCTAGAGAGAGCTCAAGAAGGGCAGAAAGTGTATATATAGCAGTGATGGTGAACCTTTTAGAGACCAAGTGCCCACACTGCAACCAAAAACCCACATATTTATGGCAAAGTGCCAATATGTCAGGGGCGGGGCTTATCACGACGTATGATTTTACCCCCGTCGTTCTAAAAAGGACAGGGTCGCTTCAAAATAGACAGCGTGCAGATTTTGGATGCGGAAATACTGCAGAATGTCCTCAGTGGAAAATACTGTGGAAAATTCTGCAGCATTTCCGCATCCAAAAAGCAGTCAAAATCTGCACCCTGTCTATTTTGAAACAGCCCTGCCCATTTCCGCCCATGTAAACATACCCCAGAGCTAATAGTGACACCTCCCCCACAGCGGCCCCAGCGATAACAGTGACCGCTCACAGAGGCCCCAGCAATAATGATAGCGACATCCCACAGCGGCCCCCAGTACGATAGCGACCCCACCTACAGCAGCCACCAGTGTAGTAGCGACACCCCACAACGGCCCCCAGTGTAGTAGCGACACCCCACAGCGGCCCCCAGAGTAATAGCAACACCCCACAGCGGCCCCAAGTAATTATAGTGACACCCCACAGCAGCCCCCAGAATAAAAGCGACACCCCACAGCGGCCCCCAGAGTAATAGTGACACCCCACAGCGGCCCCCAGTGTAATAAAGGCACCCCACAGCGGCCCCCTGTATTATACTAACATCCCCACCCCCATTTCCAGAGACCCATATACTTATCCCCTCCTCCTCGTGGAAGCTCTGCTCCTCCTCTGCCCAGCGTTGCTGCTGACACTGATCCCGGCAGCATATTAACTTTTTCTTCCCCACTTCTGCCCTAATCAGTAATTCCAGCAAGCTGATTGCTTGTTTGGGTTGACTGATTCGCCAAACAACCCATCAGGTTGCTGGAATTGCTGATTAGGGCAGAAGTGGGGAAGGAAAAGTTAATATGCATCCCTGACACACACTGTGACGTCAGTGTGCTGCCGGAAGCCTCCTCCCCCTACTCTCGCTGAACCAAGTAGTAGGAGACGTCGGGGGAGGAGGATACTGGCAGGGGAGTGAATACCGGCAGGGGAGCCGTGGCCTCTTCCGGTATTTATAAGTGGTAAGCGACCGAAGGCGGTGTGTGCCAGCAGGGAGGGTCCTGCATGCCGCCTCTGGCACGCATGCCATAGGTTCGCCACCACTGATATATAGTATTTAGTGCTCACCTACTTAGAGTGCAGGGAGCCTGACGCAGGTGTTGCAGCAATGTGAGAGAGGGAAGCAATGCCAGCAGGGAAGAAACAGATCTTTCAAAGAGAAGTGCAGAACCCGTGGAGCAGGGGAGACGACTTCCTGAATCCACTCAGCATATTGGAAAACACTCGCTGCTCTGAATGATCTCCAGTATCCCTGCAATAACCGCCCAGAATTACCATTCATCAAAGAGGCAGAAAGAGTAGTGCAGAACCCGGGGAAGATTGCCAGCCCTGCACAGTTCCATTTTTACTGAAGTCCTCAACGTGTAAATTAGCTACAGAACTGTAATATAAGGAGACTTAAAGGCTTTGTACAGAGGGCTGTATGACAGTGCCAGGGGATGGTGGAGGAGATCAGGAGGACAGAGAGCAGACAAAGCATTGGCTGAATTTCCTGCTCCTAGCAGTGAGGGGGAATGGGACGAGCAGTTACTCAGAAAGAAATGAGAGACAGCTGTGTAGTACTGAGGGGGTGTGGTTATACTACACAGCCTCTGAAAGAGGAGAGGGGAGGGGGAGCTGAGCTTGTGCACATTCATGAGAGAGACCAGCTTATCAGTGCTGAGAAAGCCCCAAGGCAGAAACCTCAATGTAGGAGTACCTGCAAACCAAGTATAAGGCTTTTTAAATAAATGAGAAGGAAAACACAATTCCAAATCCAATTACAGGCCCCCACCACACAGGCGTATTTGCACGTGTATTTGTGTATGCAAACATTGCGTGCACACTACACATAGAATAGAATACCAGCACATTTGTGCACTCAAATTCTCTATAAAAGTCAATGGGGGTGTGCAAATGTGTGCACAATACGCTGGGAGATGAAGACATCTGAAACTCATTAGACTAATTAGCTATTTAACTCAGTGTGTCCTTGTGGGTGCAAAAAGTAAAATAAAATACACCGACACACGCACAAAAAAAAGCCTCATTCAGTGCGCAAAAAAGTTGCACTGAGGCACCCGCAAATGTGCATACACTCATGTGAAGATTTAATTGCAACCACCATCTTAGTCTATTTGTCATCCGTCCACCTGCACCTTCTTGAATGCACTGTCTGCAAGCTGTGTAGTGAGTAACATCAAAAGCACAGGAGAGGTTGCAGACTGCATATACAGCAGCATGCAGCATGTCACAGGCATTCAACACACTGCAGTCCCTGTAGGAAGGAGCAGAGGTAATAGGTTGGAATAACATTTTATCATATACAGGAAGCAGAATACACGGGGCTATGCAGATTTACAGTTGTCACCCAGTGAACACCAGGGAGATTCTGGCTGATATGTTCAAATTTCCATAAATTAATAAAGAAATCAAAATGTTAATGGTTGCCTTTAGAAACAGACTGCAGTTAAGCCCTACTCTGTAGTCAGACATGTGACCTGGCAGCTTAGTACTCTTTGGGTGGCTGTCATCTGAGCTCCCACTGCTCTCTGCTAACAGAAAATAGGCAGAAGTCGGAATACAGCTTTGAGGTCTAAGATTTGTGAAACTGAAGAATAGTTCAAGATACTTCAAAAAGTTGTATGAGTGATGAACTTTGAAAACTTTTCTCACTTCTTCCATTACAAAGTTTTGATCCTTAAAGTAGAAGAATCAGCGTGGGGACACGATTGCAGCACACCTTCCCATCTCCGGGTGGGTGAAGCTTCTCTGCAGACGTAATGTGAAGTGACAGATGTGTAGGGAAAACACTGAACACATCACAAGGCATTAGGTAGAGAGACGGAACGTGGAGGAGACATAAAAATATCTCCTGTGTTGTCATTTAATGTCTGAGTCATGTTCCGGCTGCCGTGCACAGATGTTGGCAGTATGATGTTGCCCTTTATCTATTATTTGGTGTGGATGCCCATAAGAATGCCACGTACAGAAGTACGCAAAATAGATAGAGTGGATATAACAAGTCTACCCCCCCCTGTTATAATGGCAGGTTTTCGTCATCTTAAAAAATCTGACAAAGGTCTCCTGCCCACGGCCGGGTCAGATTCCGCCTTCAAAGCCGGCCCAGAAAACAAATAGCAGCATGCTTCATTTTGCTGCGGATCCCGCAGGGACGGCTTCCATTGAAGTCAATGGAAGCCGTCCGATCTGTGGCACACCTGGAACTGGCATTCCGGGTGTGCTGCGGGTCCTACGGGAAAGCAGGAGATTTGAAAAAAAAAATCTCCACTGCACATGTGCGGGGGGCGTGACGGCTGTCGGGCCCGTCTGCATGTCAGCGCACCCGCCCACATGCACAGAGGAGACGACGGACGACCCGTACGTATCTGGACTGGTAAGTAATGTCCTCATGCCGCAGGAAGGGTGAGATCCCTTGCCCATGGAACCCAACCCGTCCATGGACATGAGGCCTGAAGTAATGTGGTTGCATAAGTGTTCACACCCTCTTATATTTGGGGATGGGGTTGTTTTCAGAATTATCCAATCTCATGTAACCTCCTGATAGATAGTAGTCTGCACTCTGCTGCCATTATATACAGGGATTCTGAGTTCTCCCATATAAAGTTCGGCTCTTCTAGGATTTTCCTGACATTTTCTTAGCTGGTCCGTAAAGATCTTACAGAACATCAAAGGGGTCTGATTGTTGGAAGGTGTCAGTCAGGAGAAGGGGGCCGAAACATCTCCAAGACATTACATGTACCATAGAGCACAGTGAAGACGTCAGCAAGAAGTGGGTTAGTTTCGACGCGACAGTGACATCACCAGGAACTGGACGTCCCTCAAAATTTGATGAAAAGACCAGAAGAACATTGTTGCCAAGAGGCCGATAGCAACATTAAAGGAGCTGCAGGAGTTTCTGGCAAGTATTGTTGCATAGTCATGTGACACCATCTCCCGTGTTCTTCATATGTGTAGGCTGAGGGGGAAGGGGGGGGGGGAAGGACGGGAGCCTCTTCTAACACAGAAAATCATCCAAGCCCAACTATGTTTTGCCAAAATCTCCATCAAGTCTGCCAGAAGTCTGTGGAAAACGTGTTCTGTCTGATGAGACCGAGGGGGAACTTGGTGGCCAGAATTCGAAAAGGTATATTTGGCACAAAGCCAACTATGCCATCACCAGAAGACCACCAACCCACAGTGAGGATGGTGGGGACAGCATTATGTGGGGGGCTGTTCTGCTGCTGGAACTGGAGCTTTAGTCAAGGTGGAGGGAATTAACCTTCAGGCCTCGGCTAAAAAGTTGAAGATGACGAGGAATTTCACCTTTCAGCACAACAACGACCGAAAGTAGACCAGATCACCAAGAGAATGGCTTCCCCAGAAGATCAATCTTATGGAATAGCCCAGCCAGACCTCAGACCTGAATGCAATGAAAATATCTGTTGTTGATCTGAAGAGGGCGCTACACCCAAGATGCCCTCACAATCTGACAGACTTGCAGCACTTCTGCAAGGAAGAGTGGGCAAAGATTGCCAAATCAGGATGTGCCATGCTGATGGACACCGACCCAAAAAGACTGAATGTTGTCATTAAGTCAGAGGGTGCATCAAGAAAGTATCAGTTTTAGGGTGTGCAACCACATTGGTTTAGTTTTCTTTTTAAATGTTTCCACCCTAAAAGACTTCAGTTTGTTTTTCAGTGGAATTGTCCAGATAACGGGTCACATTGAAGGTGGTGTAGTGGCCCCTCCATACGGGCCCCTCCATAACTGTATGCATGCATTTATCTATGTAATGTCGGTGTCTTTTGTGTTGCATGATTGATGTGTATTGCATAGCTGCAGCACTGAAAGGGTTAAGTGTCTGGTGTGTGAGCTGACTGTTTGGAAAATGTATCTGTCTGTCTTGTCACGTGACCTTGTGTGATATATGTGATTGCAAGTTGATTCGTGGTGGCTCTGTTCTGGGCTTGGAAGAGGGAGGAGAAGAGTTCTGCAAGAGGACCTTACAGGCACCTTCAGCCTGTGCGGCCCAGAATGGAAGAGGCAGATAGGAGTCTACCGCCTGCCCTGGGACTGCCATACCCAGGAGATATGAATGGACCCTTCGAGGAGTGAGAGAGAGACTGAGGAACCGCCATGCAGCGCACCCCTCTTTATCAAATGTAAGTGTTGACCGGTAGAGTGTTGGAGAGAAGAAAACGTGTTGCCGGGATCAGGACCTACAGATAACGTGACTGTGGTTTCTCCTGTTCACCCGTGAGCCCTCCCTGTCACACCACTTTGATGTGTTTGCACTATTTTCCTGCTGGCGTGTATTTTGGAGTTGTCGACAAGTTATTCCAATAAAGCGACCAGTCGTCCGTCCGTTTCCGGAGGCCATGTCTTAAAAGAACCCCTTGTGTGTGTGGATTTACTCCGACAACCAGGAATTCCCCCACGGAGGTCGCATGAGAGTGAGTTTACTCCACCATCCAGGAATTCCCCCGTGGCAGAAGAAGCGGTGGCATCACCCGTGACAAAAGAGACTAAGGTAAGCCAATATTGGGTTTCCCCTTTTATTAACCTGCCCTCGGCCCTTGGACATGTCACCGGTTACCCTCCGGGTGGGAGACGTTAGAGCCCCCGTGACAAGGCCCAAACTCTACCCCGCTGTCTCCTAGGCCGTTGCCCGCTCCTCGGACGCTGCAGTGGAGATAAATCAGAAATAATTCATCTTTGTCAAATTTTTTAACATGACAAAAACCTGGCATTATAACAGGGTTGGGCAAACTTTTTATTTCCACTATAGATAGATAGATATGTGGCGGCCAAGCACAGGCCTTTGTGGGGAGACAGCAGGGAATAAGATGGTTGTCTACGGCGGCTCTGCCATTTCCTCTTGGAATAGCAAGACAGGGTTGGACCAGCTGTGCCCAGTGGTAAAAGTAATAACAGTCATGTGATTGCTATTGCAGCGTCTGAGTAGCGGGCCCACAGCCGAGGAGATAGCGGGGTAGAGTTGGGCCTTGTCACGGGACTCTACCATCTCCTCCACTGTGGGTAGCACGGGACCCGTTCAAGTTACCGCTGGGGGAGTTACACATGGGAAAACACTTAGTTTATCTAAAAGTCCTGTCACTTGTGACGCCACAGTTCCTTCCTCCGCGGTGAATCCAGATGATGAAATAAGTGGTCCACACACAGACAAAATGTTTAAGGAGCAAAGCCGGGAACGGTCGGCAGTACTCGACTACTTGAAAATAACTGTACAATCCAACAGCGGTACGAACTTATGCCAGCAGGAAAATGGTGCAAAACACAAAGCGCATGCAGGGACCAGCGCGTACTCACCCGCGCCTGCCGGCTCCAGCTCTTTGATGTGCCAGCTTGCCGCGCAGCCGGTGCATGCACAGACCGGAGCTGGCAGCGGGTGAGTGACATTTCTGTGCGGGGCTCGCATAGAGCATGCCGTTTGTTAACGCAATCCTATGCAGGCTTCCAGTGGCGGAAATTCCGTGGGAAATCCCGCTGCAGAATTTCCGCTCGTGTGCAGGGGGCCTTAGAAGAGAGTCGTGAGAGGTGTCTGCAGTAAGTCGGAGGAGGAGGACGTCGTGTGTCAGGAGTGCAGCAAAGCATTGAGTGGTTTATCAAGCCTTCAGGAAAGTGTGGTCCTTTTCACTCCCAGGCTTCACCAGCAGTGAGGAGAAGAGAGCCTGAGGTTATCTGTCCACTAAAACAGTGAGTTAAACTACCCGGTGAATTCAAAGCCAGGAATAGTTCAGAAGCCATCTTAAACTCAAGTCCAACATCTGTATCTTTCACTTCCAGTAAGCCCATCATATCACATGTACTGTGGGGATTCATTACTGAGTAACCTCTAGGAACATAGAGAGAGTGTTGTAGATAGTGTATGTTATTTCAAATTTACAACTTTCAACGTGGTCATCAAAAGCATCTGCCCTGCTATATCTCCTGTATTGCTGCATTACTGTGAAAAGTGAATCTTGTTTATTGCAAAGCTTAAGTAAAACTGTGTGCTCCCAGTTTACTACAAAAAGCTAACTGGACTCGTCTCAAATTATTTCACCATCATCTACTAGAGTCCAGATTGGAGTACTGGCATCACCCATGACAAAACCACCGTTCAGTTTAAATGCATTCTTATATGTTATTTGTGCCACTGTGCAACAGCCAGTTAGAACACTGCTGCCGCCACTGTCGGTAGAGATTGCAGAGCCACCCGTGACAACCACCTTGCAATCCTCGTGGACTCCCCCACTTTGGCGCACTCTGCTCGGCCATTGCAGATACAGTAAATAGATAGATAAGATAGATAGATAGATAGATACTCAGACTGGAAAATTACATATAAATGTGTTTTTGTAGAGCGCCAGCGGTCGGTTCCGGCTCACTTCAGTGGGCTCTAATAGTTATTGTGACAGCGAGCAGCAGGATGAGGTGAAGCTCATATGCAATGAAAGGTCAGATAAATGCACAGAGCTGTAATTAGAGCAATTCAAAGAGGGTTTCCACAAAAATATCCTTCTTGGAGTTGAACGCATCGTCCGTGCTCGCCACTTCTGTCAGGCACAGGTAGAAGTCTGCCGGGAGCCGAGGCACCTCCACACCTACAACACTGCCCCTTATGTAGCCGTCATTGTGCGAGAACTGGAAGTGTAGAGGAGGTGCTGTACATTATTGCATTGCTGTTTACATGCACTGTTATGGGAGCACTATGGCTGGCACAGTGATAAACCAACTGTGGCTGTAACATATGGGACCTGGAGCAGGCACTATTATGGGGCACTGAAGCAGGCACTATTATGGGACCTGGAGCAAGCACTCTCATAGGAGCAATATGGCTGGCACTGTTATAAACCAACTATGGCTGTAACATATGGGACCTGGAGCAGGCACTGTTATGGGGCACTGAAGCAGGCACTATTATGGGACCTGGAGCAAGCACTCTCATAGGAGCAATATGGCTGGCACTGTTATAAACCAACTGTGGCTGTAACATATGGGACCACTGGAGTAGGCACTATTATGGGACCTGGAGCAAACACTGTTATGGGGCACTGAAGCAGGCACTATTATGGGACCTGGAGCAAACACTCTCATAGGAGCAATATGGCTGGCACTGTTATAAACCAACTATGGCTGTAACATATGGGACCACTGGAGCAGGCACTGTTATGGCACCACTGGAGCAGACACTGTTATGGCACCACTGGAGCAGGCACTGTTATGGGGCACTGGAGCAAGCACTGTTATGGGGCACTAGGGCAGACACTGGTATATGTCCCTTTTGCAGTGACAGTTATGAGGCATTGTGGCTGCCCTTCTTATGACAGTTCTATAATTGCTTACTGTTATAAGGGAACTGAAGTTGATATTTTTATAAAGGCACTATGAAGGAACGGCTGGCACTGTTATATTGGTATTGTACCTGGCAGTGTTAACAGACTATGCCACTACTCACTGTGGCCGGATGTTATAGCTTTTCTGTCCTTGTACTTGTTATGGGTACATTGTAAAGGGGGAGGCACAGCCCTGTGCTCCTGCTTACAGTTTGCAGTGGCTCAGCCATGGTGACATGTGCCTCAAGAGCCATGCGTTAAGCCCCGATGCCAGCTTGGGACCCACCAGGGAAAGGGGAGAGCTTACAGCATTGTAGTGGAGACCCCTGCACTGGTCAGTGACATAACCGGAGAAGGGAGAAAGAGAAGGCGCACGAAAGGGTAGGTCGAAGGGGACAGAGCCCCCTCAATGACACAGGTGGTGAAGTGGCTCGTGCATCACCAGCCAGAAGATACAGCCCCTAGTAGAGGAAGGTGCCAAGGGCTGAGCCAGCCTGACAGCTCGGAAAATTTCCAAACACCTAAGGGCATGATATCAAAAGTTTATAAGCTGCGTCACAGTGTGCGTGACGCAGCATCAGAGCAGGAGATGCAGAAGTGTATAGAAGAGATTGGCCGGCAACTAAAATACCAGAATCCATCGACCATTATGCAGAGCAATGCAAGCCACAGAGATTGCTGTATGCCCACACTGTGGAGATCAGGAGCTACTGATGCTGAAGAGGTGCTAGAGCACTATGAACTCAGAGGGCAGGAGTCTGAAGGTGACACACAGACTGCAAGAGAGGGACGGCACATTTGCTGTTATTGAACCGCCTGAATGGATGCCGGCGTCCAGGGAGAAGAGCCATCTGGCGAACAGCCAGGAGGACCAAAAGAGGCCTGATGACCAGGGATAAAAGACCAGTGGTTGTCTGGAGCTACAGAGGACCAGCCTGAAGGCATGACAGTCCACAGGACAAAGGGAGTCAGCAGTGACCATGCAACCACCCAAGAGGACGTCTGGACATCTGTGAAGACTGATAGGACTCATGAGAGAGGAATGCTTCCGAATCTGGATTAGCCAGACTCACTAGAAGCCAGTACCATCACGAAACTACCGTAAGTGAGGCCAACATCATAATAAGCCAATTGATGTGCTCACCAACAGGAACTTGAGAGTTTGTGTGATGTTTAATGTAACGTTCAAGTACCAGTGCCCTCTTATAAGGAGAACTAGATATCCATAATGTGCCTTCCCTTCCACCGGTCATTGCTGCACCATCACACACACCACCCACCTGCTTCAATATCATAACTGCCTCTATTGTGGGACATGTCATTGGGATTTTAATGTAGATACTACTATGGGGTTACTATGACTTGATCTAACATAGAAGCACCCTGGATGACAACGTTATGTTATGGGCTTAATGTGACTGGTATTGTTATGAAGGCACCATGGCTCGATGTAATATGGAGGCACTTTGGCTGACAGTGTTATGGGGAAACTGTGGCTGACACTATTGTGAGGACACTATGACGGGCTCTAAAATAGGCGTTGGCTAACAATATTATGGAGATTTTATGGCTGAGATTGTTATAGGGACACTGTGGATATGGGAGTACTATGGCTGAGCATGGTTTGGGGTTATGATGGCTGCAGTAGTTATGGTAGAACATGGCTTGCCGTAATATGGGGGCACTGTTGTATAAATGGTTATAGAGTTACTGTGGATGCAGTAGTAATGGATGCACCATAGCAAGCTTTGATGTGGGGGTAAGGCGACAAAGAATATTCTTTGGGACATTAAGGCTGTGATTGTTATGGGGTCACCATGTATTAATGTAATATAGGAGCCTACTCGGCTGAAAGTGCTCTATTGTGTGCAATGTGTGGGATATGATGGGATCCCAGGATCTGTCTCCTGGGCTTCAGTAGTGTTTGGGCTCCTCCATCTCATTGCATTTAATAATATTCTGTCCAAAAGCTGTCAGCAATAAACGTAACAATAGATCAGACCCTTCATGCTCAGATTTACATTAAACATGGCCGTCTACAAGCCCAACACAAGACTAACCTTTCCTTCACATTATTAAATACAGCCATATAGATCCTTAGGCACCATGTGGTCCTCACCTCCCGGTGTTCTCATTCAGCGGTCTGAGCCTTGCGGAAAAATGACATTTTCTCTAATGTTATTAATAGATCACAGGATAATAATAAATACTAATATGTTAACCGACCACTGCGAGGACAATTGCTGTATCGATCAATAAAACCGCAGAGATGACTGTATGGCGTGACCATAATTCAGCATTGAGAAAGTGATTGTCTCACTTGAAGCTTATACAGCTGTAATACTGCCACCTATGTACAAGAATATAACTACTATAATACTGCCTCCATGCACAGAAATATAACTACTATAATACTGTCCCCTCTGTACAAGACTATAAATACTATAATACTGCCCCCTATGTACAAGAATATAACTACTATAATACTGCCCCCTGTGTACAAGAATATAACTACTATAATACTGCCCCCTATGTACAAGAATACAAGTACTATAATACTTTCTCCTATGTACAAGAATATAACTACTATAATACTGCCTCCTATGTACAAGAATACAACTACTATAATACTGCCTCTATGTACAAGAATACAACTCCTATAATACTGCCCCCTATGTACAAGAATATAACTACTATAATACTGCTCCTATGTACAAAAATATAACTACTATAATACTGCCCATATGTACAAGAATATAACTACTATAATACTGCCCCTATGTACAAGAATATAACTACTATAGCACTGCCCCCTATGTTCAAGAATATAACTACTATAATACTGCCCCCTATGTACAAGAATATAACTACTATAATACTGCCCCCTATGTACAACAATATAACTACTATAATACTGCCCCCTATGTACAAGAATATAACTACTATAATACTGCTCCTATGTACAAGAATATAACTACTATAATACTGCTCCTATGTACAAGAATATAACTACTATAATACTGCTCCTATGTACAAGAATATAACTACTATAATACTGCTCCTATGTACAAGAATATAACTACTATAATACTGCTCCTATGTACAAGAATATAACTACTATAATACTGCTCCTATGTACAAGAATATAACTACTATAATACTGCCCCCTATGTACAGGAATATAACTACTATAATACTGCCCCCTGTGTACAAGAATATAACTACTATAATAGTGCCTCCTATGTACAAGAATATAACTGCTATAATACTGCCCCCTATGTACAGGAATATAACTACTATAACACTGCCCCCTATGTACAAGAATATAACTACTATAATACTGTCCCCTCTGTACAAGACTATAAATACTATAATACTGCCCCCTATGTACAAGAATATAACTACTATAATACTGCCCCCTGTGTACAAGAATATAACTACTATAATACTGCCCCCTATGTACAAGAATACAAGTACTATAATACTTTCTCCTATGTACAAGAATATAACTACTATAATACTGCCTCCTATGTACAAGAATACAACTACTATAATACTGCCTCTATGTACAAGAATACAACTCCTATAATACTGCCCCCTATGTACAAGAATATAACTACTATAATACTGCTCCTATGTACAAAAATATAACTACTATAATACTGCCCATATGTACAAGAATATAACTACTATAATACTGCCCCCTATGTTCAAGAATATAACTACTATAATACTGCCCCCTATGTACAAGAATATAACTACTATAATACTGCCCCCTATGTACAACAATATAACTACTATAATACTGCCCCCTATGTACAAGAATATAACTACTATAATACTGCTCCTATGTACAAGAATATAACTACTATAATACTGCTCCTATGTACAAGAATATAACTACTATAATACTGCTCCTATGTACAAGAATATAACTACTATAATACTGCTCCTATGTACAAGAATATAACTACTATAATACTGCTCCTATGTACAAGAATATAACTACTATAATACTGCTCCTATGTACAAGAATATAACTACTATAATACTGCCCCCTATGTACAGGAATATAACTACTATAATACTGCCCCCTGTGTACAAGAATATAACTACTATAATAGTGCCTCCTATGTACAAGAATATAACTGCTATAATACTGCCCCCTATGTACAGGAATATAACTACTATAACACTGCCCCCTATGTACAAGAATATAACTACTATAATACTGCCCCCTATGTACAAGAATATAACTACTATAATACTGCCCTCTATGTACAAGAATATAACTACTATAATACTGCCCCCTATGTACAAGAATATAACTACTATAATACTGCCCCCGATGTACAGGAATATAACTACTATAATACTGCCCTCTAATACCATGGAGGACCTGAGTTTTATGCACTGCTGATATAACTATGGGTGTCACATATTAGTCAGTAGTTGTTCTGCACTCACCAGCACCAGTAAAGTTGACTACTTGGTCATTTCTCTATGTGATACTCGTCCTCTGGACCTTTCGTCTCCTCCCGCCTCGTCGTTTGGTTCCATGAATATGTGTCTCATTTCCATCTGATATTAGCAGTCAGGAATTAAACCCATAACTCCATTTGCATATATATAACATGAGCCTCCTGTGTGGAGATGGGATAATATTTCAGTAACTGTCTCAGCACAATTGGAATGAGAGAGATTGGGTGAGTCTCGGAGCCCTTCACCCCCGGCGGAGGAGGAGATGAGGCGCTGCAGCTCTTCAGTTCCACAGAATCATTCATAAGCAGATCAACGAGGCACGAGGCGTAATAAGTGGGGACTTCAGGTTCATGCAATACACTTTATACGTTTCCATCCTGCAGGGAGGAGGGGGTGGCAGCCTGTCGAACTTTTCTTCTCTCCTCTCTGGTTGCTCCAAGGGATCAGTCCTCTGGGTTAGGCCTAGTGCCCACAGCCATGACGGGCTGCGCAAGCGGAATTCAGCAGCGGAGTCCATCACGGCGCCCCCCCAGAGACCCCATACTCCCCTCCGGATCCGCTGCCCAATGCCCCGCATCCTGTGCCGGCATGAATGTGCAGTGAAGCGCATGACGCGCTGGCAGTGTCACGTGACGCACCCACAGCGTCACATGGTGCGCCGGCCGCATCATATGACGCGGGCGTCAGTGGGCGGGGAAGCGTTTTCACGCTATCTTCCGCTGTACTACAGCGGAAGATAGCGTGACGGACAGCTTCCATTGACTGCAATGGAAGCCGTCCATGCGTTTGCCCGTGGCAAATAGAACATGCCGTGGGTGATTACGGGTTATTTCATGGGCGGGATTCCATGGTGGCATTCCGCTCCGTGAGCATTGCGCTATTAGGTTCAATAGAACCTAATAGCTGCGGGGCAACGCCGTAGATTTCCGTCGCGTGATACGCGGGGGAAATCCGCCCGTGGGAATTAGGCCTTACTGGGCTGTTACCTAATTAAGTTATGGCTTGACTAGTTAACCCCTTCCTGCCCCAGAGCATAAATGTACACCCTGACTAGGAAGCAGTACCTGCAAATGGGCGTACATTTATGCCCCATGGATGGCACGCGCTCAGAAGTCAGCTCCCTGTTGCAACAGTGGGCATCAATCACACCTTACATGCCACAATCAATGTTGATGGGTTGCCGTGGCAAACAGACACTGCACAAAGGCCTGTGATTAGTGCATTGTTAGTGTGACCATAGCATCGCAGGTTCAAGCCCCTCTACAGGGACATTAAAAATGTAGAAGTAAAAAAGATGTAAAAAAAACTTTTTTGCACACTTTCCACTCATGGTTTAAAAAAAATGTAAAAACCCACGTTTAGTATCATTGCATCCACAACCCATACAATAAATGTAACGCACTCTTTATCCTGCATGGGAAATGGTGTACGAAAAAAAGGGTGAAAACAGCTAAAATGCCTCTTTATGTTCATAAAATGAGCCTCTGCGGAGCTCCGCCCATGTGAAAGAAATAAGTTACGGGGTGAAGACAGCAATGCAAAAAGAAACGTAAAAAAATATAGAATTGATAGAATTTTGTCATTGTCAAAGTTCTATCAAACCGCAGAAAAAACGTATTCCATTATTTATGCTGCGTGATTCAGGGCTTATTCACACGGGCGTATATTGGCGGAGTTTTCACGTGCGGCCAATATACGCTGCCCCTCTGATGCATCAGTGCACAGGGATGTATTTCCCTATGGGAGCCTATGCTAGCTGCTGGAAAAGGGAGGGAGTTCAGCAGCGTGACTGTTAAACTCCCTCCCCCTTCTCTTCTTCTTTCCGCCCCTTGCTGCTTTTTGCAATGGGAGGGGGTGGGGCTAAGCTACGCCCCTTCCATTGCTGGCTGTGAACAAGGGGCGGGAGCTTAGCTCCCCTCTGCTCCGCCCCTCCCATTGCAAACGACCGGAGGGGAGGAGAGAGGCGGTAAGCTAGCAAGGGGGAGGGACCGGCATTACGGTCTCGGCGTATATGCACCAGACCCATTGCCATTTGGGCTTTATTCTGACGAGCGCATATACAGTGTGTTTTCACGCCCGGGCGTATATACGCTACGCATGTGAAGCATTGGCTCGCAATGTATTCGTTCACATGGGTGATTATGTGGCGCATAAATACGCCGGCAGTGTGAAAAAAAGAACATATACACGGCCGGCGTATATACGGTCAGCCAAAAGAGAGTTCTGGAACTGTGTTTTGGCCAATATACGCTGCTGGTCCCATAGACACCTATGGGGGCAGGGAAAGAGAAGGGAGGGGGAGGCATTATTGCAGCGTCCAACGGTGTGAAGTTTACAGGTGCCTCTATATAGGCACTGGAAGGCATCCCGAGGATTTTGGCAAAGCGAGGGTTTTCCGGGGTGCGGCGTATTTTTTAGCTAAAAACGACGCTCACAGTCATGTGAATGGACGAGAAAATGCTGGCCGTGATCTCGGAAAAACGCCCATTCAGGCGCTTATAGGGAGCAGGCGTGAAAACGTAAAAACGGCGAATATCCATTTGTGGGAAAGAGCCTTCAGGGGTTTCTACGGCTCCGGCAGGGGCACGCAAAACGACTATGGCCATGTAAGCGGGCCGTCACGCTGTAAGAGAAAACGCAAAAACAATAACAGAACTGATGTGTTTTCTCTCTCTGCTCTCCCAAAAAAGTTATAAAGTTACACAATACATTAGATGTTCCCAAAAAATGGCACCAATAAAAACTGCAGCTCGCCACGAAGAATAGCGAGCCTCATGGCCGCGTCAACGAGAAGCGAACACGTCACGGCTTCTGAAAAGGGGAGATGAAAATCCCCCAAAAATGGTCGCATTCATCGGGCCAAAATAGGCGGTACCACTAAGGGGTTAAACATGATAGTGGCTCCAATACTACAAGTCGCCCCCGTGACTGTCAGGGCATGCTGGGAGTTGTAGTTTGGCCACAGCTGGAGCTCTACAAGGATAGTAAACCCGACAGATGTAGGAATGGCTTCTCCTCCTTGCGACGGGCACCAGCCGCTCCTTGTGAGGTGGCTGTGGGATTACTTCCGCCCGGCGCTCCTGCTGTTGGCACATTAAGGCATCGGATCACTGGGCGTTCAGCGCACAGATCACACACTGCTGCATTTTGCATTATTGAAGGTTTTTCTGACTGTTTTTTGTCCAGATCAGGCAGCTCAGCTTATAAGAGATGTATCTGTAAGGACGTAGCGGTGACCCCCTTCCCCTTACTGGGGGCTCGGATAGCCAGGAGCAACCAAAGGCCACGATGTTAAGCCCCACCCCCTCCTGGTTCGTGATAGTGCGGGGGATGGGGAGAGCTGGCAAGCACTGCAGCACTGTGTCTGGGGCCTTCTGCTGGCCCAGTGCTATAGCCAGAGAGGAAGAGCTGCAGGCATCGGCATACTGGTAAGGGTCGCAGGGGTCACAATTGTGACCCGGCCCATTGGCCAGGGGTGCCTAGAAGGCCCCCACCATATACTGTTTAACCACTGCAGGCTGGCTCCAGGTGACACTCGGGAAGGGGAGGGCAGTTACCTGGGTTGGCCGGCAACCATTACAGGCTGCACTCTTCCACTAAGAGACTGCAGTTATGATTGGTCCAGCCTGCGGTCTCTGATAGCAGAAGAGTGGAGCAGACCATATGGTATATCCAAGTTATGTACTGTATATAATCATGTATGTATAGTTGGTATAACATCCTGTATATAGTGATATGGAGCATGCTGGTATAACCTGGGTATCTCCTGTATATAATTATATATGTACAGCTGGTATAAGTTATACATCTTCTGTATATAGTAATATGCAGCATGCTGGTATAACCTGGGTATGATCCTGTATATAATTATATATGTACACCTGGTATAAGTTATACATCTCCCTGTATATAGTGATATGGACCATGCTGGTATAACCTAGGTATCTCCTGTATATAATTATATATGTACAGCTGGTATAAGTTATACATCTCCTGTATATAGTGATATAGAGCTTCTGGTATAACCTGGGTATGATCCTTTATATAATTATATATGTACAGCTGGTATAAGTTATACATCTCCCTGTATATAGTGATATGGACCATGCTGGTATAACCTGGGTATCTCCTGTATATAATTATATATGTATAGCTGGTATAAGTTATACATCTCCCTGTATATAGTGATATGGACCATGCTGGTATAACCTGGGTATCTCCTGTATATAATTATATATGTACAGCTGGTATAAGCTAGACATCTCCTGTATATAGTGATATGGAGCATGCTGGTATAACCTGGGTATCACCTGTATATAATTATATATGCACAGCTGGTATGACTTATACATCTGCTGTATATAGTGATATGGAGCATGCTGGTATAACCTGGATATCTCCTGTATATAATTATATATGGACCATGCTGGTATAACCTGGGTATCTCCTGTATATAATTATATATGTGCAGCTGGTATAAGTTATACATCTTCTGTATATAGGGATATGGAGCATGCTGGTATAACCTGGGTATTCTATGTATATAATTATATATGTACAGATGGTATAAGTTATACATCTGCTGTATATAGTGAAATGGAGCATGCTGGTATAACCTGGGTATGATCCTGTATATAATTATATATGTACAGCTGGTATAAGCTAGACATCTCCTGTATATAGTGATATGGAGCATGCTGGTATAACCTGGGTATCTCCTGTATATAATTATATATGCACAGCTGGTATGAGTTATACATCTGCTGTATATAGTGATATGGAGCATGCTGGTATAACCTGGGTATCTCCTGTATATAATTATATATGGGCCATGCTGGTATAACCTGGGTATCTCCTGTATATAATTATATATGTGCAGCTGGTATAAGTTATACATCTTCTGTATATAGTGATATGGAGCATGCTGGTATAACCTGGGTATCTCCTGTATATAATTATATATGGGCCATGCTGGTATAACCTGGGTATCTCCTGTATATAATTATATATGTGCAGCTGGTATAAGTTATACATGCCCTGTATATAGTGATATGGAGCATGCTGGTATAACCTGGGTATCTTCTGTATATAATTATATATGTACAGCTGGTATAAGTTATACATCTCCTGTATGTAGTGATATGGAGCATGCTGGTATAACCTGGGTATCTCCTGTATATAATTATATATGTACAGCTGGTATAAGTTATACATCTCCTGTATACAGTGATATGCAGCATGCTGGTATAACCTGGGTATCTCCTGTATATAATTATATATGTACAGCTGGTATCATTTATACATCTTCTGTATATAGTGATATGGACCATGCTGGTATAACCTGGGTATCTCCTGTATATGATTATATATGTACAGCGGGTATACGTTATACATCTCCTGTATATAGTGATATGGAGCATGCTGGTATAACCTGGGTATGATCCTGTATATAATTATATATGTACAGCTGGTATAAGCTAGACATCTCCTGTATATAGTGATATGGAGCATGCTGGTATAACCTGGGTATCTCCTGTGTGTATATACAGTGGTGCCTTGGGTTAAGAGTTTAATTCGTTCTGTGATGGAGCTCTTAACCCAAAACACTCATAAGTCAATGAGCAGCCCCATCTTGTTGTAGCCTCTGCTGAGGCTGTTGTGTAAGGCGGTTCCGCCACTTCAGGATGCTGAGCCCGCACTTAGCTTACGGGTCCTGGAAGAGCAATATAAAAGGGTTTGACAAGCTACGCCACAGGAGGTGCCAGCAGTGTGTGCGTGCTGCTGGGCCCATCAGAAGGCCACAGGACTGTAAAGGGGCAAAAGGAGGACTGCATGGTTCGTGGCGGCGGTTGTTGAGCCCACATGGCAGTGCAAGCAGCAGCGTCCCTAAGGTGTCACCAGTGCAGGAAAAGGCTCCAAGCATCGAGTGCAAAGAGGACGCAAAGGGCCCTGAGAGCCGGGGCTGAAGTTCCAGAGCCAGCCGGATAAGAGGATGGACTGGTGTCACCCGCAGTGGAGAATGAGCCTCCCGCCAACAAACGTAAAAGTGTCCGGCCTCTGGGGAATACCGGCACGGGTGGGACTTTAAACTTGGGTACGAGAGGAGAGCTGGGACTGCGTGAGCGGATGGAGCAATAGTATGAGAGTCCGTACGAGCCCGCAGGAGCGGAGAGAGTCTCGTAACGTACGAACCGTGCGCGAGGCGCAGGGATTGTTCAGAGGATAGAATACATAGTATTCCAACATTGGTGTAATGCCGCAGCCAGCCACTTGGCACTACATGAAGAGTACGAGGGAAGGTAGTCGTGACTAGCGCAGACGCAGCCTTCGTGGGGTGGGAAGAGGTCTGTTTACATTATAGTGGCCAAAGGTCGTGATTAGTGGAACAGGTTAGTTGTAGACCCCATGTATCCACCACCATGTGCGGAAAGTGATGTTGTTTCAGTTATGAGGAGACGTCTATTGTGCGACTACCTTCTTATGGAGGGACCTCTGCCTCCGTCTGTCAGCTGCTGCGCCATCCTGAACCCGCGTCGCACCAACACCAGCGACTACATAAAGATTATATACTGAAGCAAGCAAATCTTCCCAGTGCCTTGTACTCTCCTTCAGACTCCCACCATAGGCAGTGCTCTGTATAAAGGGATCTGATGTGGAGACCTTGTATAAAGGTCTGGTATCTGTATTAGATTAGGGGGATCTGGTCTGCAGTCTGTATTGGTTTAAGGGGGGGTGGTCTGGGGTCTGTATATAGGGAGACTTGTCTAGGGTGCTTATCAAGAGAGATCTGGTCTGGGGTCTGTATTGGCTTTGTGGGTCTAGTTTGAGTTCTGTATTAGTTTGTTCCCAACTCCAGAGGTAATAGTCTGATTCTGTAATCAATGCGGCAGAGCGTGGTCAGTTGGTGCACAGTTAGTTGCAGTACTGAGGAGCAGGCAGGTAGCGTAGTCAGGGAAAGCCAGAGGTCAGGGCACAGTAAGTATCAGTTCGGTTGCAGAGGAGCAGGCGGGTGGTTGAGCTTGACTATGGGGTGTTAGGCACAATAATCTCATAATGGTGCGGTGGAAGAGCCAGGTGCCAGGACTCAAATCCAGAAAGTCTTGTGCTCCAGACGATGGCTATTCATCCCCCCGGACAGCTCCCTTGCTGAATCTGTCCCTGGCTCTTGTTCCTGCAAGTCTGGTTCCTGTTTCCCATTTAGTTCCATCCTGCACTAGTTGGACTTCCGATATAAAACTGTCCCTGTCCATCCATCATTGCGTGCTTATTGTGCTCAGAGCCTTTAGGCCCCCTGTCCACGGGTGTGATTTTGCCGGCGGTGAATGACCGGTGAATCACGCTGTCTGAAGCTTTCCATAGCATTGCTATGTAAAGCACTGGCCCCCTGTCCACGAGCGGAGAATCATTGCGATTCTCCACTCGTGGCCGGCATGCTGCGAATTGCCGCGATTCTCCGCGGTCAGCCTATCTGTCAGATAGGCTGACAGTGGAGATCCGTCTGCAAGCTCCTGCTCCCGGGCGGTGGCTTCTGCATCGGAGATCCGTCGTGAGATACCGCAACGTCTGTGGACAGGGGGCCTTAACCAAGCGCTCTCTCTCTGCAGATCTGTCTTTCTTACAGCGGATCATGATCTTTATGTACCGAACCTCGGCTGCCTCCCAGACTACATCCCTGCTTAAACCCTCTGTGCTGCATCCTCATCTCTGTGCACTGGACCTCTGCCTTACTTGATTACGCCAGCGGTGGTTACAATCAGGAGACTCCAGTCCTGTGCCAGAATGGTTACGGAATAAACACGCCTACCTACAAGCATGGAGTCCATCGTAGCCACCTTAAGGACACAAGTTAAGGAACTGCAAGACTTCTGTGCCGCCTTTCAGGAGAAGGTTTCTACCTTACAAAAAGAGGTAGATCTGTTACAGCCACAATTACTTGAGTTGCGCAGTCCAGATACAGAGGTTCACGTGCCTTTACTGTCACATTTTGGTGGGGACCGCCACCAGTACCGAGGATTTCTAAACTAGGCCGATAAGAAATGGTCAAGTTAAATCTGGAGAAGAATAAGGCCCAACATGCTTGTCTTGCCGACAGTCTTTTGGCTGCATGGATAAGTTCTAGATTTTTGTGGTCAGTAAGGACTATTACAGGTTCATTGGCAGCTTCCAAAAGATGTCTCCATTCAGAGAGGGCAACTTTAATGGCTAAGAGTTCTTTATTTCCAATGTCATAGTTTCTTTCAGCAGGTGACATGATCTGAGACAGAAATGCACACGAATGCAGTTCCATCCTGTCACCGACCTGATGAGACAAGACGGCGCCCACAGCAGAATCAGAGGCGTCTACTTCCACAACAAAGGGTAATTCCAGATATGGATGGACCAGTACTGGTGCAGAAGTCAACTCAGCTTTTAGTTTTCCAAAGGCCTCTGAAGACCAGGAATATGTTTTGGATTTCTTTGTGAGCGAAGTGATTGGTAAGATGACTTTTGAGAAATCTTGAATGAATCTCCAGTAGGAATTGAACGTCTTTAAGGTTTCTTGGAGTGGGCCAATCAACTACAGCTTTAATTTTGCTAGAGTTCTTACTCAGACCATCCGGGGAGATGATATATCCAAGAAATTGGATCCAGGTTCATTCAAACTCACATTTTTCTAGCTTGATATAAAGCTGATTCTCTTGGAGATGTTCTAAGACTAAAGGACAAGCCTACGATGTTCCTCCAAGCTGTCAGAAAATATAAGACTGTCAAGGAGGTAAGCAACAACAAAATGATTCAAAAAATCTCGAAATACATCATTAATAAAATGCTGAAAGGTGGCAGGAGGATTGCATCTTAAAGACGGAGAAACTATTGATATAAAAGAACAAAGATTTGATTGATTCCACGCCCGAGTGGGCATTGGGCCGCCCCCAGATGCACTGGGCCCGGGTACCTGCTCAATGTTTTCCGGGTGCCGAAGCCAGCCCAGGATTTGGTATTTAGGTTTCCATTAATTATTGCCATCCAGTGGCGCTCAATTCTTGGCTGCAACAGTGACATCACTATGTACAACCCGATTGGCTGCTCTGATCATGTTGTGCTGGATGACATCATCACAATGCAAATTTAAGAGGTTAGTGTGTTACAACTTCACCGCTAGCAGCCGACTAAAGATCAAATATTTTTTCCAATCTCTATACAAACTAATGGAAAAATATCTTTTACCCAGAAACATTATCTATCACAGCAGGAAGGGCAACACTGGCTGCGCATTAAAAACCAAGCAATCAGTGGGCGGCCGGAGGGGGGCCATTCTCTACATTGTACTTTAGATAATTGTTTGGAGCGCGGTTATTATACACATACTGAAGCAGAGCCAATTTTTCCAGAGTCAAATTGTCATGTTAAATAGAGAAAGCGCCTGGAGTGCCATGATATTCAACGCCCCCCATTGTCGCTGCTTCATTGTGATAGAGGGAGCTAGCTGCTTGAAAAAACCCTGAGGGATGTATGGAAAAAAGTTCTGCATTCTCATTTGTGAGATCATGCTACGAATTAAGCTTTGGAAAGAAATAATGAGACATAGAAACCTTTTTGTAGAGTCCTCAGTGAAAATGCCTAGCCTTTTTTTAAAGATTTACTTTTGCCAGTTGCAGTACCACTTTTCACCACTTGGCAAATAATTTATGCTTCCATAGACTTCAATGCAATAGAGACACCAGTTCAGGAATCTGCATCTGATTTTATAAATACATATTATATATATATATATCTTTAACCCTTAGAAACCATCTTATTTTTTGTCTTAAGGACCAAGCGGTTTTCATTGTCACAGTGCAAGAGTCATAAGTCGTTGACATTGCCGTGTGAGGGCTTCTTTTTGGGGGGACATGTTGCTTATTTTAATGGCACCGCTCTGGGGTACATATAGGGTGTTGTATAAATTTTTAACATTTTTCTTTTTTGGAGGGGGGGGGGGGGGGGGGGATGGAAACCCCCCTCCTCAGAAATTCCGGCATTGTTTTGGGGTTTTGTTTTTCACAGCGTTAACCATTCAGTAGAAATAACATGATGACTTAACTGGATCAGCACGATTACTGCACTACCAGGTTTGTCGATTTTTTTTTTTAATTTTCTACTTGTGCAAAAAAACCCAAAAAACAAGTTTAAAAATGTTTTCATTTTCTGGGCTGTGTGAGACACTGAGGGCGTTAACTATGGACGGTCAGTATGTTCCCCCTCGATTCAGGTATTACGCCCAGTGGGTATGAAGGGAGTTCGTGTCTTACTGCGTGGGACACGGGGAAAACCAGTGGGGTGATGTGATCTCCAGCAACTATATGCTGGAGATGCTTTTGTAATAAAATTTGTTGGGCCTGTTTTTTCTGGAATGGATGGCAGGCTTGGTAGTGGGGCTGTCCATTCCACCCCCTCCACTCCAGGTCTTATTAGGGGAATTAGCTCCCCAGGTGTAGAGGCTGGATAATTAACTCAGCCCATAAAGTCTGCAAAGATGCAGACAGAGAGGTGCAGATAGGTGCTGGAGGCTGCTGGTCTTATGAGAAACCTTATCCCTACCCAAGGGACCGACTGGACTTTTTTTTCATGTATTTTTTTTCATGTTTTATTCGTTTAAAAAGAGTTTTGTGGAGGAAAATTAATATTTTTTTCTTTTTCTAAAGATTTTAATCTTTTAAAGAATAAACTTTATTGAACTTTTTTTGACACTTTAATCCCTCAAGTGGACAGAACACGCCCGGCCGATATATTCTGTCCCCTTGATGCATTGGTTTGCAATGCATCAGTTCACAGGGGTGTATTTCCACAGTCTGAAAGGTCAGGCACTTTCACGCCGCCACGGCGGCTGCATAGACTCCTATGGGAGCCAATGACAGTTGCCGAAGAAGGAAGGTGGGAGGCAGTTTAGCAGCGTGACTGCTAAACTCCTTCCCTCTTCTCCTCTCAGCACCTTGCCGCTGTTTGCAATGGGAGGAACAAGACGGGGCGTGGCTAAGTATGAAAAAAATACTTAAAACAGTCCCCTCACCCGTCACCTTTTTACATGCTGCAGTTGCTATTGATTATGGCATGTAAGGGGTTAAACTGAAAGGATCTGAATTTGCTCTGCATTGGGTGGTTAGAGCAGGAGCCCGGCTGTCATTAGTCATTCAAGGCACTGCCTTAAATGATGTATCTGTAGGTTTAAAGCTGACTAGTGAGGTCAGTAAAAAGGTGTATTGGGTGTCACTAAGGGGTTAATATTTCATACAAATGTTAGAAAATCTTTTTCTGGCCATGAATATAACAAATCTGCCGTCTGTATATTCATTCCGAACCTTTTCCCGTCATTTGTAAATAGATTTCTCTACATAAAACGAGATGATTCACGTAATAAAGTGCGCCGAATCTACGGGGGCAGATGAATACGCAGAAGCATTGTTTCTGCATGACATATTGGCATCATACATCCATCTGAGGGCTTTACATATCGTGATGATGATTTGTGTTTGTATTAATGTGACGGCGGGAGTAAAATATTATTGGACATAAAACGCTGATTTTCTATCAGCCGCTGATTGTTGGGTCCGCGGGGAACAACGCGTCGAGGGGCGGGGGGCAAATGAGTTTGTAAACGCCAGAGATTTCAGTTCCAAGAGCAGAATGAGAGCGGGGAGGCTTTACATGTGCAAGATGATTTAATGCCTCCGGTGAACTTATTAAAATGTGACTACCTGGGCATCCGAGGCAGAACACAAGGCATCTAACAACGAGCATCAATCTTCAGAAAGCGGCAGGAAAATCACACTTGTTCCTGTCATGTGGTTTAATCAACCTGTCTTTCAAATATAACCGGTGCTCACGGGGATACCAGCAAATGTGCCAAGCATCGGGAAATGGATATGTAAGTCAGTCAAAGCAAGCCAGGTAACACTTAAATGGACAATTTTTTTGCAGTCACATTAAATAAGCTTTTTCATATACTATTTAAGACAATATTACTATAATAATGCCCGCTATGTCCAAGAATATAACTACTATAATACTGCCCCCTATGTACTAGAATATAACTACTATAATACAGCCTCCTATGTACAAGAATATAACTACTATAATACTTCCCCCTCTGTACAAGAATATTACTACTATAATACTGTCCCCATATGTACAAGAATATAACTACTATAATACTGCCCCCTATGTACAAGAATATAACTACTATAATACTGCCCCCTATGTACAAGAATATAACTGCTATAATACTGCTCCTGTGTACAAGAATATAACTACTATAATACTGCCCCCTATGTACAAGAATATAACTACTATAATACTGCCCCTATGTACAAGAATATAACTACTATAATACTGCCTCCATGTACAAGAGTATAACTACTATAATACTGCCCCCTATGTACAAGAATATAACTACTATAATACTGCCCCCTATGTACAAGAATATAACTACTATAATACTGCTCCTATGTACAAGAATATAACTACTATAATACTGCCCCCTATGTACAAGAATATAACTACTATAATACTGCTCCAATGTACAAGAATATAACTACTATAATACTGCTCTTATGTACAAGAATATAACTACTATAATACTGCTCCCTATGTACAAGAATATAACTACTATAATACTGCTCCCTATATACAAGAATATAACTACTATAATACTGCCTCCTATGTACAAGAATATAACTGCTATAATACTGCCTCCTTGTTGCCAGGTCATCTTTGTGGGGCTGAACTCTGAGGCTACCTACACAAGGGCGAGTTTGAAAACGGTCGGAGAAACTCAGCTCGACTTCACGCCCACCAACGTACTTTTTTTTTTACACTGATGTGAGGTGTTTTTCTGGCAGAAACGCCCCCTATCACTTCTGTGAAGTATTGATCCTTTGGCGCAGCTTTCAGGTACGTTAGAGGATCAGCAAGTATTTCCCATTGTTTGCAATAGGAAGCATCGCACTCACGTTGTTTTCAATGTACAAGAATATAACTTCTCCCGGAAAACTTTTGTCTTTGCAATATTCTAATCTCCCATCACACTGCTAATAGATGTTCTGGTAACACAATTCTGCTTGCTCCCAGCACATTAAACACATTCATCAACTACAGCATCCTGTCTTATTATTTACTTGGGGGCGGTTTTTGATTGTTTACGAGAGTGAAGAAATTGTTGTCTTCTTCTATTTATACTTATTATGTGGTAATTCTTCTGCTTTCATGCTTCTAACTTTTTTCATATAATCTTATAATAAAAAGATTAAGATTCACCAGAGTGGAAACATCAGCAGTGAAATATCTTATAATATTCAAAATAGACCTGAGATTAGAAAATAAAACTATGGTTATTTTTTAATTATGCAAAAGGGATTTTTTTAAAATTGCATTGTTTTAGCTCATCAAAAATATAACTACTATAATACTACCGCCTATGTACAAGAATATAACTACTATAATACTGCCTCCTATGTACAAGAATATAACTACTATAATACTGCCTCCTATGTACAAGAATATAACTACTATAATACTGCCTCCTATGTACAAGAATATAACTACTATAATACTGCCCCCTATGTACAAGAATATAACTACTATAATACTGCCCCCTATGTACAAGAATATAACTACTATAATACTGCCTCCTATGTACAAGAATATAACTACTATAATACTGCCCCCTATAGAATATAACCACTATAATACTGTCTCCTATGTACAAGAATATAACTACTATAATACTGCTCCAATGTACAAGAATATAACTACTATAATACTGCCCCCTATGTACAAGAATATAACTACTATAATACTGCTCCAATGTACAAGAATATAACTACTATAATACTGCCCCCTATGTACAAGAATATAACTACTATAATACTGCCCCCTATGTACAAGAATATAACTACTATAATACTGCCCCCTATGTACAAGAATATAACTTCTATAATACTACCGCCTATGTACAAGAATATAACTTCTATAATACTACCGCCTATGTACAAGAATATAACTGCTATAATACTGCCCCCTATGTACAGGAATATAACTACTATAATACTGCTCCCTATGTACAAGACTATAAGTACTATAATACTGCCTCCTATGTAGAAAAATGTAAGTGCTATGATACTGCTCCCTATGTACACGAATATACCTACTATAATACTGCCCCCTATGTACAAGAATATAACTACTATAATACTGTCCCCTATGTACAGGAATATAACTACTATAATACTGCCTGCTATGTACAAGAATATAGCTACTATAATACTGCTCCTATGTACAAGAATATAACTACTATAATACTGCCCCCTATGTACAAGAATATAACTACTATAATACTGCCCCTATGTACAAGAATATAACTACTATAATACTGCTCCCTATGTACAAGAATATAACTACTATAATACTGCCTCCTATGTACAAGAATATAACTACTATAATACTGCCCCCTATGTACAAGAATATAACTACTATAATACTGCTCCCTATGTACAAGAATATAACTACTATAATACTGCCCCTATGTACAAGAATATAACTACTATAATACTGCCCCCTATGTACAAGAATATAACTACTATAATACTGCTCCCTATGTACAAGAATATAACTACTATAATACTGCTCCCTATGTACAAGAATATAACTACTATAATACTGCCCCCTATGTACAAGAATATAACTACTATAATACTGCCCTCTATGTACAAGAATATAACTACTATAATACTGCCCTCTATGTACAAGAATATAACTACTATAATACTGCTCCTATGTACAAGAATATAACTACTATAATACTGCTCCTGTGTACAAGAATATAACTACTATAATACTGCCCCCTATGTACAAGACTATAACTACTATAATACTGCCCCTATGTGCAAGAATATAACTACTATAATACTACCTCCTATGTACAAGAATATAGCTACTATAATACTGCCCCCTATGTACAAGAATATAACTACTATAATACTGCCCCCTATGTACAAGAATATAACTACTATAATACTGCCCCCTATGTACAAGAATATTGCACTTGCAAAGTTGGCAGATGAGGGGAATGCCATTACAGAGCCAGCAGCGCTGCAGCACAACATGCCCTCTGAACGCCAGGGGGATGACTGCTCCAGTGAGAAGGGGACGGGGAGCGCAGAGCAGATTAGACAGGTCCTAGTGGTGGGGGACTCAGTTATAAGGGGGACAGATAGGGCAATCTGCCATAAAGACCGGGATTGTCGAACGGTGTGTTGTCTTCCTGGCGCTCAAGTTTGACACATCGCGGATCGGATGGCTAGAAGGCTGGAGGAGTGTTTAAACTAGTGACTGGGGGAGGGCAAAAAGATAAACAGGGAGGTAGACAGTGTAGATAGCAACCTGGGACCAGGAAATGGGAATTGGGGTTGAGCAGGGGGTGGTGTTAGTACAGTTAGAACTGACAGAACAGCCAATAGTACCATCAGTAGCAACATTAATTTAAAGAACCCAAACAACCATATAAATTGTATGACCACGAATGCAAAAAGTTTGATCGGTAAAGTGGGTGAGCTTGAAGCTAGAATGACCGATGAAAACTATGATATAGTCGGAATTACGGAAACATGGCTTGATGATAAGTGCGATTGGGCGGTGAATTTACAGGGTTACAATCTCTTCAGAAGAGACCGAAGGAACCAGAAAGGGGGAGGGGTATGTCTGTACATTAAATCTTACATAATGCCGAGGCTACGGGAGGGTATAGGAGGAGGAGACGAACACGTGGAATCTCTGTGGGTAGAAATACAGGGAAGAAAAAATAACAAAATCCTGATAGGAGTTTTCTATGGGCCACCATAAGCAACAGAAGAAACTGAAACCTTACTACTACTAGGCGCATAGAAGAGGTGTCAAACCGCAACAAAGTAATTATCATGGGGGACTTTAATTATCCTGATATAACATGGGAGAACGAAACCTGCAAATCTCACAGGGGTGATAAGTAGAGATGAGCGAACGTACTCGTCCGAGCTTGATACTCGTTTGAGTATTAGCGTGTTCGAGATGCTCGTTACTAGAGGCGAGTACCACGCGATGTTCGTGTTACTTTCACTTTCATCTCTGAGAAGTTAGCGCGCTTTTCTGGCCAATAGAAAGACAGGGAAGGCATTACAATTTCCCCCTGCGACGTTCCAGCCCTATACCACCCCCCTGCAGTGAGTGGCTGGCGAGATCAGGTGTCACCCGAGTATATAAATCGGCCCCTCCCGCGGCTCGCCACAGATGCATTCTGACAAAGTTCAGCGAAAGTGCTGTCTTGCTGGAGTTGCTATAGGGAGAGTGTTAGGAGTTATTTTAGGCTTCAAGAACCCCAACGGTCCTTCTTAGGGCCACATCTGACCGTGTGCAGTACTGTTGAGGCTGCTTTTTGCAGTGTTGCACATTTTTTTTTGTATATCGGCCGTGCAGAGCATTGCGTCCTCAGTCTGCAGTAATTTTACATAGTATAGGGCCAGTAGTGCTGAGGCAGGGACAGTGAAAAAAGTGAAAGACGTATACTGTCTATATAGGCAGTGGGCTTTTCCAAAAAAATTTGGGACAAAAAAATATATTTGGGCTGCCTGTGACCGTCCTGACTGTACTGCGTCTCTGCTGGGGGTAGTAGTCCTAATTAATACGCAGCCAGCTAAGTGTTACAGCAGGCTTGCGCAAAATTCTTTCCTGGCTCTGCTGTGCGTTCCGTAAGCGAAGTCAGCCTCCAACCACAGGCCAATAAGCGGCACATTTAATTACAGCGTTCTGTTTCTGCACTACTGGTAATACACGATGCTGAGGGGTAAGGGTAGGCCTAGAGGACGTGGACGTGGACGCGGGCGAGGACGCGGAGGCCCAAGTCAGGGTGTGGGCACAGGCCGAGCTCCTGATCCAGGTGTATCGCAGCCGACTGCTGCGGGATTAGGAGAGAGGCACGTTTCTGGCGTCCCCAGATTAATCTCACAATTAATGGGTCCACGCGGTAGACCTTTATTAGAAAATGAGCAGTGTGAGCAGGTCCTGTCGTGGATGGCAGAAAGTGCATCCAGCAATCTATCGACCACCCAGAATTCTGCGCCGTCCACTGCTGCAACTCTGAATCCTCTGGCTGCTGCTCCTCCTTCCTCCCAGCCTCCTCACTCCATTACAATGACACATTCTGAGGAGCAGGCAGACTCCCAGGAACTGTTCTCGGGCCCCTGCCCAGAATGGGCAGCAATGGTTCCGAATCCTCTCCCACTGGAGGAGTTTGTCGTGACCGATGCCCAACCTTTGGAAAGTTCCCGGGGTCCGGGGGATGAGGCTGGGGACTTCCGGCAACTGTCTCAAGAGCTTTCAGTGGGTGAGGAGGACGATGACGATGAGACACAGTTGTCTATCACTCAGGTAGTAGTAATTGGAGTAAGTCTGAGGGAGGAGCGCCCAGAGGATTCGGAGGAAGGATTTGAGCAGGACGATGAGGTGACTGACCCCACCTGGTTTGCTAAGCCTACTGAGGACAGGTCTTCAGAGGGGGAGGCAAGTGCAGCAGCAGGGCAGGTTGGAAGAGCCAGTGCGGTGGCCAGGGATAGAGGCAGGGCCAGACTGAATAATCCACCAACTGTTTCCCAAAGCGCCCCCTCTCGCCATGCCACCCTGCAGAGGCCGAGGTGCTCAAAGGTCTGGCAGTTTTTCACTGAAAGTGCAGACGACCGACGAACAGTGGTGTGCAACCTTTGTCGCACCAAGATCAGCCGGGGAGCCTCACCACCACCAGCATGCGCAGACATAAGATGGCCAAGCACCCCACAAGGTGGGACGAAGGCCGTTCACCGCCTCCGGTTTGCACCACTGCCTCTCCCCCTGTGCCCCAACCTGCCACTGAGATCCAACCCCCCTCTCAGGACACAGGCACTACCGTCTCCTGGCCTGCACCCACACCCTCACCTCCGCTGTCCTCGGCCCCATCCACCAATGTCTCTCAGCGCAGCGTCCAGCCATCGCTAGCACAAGTGTTTGAGCGCAAGCGCAAGTACGCCACCACACACCCGAACGCTCAAGCGTTAAACGTGCACATAGCCAAATTGATCAGCCTGGAGATGCTGCCGTATAGGCTTGTGGAAACGGAGGCTTTCAAAAGCATGATGGCGGCGGCGGCCCCGCGCTACTCGGTTCCCAGTTGCCACTACTTTTCCCGATGTGCTGTCCCAGCCCTGCACGACCACATCTCCCGCAACATTGTACGTGCCCTCACCAACGCGGTTACTGCCAAGGTCCACTTAACAACAGACACGTGGAAAAGCACAGGCGGGCAGGGCCACTATATCTCCCTGACGGCACATTGGGTGAATTTAGTGGAGGCTGGGACAGAGTCAGAGCCTGGGACCGCTCACGTCCTACCCACCCCCAGAATTGCGGGCCCCAGCTCGGTGCTGGTATCTGCGGAGGTGTATGCTTCCTCCACTAAAGCACCCTCCTCCTCCTCCTCCTCCTCCTCTGTCTCGCAATCAAGATGTGTTAGCAGCAGCATGTCGCCAGCAGTCGGTGTCGCGCGGTGTGGCAGCACAGCGGTGGGCAAGCGTCAGCAGGCCGTGCTGAAACTACTCAGCTTAGGAGAAAAGAGGCACACGGCCCACGAACTGCTGCAGGGTCTGACAGAGCAGACCGACCGCTGGCTTGCGCCGCTGAGCCTCCAACCGGGCATGGTCGTGTGTGACAACGGCCGTAACCTGGTGGTGGCTCTGCAGCTCGGCAGCCTCACGCACGTGCCATGCCTGGCCCACGTCTTTAATTTGGTGGTTCAGCGCTTTCTGAAAAGCTACCCACGCTTGTCAGACCTGCTCGGAAAGGTGCGCCGCCTCTGCGCACCTTTCTGCAAGTCCCACACGGACACTGCCACCCTGCGCACCCTGCAACATCGGTTTAATCTGCCAGTGCACCGACTGCTGTGCGACGTGCCCACACGGTGGAACTCTATGCTCCACATGTTGGCCAGGCTCTATGAGCAGCGTAGAGCTATAGTGGAATACCAACTACAACATGGGCGGCGCAGTGGGAGTCAGCCTCCTCAATTCTTTACAGAAGAGTGGGCCTGGTTGGCAGACATCTGCCAGGTCCTTGGAAACTTTGAGGAGTCTACCCAGATGGTGAGCGGCGATGCTGCAATCATTAGCGTCACCATTCCTCTGCTATGCCTCTTGAGAAGTTCCCTGCAAAGCATAAAGGCAGACGCTTTGCGCTCGGAAACGGAGGCGGGGGAAGACAGTATGTCGCTGGATACTCAGAGCACCCTCCTGTCTATATCTCAGCGCGTTGAGGAGAAGGAGGTGGAGGAGCATGAGGAGGAGGGGGAAGAGACAGCTTGGCCCACTGCTGAGGGTACCCATGCTGCTTGCCTGTCATCCTTTCAGCTTGTATGGCCTGAGGAGGAGGAGGATCCTGAAAGTGATCTTCCTAGTGAGGACAGCCATGTGTTGCGTACAGGTACCCTGGCACACATGGCTGACTTCATGTTAGGATGCCTTTCTCGGGACCCTAGCGTTACACGCATTCTGGCCACTACGGATTACTGGGTGTACACACTGCTCGACCCACGATATAAGGAGAACCTTTTCACTCTCATACCCAAAGGGGAAAGGGGTTCGAGAGTGATGCTATACCACAGGACCCTGGCGGACAAGCTGATGGTAAAATTCCCATCCGACAGCGCTAGTGGCAGAAGGCGCAGTTCCGAGGGCCAGGTAGCATGGGAGGCGCAGAGATCAGGCAGCATGTACAGCACAGGCAGGGGAACACTCTCTAAGGCCTTTGACAGCTTTCTGGCTCCCCAGCAAGACTGTGTCACCGCTCCCCAGTCAAGGCTGAGTCGGCGGGAGCACTGTAAAAGGATGGTGGGGGAGTACGTAGCCGACCGCACGACCGTCCTCCGTGACGCCTCTGCCCCTTACAACTACTGGGTCTTGAAGCTGGACACGTGGCCTGAACTCGCGCTCTATGCCCTGGAGGTGCTTGCTTGTCCTGCGGCTAGCGTCTTGTCAGAGAGGGTGTTTAGTGCGGCTGGGGGGATCATCACGGATAAGCGTACCCGCCTGTCAACCGACAGTGCCGACAGGCTAACACTCATCAAGATGAACAAAGCCTGGATTTCCCCAGACTTCTCCATCAGCGGACAGCAGCGATACCTAAACAATACGTAGGCTGCACCCGCGGATGGAAGCATTGTTCTCTATCACCATCAAAAACAGGGACCTTTTAGCTTCATCAATCTGTGTATTATATTCATCCTCCTCCTCCTGCTCCTCCTCCTGAAACCTCACGTAATCACGCCGAACGGGCAATTTTTCTTAGGCCCACAAGGCTCAGTCATATAATTTTTGTAAACAATTTTTATACGTTTCAATGCTCATTAAAGCGTTGAAACTTTCACCTGAACCAATTTTTATTTTAACTGGGCTGCCTCCAGGCCTAGTTACCAATTAAGCCACATTAACCAAAGCGATTAATGGGTTTCACCTGCCCTCTTGGTTGGGCATGGGCAATTTTTCTGAGGTACATTAGTACTGTTGGTACACCAATTTTTTGGGGCCGTCGCCTACAGTGTAATCCAATTAATTTTTTGCCCACCTGCATTAAAGCTGACGTTACATCAGCTGTGCTGGGCAATGCAATGGGATATATTTATGTACCGCCGGTGGGTTCCAGGGAGCCACCCATGCTGTAGGTGCACACGGAGTTGTAACTGCATGTGTCCACTTATAAAGAACCCCAGTTTGACTGGGGCATGCAGTGTGGGCCGAAGCCCACCTGCATTTAACATGACATTACTACCTCAGCTGTGATGGGCAATGCAATGGGATATATTTATGTACCGCCGGTGGCTTCCTGGCACCCACCCATGCTGTTGGTCCACACGGAGTTGTAACTGCATGTGTCTACTTATAAAGAACCCCAGTCTGACTGGGGCATGCAGTATGGGCCGAAGCCCACCTGCATTTAATCTGACGTTAGCTCTGCTTTCCAGGGCACTGCAATGGGATACATTTATGTACAACCGGTAGGTTCCAGGGAGCCACCCATGCTGTGGGTGCACACGGAATTCCCATTGCGGAGCTGTACCTGTCTGTGACTATTTATAAAAAAACGTGGTCTGACTGGGGCATGCAGACACCTTGACAGAATGAATAGTGTGTGGCACATAGGTTCCCCATTGCTATGCCCACGTGTGCAGCTCCTGATGGAGGTGGCACAGGATTGGATTTCTCATTGCTTCTGTACAGCATTGTGGGCTATCGCCCTGCCCCCTTTAAAGAGGGTCGCTGCCTAGCCGTGCCAACCCTCTGCAGTGTGTGCCTGCGGTTCCTCCTCATGGCAGACGCACTTATAAATAGACATGAGGGTGGTGTGGCATGAGGGCAGCTGATTTTCACAAATGGAAACCTTAGCGAGCATCGGCGATATACAAAAATGCTCGGGTCGCCCATTGACTTCAATAGGGTTCGTTACTCGAAACGAACCCTCGAGCATCGCGAAAATTTCGTCCCGAGTAACGAGCACCTCAGCATTTTGGTGCTCGCTCATCTCTAGTGATAAGTTCTTGAGAACAATTAAAGATAACTACCTTACCCAACTTGTGCAGGAACCAACGAGAGGGAGGGTCATTCTGGACCTAGTACTAACTAACAAACCAGACCGAATAAAGGGGGTACAGGTTGAGGGGCACTTGGGGAACAGGGACCACAATATAATTAATTTCCAGCTGTCATTCAATAAGAAGCCTTATCAGGGAGCGACAAATAAACTAAAATTTAGTAAAGCAAAATTTGATCAGCTCAGAGCTACTATCGGTAACATTAATTGGGACAACATCCTCAAAAATATCAGTACGGAGGAAAAATGGGAAAAGTTTAAAAGGATCCTAATCACCTCATGTGAGCAGTTCATTCCCTTTAAAAATAAAAGAAGGAAAGCAACGTGGCTCGACAAGACTGTAAGGGGGCAATAGGTGGAAAAAAGAAAGCGTTTAAACTACTAAAACAAGAAGCCAGCGAAGAAGCGCTAAAATCGTACAGGGAAAGAAACAGAATGTGTAAAGGAAAGATCAAAATTGCTAAGGAGGAGGTAGAAAGACTGATCGCCAATGAGAGCAAAAACAACCCGAAGCTATTCTTCAACTATATTAACAGCAAAAGGATTTGCACTGAGAGCACTGGCCCTTTAACGAATAATGCAGGAGAAATCATAGAAGATGATGGAGGGAAGACAAATCTATTAAATGGTTTCTTTTCAAGTGTATTCACAAATGAAAAGGAAATGTCACGCGAGATGCAGGGGAACAAAACAAACCCCCCGCTACATATTGCATGCCTAACACAGGAGAAAGTGCAGAGCTGGTTAAAGAGGATTAACATCGCCAGGTCCAGATGAAATACACCCAAGGGTTCTAAGGGAACTAAGTAATGTGATAGCTAGACCACTATTTCTCATATATATGGACACTATCAAGACCGGGGTTGTACCATTGGATTGGCGCATTGCCAATGTGGTTCCAATTTACAAAAAGGGGTCCAAAAGAGAGCCTGGTAACTACAGACCAGTAAGTCTTACTTCAATAACTGGAAAAATATTCGAGGGGTTTCTGAGAAACACCATCCTAGAACACCTCAAGAAGAACAACTGAATAACTCCTCACCAGCATGGGTTCATGAGGGGTCGATCATGTGAGAGCAATCTGATCAGCTTCTATGATGAAGTAAGTTTTAGGCTGGACCTGGGAGAGTCTATTGATCTCCTATATCTGGACTTCTCTAAAGCATTTGACACCGTGCCGCATAATAGGCTGATATATAAAATGAGACAGCTCGGACTGGGCGAAAACGTGTGTATATGGGTAAAGAATTGGCTCAGAGATAGAAAGCAGAGGGGGGTAATAAATGGATCGTACTCTGATTGGGCCCCCGTTGCTAGTGGGGGGCCACAGGGCTCAGTATTAGGCCCTATTCTGTTCGATATATTTATCAATGACCTGATTGAGGGGCTGCACAGTAAAATATCAATATTTGCAAATGATACAAAATTATATAAGGTATTTAATGCAACGGAGGACAATGTGCGGCTACAAACGGACCGAGATAAGCCGGGGGCTTGGGCAGGAAAATGGCAAATGAAGTTCAATGTTGATAAATGTAAGGTTCTGCACATGGGCAGCAAAAACGGATGTCACCAATATACACTTAATGGGGTACTGCTAGGGAAAAGTGATATGGAAAAAGACCTGGGGGTACTAGTGGATTGTAGATTTAACTGAAGTAACCAATGCCAGTCAGCTGCTGCAAAAGCTAATAAAGTCTTGGGGTGCAGTAAAAGAGGTATAGGGGCGAGGGACGAGAACATTACCCCCCCCCCCCCCCCACTATATAAGGCACTTGTCAGGCCCCACATGGAATACTGCGTACAGTTCTGGACACCGGTGCTCAGGAGGGATGTTGCAGTGCTAGAGGGGGTTCAAAGAAGGGCAACTAAACTAATAAACAGAATGAAGGGACTGGAATACCCAGAGAGGCTATCCAAATTGGGATTATTCACCCTGGAAAAAAGACGGCTAAGGGGTGACCAAATAACTCTGTATAAATACATGAGGGGACGATACAAGGATGTTTCCCATGATCTGTTTATCCCCCGGACTGTGACGGTAACAAGAGGGCATCTGCTACGTCTAGAAGAAAGCAGGTTTCATCACCAACATAGAAGGGGATTCTTTACTGTAAGAGCAGTGAGACTGTGGAACTCTCTGCCTGAGGACGTGGTGATGGCAAAATCCATAGAGGAGTTTAAGAAGGACTAGATGTTAGATGTCTTTCTGGAGCGGAAGGACATTACAGGATATAGACATTAGGTGACCAGCGGGTTGTTGTTCCGAGTCTTACATTCAGGTAGGAACTATCAAAAGTTGATCCAGGGATTATTCTGGCTGCCATTATGGAGTCGGGAAGGAATTTTCCCCCAAGTGGGCTAATTGGCTTCTGCCTCTTGGGGTTTTTTATGCCTTCCTCTGGATCAACGAGGGGGTTGAAACAGGCGGAGCTAGATGGACATGGTCTTCATTCAGCCTAATACACTATGTTACTTAACCTGTAGGAGATTTGACATACTGTAGGTAATTACACTTATTGAACTTCTCACGTGTATTCATGGCGATCACAGTATATAAATATACATGTAAAACAAGGAATGGGCATAAAACATCAGGAAGAGTGATAGGAAGCAACATTGTATCCAGCGGAATGATGATGCAATTGGGGGTTCCGTGGACCATAAATTAGCCGGCATTATGGTGGATACTTCTGTTACCAGCGGTGCTATCCCATCACATGAACGTATGGCAGATTGTAAATGACTGTTATATGAGGGGGCTGCAATGCCCGCTGCGGATTATTTATGGGCATTATGCCTACATTCCCACCCCAGGTCCTGGAGCTTGTCTGCACATCACCTGGGATGGTTATATCATCGCCACACAATACCGTATATTCTCCCTTAACAACATTATGTAGCGGAATCAGACAAGCGGGAAGTCAGGAGACAACTGATTTATCATCCGCCTTACTGTTTTTGAACCCGCAGGGTGGTTGCCATAGCAACAATATGCCAGGTACCATTTTACTTCTGTATAAATCTACAGGATGAACCTCCGTGCCGTTCATCTCTGCACATTCTTTTATTCTTGCCGTCACCTTAAATCAATTTATTTTGGGCACTTAAAAACAAAAAATTCTAACAAGTAATTTATGGTGGTAAGGATAAATAAGGCAGAAGTAGGCACTGCGGGGGAGGGGTGGTGGTGGGGGGGGATAATCTGGAGTATTGGACAGAGGCAGACACAAATAACTGAAAGCCCCTCTGCAAAAACTGTGTGTCGGCCCCCTACCGTCATTATGCCAGCATGGCAGAATTCAGACCTGACCCCCGCAGCCCATCCTTGAAAAATATATTGAAGACCGCTTGGCTATAAAACAACATTTATAACATGGCAGGATTAGATACAGCGGCTCAGCTCTAGTATACCTATACTGTCACCACTGTCAGATACTGGCTGTACACAGTAATAGTGATTACAGTGCAGTTACCTCCAGTGATAGTGATCACAGTGCAGTTACCCCCAGTAATAGTGATTACAGTGCAGTTACCTCCAGTGATAGTGATTACAGTGCAGTTACCTCCAGTGATCATGATTACAGTGCAGTTACCTCTAGTGATAGTGATAACAGTGCAGTTACCCCTAGTGATAGTGATCACAGTGCAGTTACCTCCAGTGATAGTGATTACCGTGCAGTTACCTCCAGTGATAGTGATTACCGTGCAGTTACCTCCAGTGCTAGTAATTACAGTGCAGTTACCTCCAGTGATAGTCATTACCGTGCAGTTACCCCTAGTGATAGTGATCACAGTGCAGTTACCTCCAGTGATAGTGATTACCGTGCAGTTACCTCCAGTGATAGTGATTACAGTGCAGTTACCTCCAGTGATAGTGATAACAGTGCAGTTACCTCCAGTGATCGTGATTACAGTGCAGTTACCCCCCAGTGATAGTGATCACAGTGCAGTTACCTCCAGTTATAGTGATTACCGTGCAGTTACCTCCAGTGCTAGTAATTACAGTGCAGTTACCTCCAGTGATAGTCATTACCGTGCTGTTACCTCTAGTGATAGTGATTACAGTGCAGTTACCTCCAGTGATAGTGATCACAGTGCAGTTACCTCCAGTGATAGCGATCACAGTGCAGTTACCCCCCAGTGATAGTGATCACAGTGCAGTTACCTCCAGTGATAGTGATTACCGTGCAGTTACCTCCAGTGATAGTGATCTCAGGGCAGTTACCTCCAGTAATCACAGTTGATGTCGGAGTCTTTTTTGCCTTCTGGATCTACATTGCAGGATATTAGGCGAAACTCGATGGACATATATCTTTTTTTCAGCCTTACATACTATTTTGCTATGTTACTGAAAGAGCAAGGGTAATTAAGTTGACTGCGACCAATCACTTTTCTGTTCCCATCTTGAGAGGGGCCTGGATGAAGGTGTGAATATGTGGTCAGGGCATTGGCACGAAAGGCACTATCATCATCCGACAAGCTTTCAGAGAGAATTGTCCTGGGATACTAGACATAAGTATATTAAAGTAGTTAGATCAGATTATGTTCACTAAACAAGGGCCCAAATATTGAAGGCAAGCAACCTCCCATCCTGACGACTATGCTAGAAGATGTTTCGGGTGATGGTGATGGCATGCGGCATCAGAGTAACTGGAACAATTAATTGTACTGGAATTGGCACAGTCCGTTAACAGTGCTGCACGTCTCAGAATTGCTCACACAAATTCTACTGATATATGAAGGTTTAAGCCCTACTTCGGTCGAAGCCAACAGCAATAGCACACATTAACTAATGGAACTCCAGTTACATTCCTACAGTACTTTGTAACATGCAGCAGGCTTGCTGGCTAACTGACACGGCTGGTAGTGTGTACACTGTTCAGCTTTTAATGAGGCCACCCTCACTTACGACCCGATGCAGAAGCACTCCTTGCCAGCTTTGCTTCGTTCCAATCTGGTTGCTGTGTGGCACAGTAGTAGTGTGCACAAATGATGAGGCAAACAGTACAAGCTGCCCCTGCAGTCCTCTGCCCCTCAGCAGTACTTTGCTCTCCAGCAGTGGAGGACAATTAGGGCAGTTTAGTAAGTAGAGGCTTGCCACCAGGCCATGGCGACTTAATACATTTGTACCAACAGTAGTGGCTTACCTGCTGGGAGACAAGCCTAGATGGGGTAGGCACCATTATAACAGTGCAACTAGCACTATACTGTGAGGTGGAGAGGTATTAGCAGCATTTTTTAATAGGGGAAGTTTGGACGGCTGTGGGCCCCTCTAGAGCATGGGTTCAGGGCAGCCACCCCATTTTGATTCACCATACGATAACATCCCTGGTAGACTAGGCTAGTAATGGTGCCAAAAATGATGCGATTGCAAACTACAACTTTTCCTCCAAAGAACAAGCCCCCACACACAATGTTGATGGAAAAATAAAACAGCTGTTGGGTTGTGAGGAGAACAAAAGGCAAAACAACTGTTAGACCTTTAAGGTCCACAATAGGATGGATAGTAAGGCGTTAAATGGCCAAATAGCGATGTTACAGAGGCCGCCAGCGCCTGTCTGGTGCAGCCTTGGACTGGGTCTGAGTAGAGGATGTCGTGACCTCCAGAAACATCATTTGCATGTTTAATTAATGAGAGTAATGAGATGGAGGGAAGAGTTATCAGAATATATTCGCATCCCTTTAATTCCGCACTAAGTGCTTGCATTATCCAGATAAGCGATGACTTTGCTCGCAGCTAAATGGATAATTCCGTGATTTTCAAGGAAAAGAAAAATTAAAACCAAGTACGAAACCGAGGCGACATAAATCCACCTCCGAGTCGCCAGCGATAAAAGTTCTAGACAGACTTAATTCAATTAACATTCCAGAATTGGACATTCACAGCAGCCGGCGGCGAGAAACTCCGCATTGTAGTAGAAATGTCAACTTTCTGTTGACAACGTTACAAGCGCCCGAAGCTGCAGCTCCCCCGAGAGCCGTCTACTGTGCCAACACAATGGAAGAGAGGCATGCAGAAGTAACACGAGGCACAACATGCCACGCTTTATATCACCCACCGGGGAACATGTGTGCGCAAATCGTATTGTTACAACCGCATGCACACTGAATGGGCAGTTTATTAGAGACCCCCATCTAGTAGCATGTTGGACCTTCTTTGGTCTTCAGGACCACAGCAATTCATCGTGGCGTCCATCCACAAGTATCAGAGATGCCAGGATGTGCAAGAACACCCTCCCCACACCATTACTGCACCTCCACTGACTCGACAGGAAGGGGTCAGCGATTCATGCTGCTTGTACCAAATTCTGACCCTCTCATCAGCAACAGAAATCTGGATCCTTCTGATTAGGCAACGTTTTTGCACTGCTCAGTTTTTCCGCATCCAATTTTTGCACTATTTTGCCCACTGGACTCTCGCCTTTCTGTTTCTCTTCTGGCATAGGCCGGCTGCACACGACCGGGTCGGATTCCGTATGCGGGAGCCCACAGCAGAGTCCGGTCCTGTGCCCGGCTGGTGTTCCCACGTGCCTATCTTTTCTTGAATTCTTCTGTACCGCGTATGGCCTGGCCGGCGAGCTGGCGCACATGCGCAGTGCAGATTTTCCTGCGTTGTCGCTAGGCCATGACGCGGGTCCCACGACCGTTTTGCACTGTTAATTGCGAAGGGCCATGGGTTAAATGGCTTCCATTGACTTCAATGGAAGCTGTTCGTGCGGACACCACAAATAACAGCGCATGCTGCGATTTTTTTTTTTCCTCCGTGAGCGGAAAAATCGCAATTGATTTCTGCTCGTCTGCAGGAAAAAAAAACCTTTTGCATTGCATGCTATGGGCAGTATTCGCTGTGGATTTCGAAGTCGGGCGCCCACTCTGGATTCTGCAATGCAAATATGTCCGTGTGCAGCCGGCCTTATTCAGGTGGGAAGTATGTGTGTTGCTGGAACTGGTCCTCTCCTGTTATAGCCCAGGAATAGTGAGTTGTGCGTTCGGACACGTTAGTTGGAGCCCCAGCGTTATATTCAGCTGACTGTGCAGCCTGTTGGTCAGAGCGATTCCTGACATCCTCCTCCGACCCCTTTCAGTGATGAGCTGTTTCCGTCCACAGGATCCCCTTTCCCAGGATGTTTTCCTTGATTGTGGCATTCTCTGTATACTCCACACACTGTTACATGAGAACCCCCCCAACATGGTTGACCATGACATCCCGGCTAGTCTAGCATCCATGACCGGCCTCGTTGGAAGTCGCTCCGATCGCTGGATTTTCCCATCTAATGTGGATTCACACTGAAACTGATCCACGGAAAACTTGTCACGTGATTTTATGTTGACTATAGAGATAATTTTCATATAAGGAAGCGCCAATCGTGAGGCTCCAATAAGGTGGTGAAGGCTGTAATGAAGTGGTGGAGGCTGTAATGAAGTGGTGGAGGCTCTAACATAGGGACTTCATATATTCCAGGTCAGACTGACTGCCCCTGACAGCTGGATTTGAACCTCTCTGACTTCTCTGGGAGTTGTCGAGAATGGGCTTGTCTTCCTATATCCATAACATAATAAGGATATTTATTGGGAGGATATGCATATGGCCGGATTTAGACCTTCTTCATCTGAGTACTTCATCCTTTGAATCTCCGTATTTCGCGGCGTCATAAACATTCTCTGCTCCTGTATTATTTTAATGAAGTCCCCGGTTGAGATCCTGAAGTGCGTCTTGCGCTCCGCGATGATTGAATCCCATTCACTTGCTCCGTTTCTATTATTCATAATGCCTGAACTTCGATCCTTCAGCAGAATTAGCATTTTGATTTCATGAGGACGATTTCCATGAGGCGAACGGCTTAATATCCCGAAGACTAATGCAACCGGATTATTAATTACTTAATTTTAAGAAATCATTTAGGGCTCAATTAGTCTCCTCAGCGGGAAACGACTTGAGACGGACGGCCTGTCGATGAAATGTCACTCATTCCCTACGGAGATTATGGCGCTACTTCGTCTTATTATCTTTACTTTTGTTACATTTGCATCGTGAGACGCCTCGCCTTAAAGGGTAATTCTTCTTTTACCGACATGTCGCACATTAAATCTACATTGGAAGATTAACCCCTTCCTGACATCCGCTGTAGATGTAGAGAGTGGGCTGAGGAGCTGGCAGTGTTCTATATGGGGCAGGTGCCAACTGGGTTATACAACTGACACTTACCTGCAGCGGGCAGGATCTGACCGCAACATCTAGGTGGTTGGACAGATGGAGGCGCTCCCTGTGTCACCTGATTGTTCCTACACGTTGTGATCTTGGGGTTTTCATGAGAGATAAAGGCCTACTGAAAGAGGCCAATCCAATTTTGGATTCAGAGTTTCCTACGAGGCTTTCTCTTTCTGCCATTATACAATGCTGCCATCTGCTGGCTACAGCCAGTACTGTGATATGGGACATGCTGGAGAAGCCCCTGACAATAGAGCGGCCAGTAATATACAGTAAGAATACCCTGCCGGACGTCTTCCGACATCGGAGCTGTACAGCCTTCAATCAGAATGTCTTTAGACGTCAGACAGTGGATTGGAAAGGGTTAAAGAGGTATTCCAGACATTTACTATTGACAACCTATCCTTAGAATAAGTCATCAATCGTTGTTTGGTGGGGATTCACAGCCCAGAATGCCGCCACTCGGCTGATCCACTGTCATCATCATCGTGGCCAGAGTCGGAAGTGTAATAGAAGGCTTCGCGAACGTCTTACATGCAACTCTGTATGGAATGTTCTGCAGCAGAACCCATCATGTACCCTTAAAGGAATTGTCCATGGTTAGAGAAATATGACTGCTTTATTCCAAACACAGCACCACCCTTGTCCATAGGTTGTGTCTGGTACTGCAGCTCGCCTCCAATTCACTTCAATAGAGCCGCAATACCAGACACAACCTACGGACAGGAGTGGTGCTATTTTTGAGAGAGAGCCGCCATGTTTTTCTACTCCTGGACAATCCCTGTAAGGTGGCTCTAGTGGCAGCCATATTGGGTCCTACCCATCCTTCCCAGTAATGGTTGACCAGAGGACACGTGAAGGATTTTTACGCAGCGGCGAGCTCCCAGGATGTTATTTGTGATCGCTGCTGCTTTCGCTTTATTACGTTTAATCAGATCTGCGGCGAGGGGCAGAATGGCGCTGATCGGTCACGCATCCGCCTCCATGTTAATAAGCTCACATTCATCCCCATGCCCTGGCGCACTTTAATGTCTTGTGGAGCGCTGCGCACGAGGTTCTACTGAGCGCCGCTCGGCAAGCGCCTAATTACATGCTTAATTAAAGCTATAGTTAACGTGGCAGCGATTCATCGGGGAGTTAATCTCCTTTTAAATAGGAGAGCCGCTCGTCATATGCTAATATTTCACGATTTTATCGCTACTAAAACACTGTATCAGCTATTCGCTCTCTACGCGTTTGAAGATATGTGGATTTAATCAGCTGTCGCAGGCGGCCATTGTATCGCCATTAGGAGCCACATGTCTTAACCCCTTAGTGACCGCCAACACGCCTATTTACAGCAGTCACTAATAGGCGCTAATAGAAATAGATACGGATCCAGCAGCGCTATCAAAAGTGGGGCGATTCACGCGTAATCACCCGGAGCCGGAATCCATGGATCCAGTCTAAAGTCATAGGAGAAGACGTGACGGCATTCAAGGTGCAAAACTCAAAATGTCTTTATTCCTCTAATGACCGAAGAGCGACAACGCTTCCACCAAAAGGTCTTCATCAAAGCATACAGATACATACAAGTGTCTCATATAAATGGTGATACAGAGTAACATCAGCCATATAGGCCCCTCCCAAGGTTACGAGCCAACACACTTACATCATCACTGATCGGCCTTCATCACACCATCATGGCGCCATCCAATCCGTTGGGGTATTTTCCCTTTCTATTATACATCTGCTTTCATTTGGATGACTTATCTCTGATGACCCATATTGTGTGGATTGACTAATGGTTGCATGCGACTCTACTTGTCGCTTGGGCGAATATACTTTCTATTATATGATACATGACGCTCATAGATGGCGTTCTTCGATCATTATCTCGCGGGATTTGAGACTATGTTCCCGCGGCTGCGCAGTTAAATTGCCTTGATGTTGAATGATTTGAATGGGCCATGATGGGTCTGACGCTGTGATGAAGGCCGATCAGTGATGATGTGAGTGTGTTGGCTCGTTAATCTGGGAGGGCCTATATGGCTGATGCTACTCTGTATCACTTGTATGTATCTGTATGACCTTTTGAGGGGAAACGTTGCTGCTGTTCTGTCATTGGACGAGTAAAGACTTTTTAAATGTTGCACCTTGAATGCTGTCACGTCTTCTTCTATTACTAATAGGATTTAAATCTGCGCATACATCTTTTGTTTAAAGGCGGTGGCTTGGTGGACTACTGACAGCCAGGCTACTGCTCTAAAGGCCCATTTAGAAACAACGATTAGACACAAGCCATCTTTTGAGCCATAATAACTGCGTCTACACGCGCGCCCATTGTACACTATTCGTTCATTGCTGACAGTCAGCGATGTGTCTTATCAGGACCGCACGCTGAGTTCTCAGCAGGATAGCGCTGATAGTATTCTTTCAGCTGCAGTCCCGCTGGAGAACAACAAAGCTGAATGCAGAAAACAGACCCCCAGCTGTTATCTGCATTCAGCGAAAGGCTTCATTTGCATGCTAATAAGCTACTAAGTAGCTGAGTGACTACTTACCGGTAGTAGTTTATGAAAATGATCGCTCAAAACTGCCGTTCAAGTTATCTTTTGAACGAATTTTGAATAATCATCTTTCCGTGTAAAGGCTGATTTAGACACAGCGATTTTCGCTCAAAAATCGCTCAAAGCCGTCTTTTGAGCGATAATCGTTGTGTGTAGCTGCCCTGACATCCTGCAGTTTTCGTTAAGCCGTCGCTGATCGTTGTCTTTCAGCATGCTGAAAGAGAACGATGAGCCTTATCAGGAGTTCACAGCGGGATACAGATGATACTATTGTTTCAGCTATATCCAGCTCCGTGAACACAGCCGGGGTATGAAGAACAGTGCGGTCCAGCTGTGTTCTTCATACTCCGCAAGGAGCGGACAGCTCTATACCAGCTGAGTGCTCCGTGAACAGCCATGGTATGAAGAACACAGCGGTCTAGCTGTGTTCTGCCTACCCTGCTCGGAGCGCTCAGCTGTATACCAGCTGGGCACTCTGGGCAGAGAACAGCTGGATGCAGAAGAGAAGCGGCCCCGCTTGTCTTCTGCATTCCCCCCGCTCGCAGCGTAAAGTGATCGCTCAACATTTGATCGATCACCTTGCGCTGTAAATGCACACAACGATTATCGCTGAAAAGACATCTTTTGAGCGATAATCGTTGTGTCTAAACCAGGCTTAAATGGGCCTTTACTGCCAGCCTATCAGTTTAACCCATTACATGCCATAATCAATAGTAACTGCAAGAACTAAGTAGATGGGCTGCGGGCTCCTCCTGATACCAATCGGCACCCCACAGTACCAATGAGAGTACCAATGGGTTTGCATGGCTATAACTCAACTGATCAGAGCCCGCCTCCGAGTCTAATAGGTTGATGTCATAGGCGTTGTACAATGCACTACATAAGTAATGCAGTGTACTATCCTAAGGATTAAACAATCACATCTTCAAGTCCTCTTAAGGGACTAAAGGTTCAATAAGGTTTAATTTAAAGAAAAATTCCATTAAAAAAAAATCATATTTTTTTCCACAAAACCCCTTTTTTAAATGGATAAAAGTACCCAATTGTTTTTTTTCATTGTGCGCGGCGAACGCTGTAAAAATCATTTTAAAAAGTAACCGCGGAATTGCTATTTTTCTTGTATTCAACTCCCAAAAAATGCAATAAAAAATAATCCACAAATCACGTGTACCTCAAAATGATACTAATAGAAACAGCAAATCTTCCCATAAAATACAATCCCACACGGATGGCTATAACAGCAGGCGACCGGTTCCAGCGCCATTGTGTCTAACAGAAACAGAAAGATGAGACTCCAGCGGGCAAAAGAGCGCAAAACTTGTATCACCGAGCAGCGGAAAAACATCTCCTGGTCGGATGGGTCCAGGTTTCTGTTGCTGATGGGAGGTCAGAATTTGGCGCAAGCAGCATGAATCGCTGACCCCTTCCTGTCAGCCGGTCAGAACATGTCAGCACCGCCATCTAATCTGCAGCAACTACAAGAAGCTTCCTGTTCGCAGGGGCCGATATTCCTGCAGAATGATGTCATCACCGAGTGGAATCTACACCACGATGGACTGCTGCGGTTCTGAAGGCTAAATAACGTCCAAAATGCTACTAGATTGGGGTCTCTAATAAAGTGGCCTTTCAGTAGAAGTTATAATCAGCACTATCGTTCTTCAGTCTTTTCTATAATGTGCAGCCCTAAGTGCTCATTGTAAAATATGGCGCAAGAATCTTGCCAGTGGCTGACCTTCTAAATTGATATCTGTTATAATAGTGACCTCTACAGGGCATATCCTGCAACTACTGCAATTTAAGAAAAGACTGTTCTAAGTGTATCCATCACCACCCAAGTCCTAATACAGTGTGAATAAACAGTGCTGTGCAAAAGATTTAGGCAGCTGAGAAAGGTGCTACAAAATAAGAACACTTCCAGAAATAAAAGGGTTAATAGTTTATTTTTGTCAATTAACAAAATGCAAAGTGACTGTACAATACAGAAATGCAACCCCATCAGTATTTGGTGTGAGGCCCTTTACCTTCACAATGACATCAGTTCATCTTGGGACACTTACACACAGTCAGGGACTTTGTAGGATTAGAGTCAGCTGTATGATCACCCAGTTATGCCAAACAGGTGATAATGATCATTATTTGCATATCTAGGCTGTAATACAGTCCTTAACTGAAACACAAACAGCTGTGTAGGAGGCTTAAAACTGAGAACTAGCCAAAATCTGCTACAAAGGTGAGGTTGTGGAAGACAGCTACATTTCACAAATCATACACCATGGCAAGACGGAGGTACTGCATCAGCAAGGTCTCTCCCAGGCAAAGATTTCCCAGCAGACTGGAGTTTTAAGACGTTCTTTTCAAGATCTTTTGAAGAAGCACAAAGAAATGGGCAACATTGGAGACGTAGCCGTAGCGGTCGGCCAAGTAAACTCCGTGCAGCAGATGAGAACACATCATGCTTACTTCTCTACAAAATTAGAAGATGTCCAGCAGTCCCATCCGCTCACAAGTGGCAGAAGCCAGTGTGACCAGGCGTGTGACGGAATCCCTGAACAGGAATAAATAGAGCCGGTCACTTCTATTGTGCATTAGACGCCTCTTTGGTGTCCGTTTTATATGGTTTCCATTTGTTTCCATTATACTCGGAGGACAGAATAGCGCAGTCAAATAAAACGGAAACAAATGGAAACCATGTAAAACAGACGCCAAAGAGGCGTCCAATGCCCAATAGCAGTGACCGGCTCTATTTGTTTCCGTTCAGGGATTCCGTCACAGCGCAGTTTTCTGCTTCTGTCATGGAACCCCCAAGCGGAGTCACACACCATGTTAACGAACGCTGCGTGAACGCTGCGTAACATGATGTGAACGCGGGCCGATCGCCGTTTGAGTTATACGCCTGCCAAAGCTGAAGATAGGCAAATGAATTATCGTTTGTTGCTCGGTCGCCGGCACCTTCTACATTGAACAATTATCATTCAGATTCCCATGATCCAGCGAGAATCTGAATGATCATTCCATGTAAAACGGCCCTTAAAGGGGTTGTACCGCAATTACGAGCTCTCCCCTATCCATAGGATATCCATAGGATAGGGCATAACTTGCTGAACGTTATGCCCTATCCTGGCATGGAGTCCCATGTCCCCCGTCCTCCTCACTAAAGGGTTACTGCAACCCCGGTGGTGCAAAGGAGACTGAATGAAGCTCTGGTTGCACTAGCACTTCATTCACTTTCAATGCAGAGATAGCTGGGTGGGCGCGCTCGGGTACTTCTGTCAGCCCTATTGAGATGAATGGAGCGCCGACCGCACATGCTCAACCCGTGCTCCATTCAAAGTGACGTCACTATGGGGGAGAAGCAACCCTCATACAGAGCAGGAGACGGGAGTCCCATTCTGGAGATCGGCCCTATCTTTGGGTGAGGAGGGGGAGGGGGAACTTGCCTCTTGTCAATCCTTAAGCCCTTTTTACAAGAGCCAGCAAATCGTTCAGATTCCCTCATCAGCAGGAGTCAGAAGCATCGCTCCGTGTGAACGCTGCCCCAACTGAACGGCCAACGAGAACTTGTCTGCTGCTCATTCATCGTTCAGTTTCTGCATTCCGTTTAGACGAGCCGACTTATCGTTGGAATGAGCTGACGATGCCGGAGTTCACCGCAGCCTGTTTATACTGATACATTGTTGGCTCGTTCACATCCGCTGTATAAGAAGCTAATGCATTGCGAGGCGCACAAATCTCATACGGATACGAGCCCCATTCTTTTGATAGCAGTTATAGAGTGCGACGGTTCCCACTGAAAACAATGGGAAGCACTTGCAGATCCTCCAACGTGGCTAAAAGCCGTGCCGGAGGACCACTGGTTTACTGAGCTGATGGGAGGCAATTTTGCCAAAAAACGCCTTGCATCACCGTGAAAACGCAGGTTGGTGAACTGAATATCACGCTCACCCATGTGTAGGTAGCCTTAGTGAAAGAGAATGACTGAACGATCGGTATTCAGACCGAATGATTAGTGAATGAACTGATAACTGTTATGCCTGCAGGAGAGGAACGACAAGCAAAAAGTGACGCTATAATACAGGATGTAACTCAGGGTCATTACAGGATAAGTAATGTATGTACACAGTGACTCCACCAGCAGAATAGTGATTGCAGCTCTGCAGTATAATACAGGATGTAACTCAGGATCAGTACGGGATAAGTAATGTATGTACACAGTGACTCCACCAGCAGAATAGTAAGTGCAGCTCTGGAGTATAATACAGGATGTAACTCAGGATCAGTACGGGATAAGTAATGTATGTACACAGTGACTCCACCAGCAGAATAGTGAGTGCAGCTCTGGAGTATAATACAGGATGTAACTCAGGATCAGTACAGGATAAGTAATGTATGTACACAGTGACTCCACCAGCAGAATAGTGAGTGCAGCTCTGGAGTATAATACAGGATGTAACTGAGGATCAGTACAGGATAAGTAATGTATGTACACAGTGACTCCACCAGCAGAATAGCGAGTGCATCTCTGGAGAAGGGTGTGTGCTGGTGAGCTCTGCTGAGATCCAGAGGGTGTGGTCGTCTAAGGCACAGCTCCAGAGTTTTGGCCCAGCAAGGCGTGCTGTTTCTGGGGCTTCCAGCAACAATGGAGCCCCTGGCCTCCTCCCTCCGGCTTCGGTCGGGGGGAGGGAGGGTTGAATCCCAGGAGGGAAGGCGAGCTAGTCGGGGCAGCAGCAATGTTACCCCGACTCCCCGGTTGGATACAGAGTCCAGGAGGACAAGATCCCAAGCTAAAGAAAAGCAGGTCAGTGCTAAAAAACAGCCTATCAGTTGGGGTGAACGCCAAAAGGGAGAGTCTGTGGAGGAGCTGGCATCCCGCATCGCCACACATATGCGGGATTATGAAGAGGCTGGGAAAGAGCTGGTGAAACAGCGCAGAGAGCTACAAGCAGCCCGCTGTGACATGGAGCGAGCCTCCCGTGGTAAAAAGGTCGCAATAAGCCAGAAAATTAAAATCTGTGAGGAGGCTATTGAAATGTATGAGGAGGAAAGGGAGAGGATCCTGGAGACCAGCGGTCCCTTCAGGGAAAAGTTGCTAAATGACAGGCGGTTCTCCCAGATGGCAGCCAGGAGCCCTGGCAGCAGAAAAACTGCACGTAAATACCAACCCAGCAGCACAGAAGAATCGGAAGCTCTGGAGGGGCGGGCGGCATGCTCTGCTGAGCAGCAGTCCTCGCTGCAACCAGGAACGGGCACCAGCATCCCTGCGGAGCAGATCGGCCTGCCCTCATCATCAGATGACTCGGATGGCAGTGAGTACGGGAGCAGCAGCAGCGGACAGGGGGCGCTGTTGTTGCAGCAGATCATGCTGCAGGAGTCCCCTGCAAGGATGCAGGCTATGCACTTTGGGGATGAACTACCACCGGAAACAGCAGCGGGGGGAAAAAAGGCAAAGAAAAAGAAGAATCAAGCTTACATCCAGGAGAGGTTCGTTTACGTAACCAAGCACCCTGGCCTGATTGCAAAGTCAGGACAGGGGGCTAGCCCTGGGCTCCTAGACCCGGCCTCTGTTGTGAGTCCGGTGCAGGGGACCAGGGAAGAGAGGGTTAATGCGACCCAAAACTCCAAGCCCGCTTGTGCCAGTAGTGGGACTGGAGGAGTTAAGGAGGCAGAAAAGGTTAAAATGAAGGGTCGTGGCCAGACCGGAGGCACTGACGCTGTTAGTCGCAACCCAGTGGGAGGGGGAGGCGATTTAGCGCCAGGTGGCATAAGTAAAGATGGCGGCTTGGCTGTCCCCCCTGTGTCCCTGAAGTGCCTGTCGGGGGCAGAGGGGCCGCAGTGGGTGGTGGTCGGGTCGGCCAATCCTCCCACCCATCCCGTATGTCCCGCTGTAGATCCCAGAGTCGCTGGTGTGGGCGGAGCTTTAACAACAAAAAATCCATCTAAATTGCGCACAGCGAATACGGTTTTGCAGCCTCTGTCGGCTGCTGAGGTTGGGGACTTGCCCTCTGGGGAAAAATTAACTAAACAGAAGACAGGTCCTGGTCAGGAGAAGGGTGTGAATGTGAGTAGCCCTGTTACCCCCGCTACTGCTGCTGTTGTTTCTGTACCTCCAAATGTCCCCAAACCCCCAGGTTCATTGCCTGCTGATCAAGCAGGTACAGTTTCAGTAGATGGTCGGGGGGTGGGACAGGATCCAGTTGGCCCTCCAGCGGCGACAACATCTGGCAGAAGTTATGCCAGTGTCGCCGCTGGGGGGAGGGGAGAGGCGTCCTCCTTGTCTTCGGGCTCCGGGGACGGTGTCTTACAGCGGCGTCTCCTGGAGGCTTTGAGGAGAGGGGAGAGCTCAATGACTGTAGGAGGTAGAGTTGTGGACTTGTCTCTTTGGGTAGAGAGACATGGACTTGGAGCCTTCCGAGAGCAAAGGGGGGAGACCGTATGGTCCCTGCCGACAACCGGGCAGGACATTGGCCGTAGGAACGTGGCTCGTCTTCAGTGGAGAGGCAGTGATGCATGCCCATCGAGGGGCAAAGTGGTTGAGCTTCTGCTGAGGATGGGTTTTAGGGCGCAGGACATCTATGCCCTTATCCACCCCTACGGCTCGTCTGAGTTCGACATCAGCTTTGCTCGCCCAGAGGGCCTTGAGCTCTTCTGGGGGAACTATGAGCTGATGAAGGACGAGCCCGGCTGGCGGGGTTTTGCTGCGCAAGTGGTAACCCGCCAGACTGGAGTGAAGAGAGTGACTGTTCTGACCCGTAATGAGTCACTCTCTTGTTATGACATCATGACTTGGCTCAGTCGCTACGGTGAGGTAGTGGATATGCCGCAAAAAAACAGAGATGAGCACGGCATCTGGTCCGGAGCCTGGACATTCATGGTAAAACTAAAGCGTTCAGGGAACTCGGTGGCCCACATACCATCCGCGGCTTTCCTCGGTAGGGATCGCATTCTGGCCTTCTACCAGGGGCAACCGAAGCTCTGTCACAAGTGCGGCGACCCCACACATTTGAGTGCCGCCTGTAATGTCATCAAGTGCGCTCTGTGTGGCGAGGTAGGTCATCTTGCGGCATCTTGTGCGGAGATTAGGTGTCACCTGCGTGGTGACCTCGGTCACCCATTCAGCCGCTGTCCACGCTCTTTCGCCAATGCGGTCATGGCCCCAACGGAGGAGAGCCATGAGGTTGCCTCTGCAGGGGAAGGGACCAGCAGAGGCGGAGGAGTCCAGGAGCCTGTGAAGAACAAACATGTTGGGGCTGCTGCACTAAGGCGCCAAGAGAAGCGCAGAAAGAACAGAGAACTGGTGGAGACCCAGGTGGCAGGTGGGTCAATGCTGGCACCTGTTCTGGATGCGACTCGTGTGGCTGAGGCTCCAGGGGAGGGCGAGTTGGATGAGGAGGTCAGAAGGATCCAGAGGGAGGAGGCTGCCACTTCTTCAGATTCCTCCCGCTATGAAAGTGTGGATGAGGATGGCAAGGAGTGGCGACAGAAAAAGCGAAAGCAGGGCACCGGGGAAAAAAAGAAAAAAATGCGGGAAAGAAGAACTTCCCCTATACTGGCCCAGGTGCAGGAAGGTAAACCAAACTCGCCTCTTGTTGAGCTCTCCAACAGGTTCCAAGCTCTCTCCTCTTCAGAGGAGGAGGTGGAGGGTGAGGATCCGGGAGCAAGTGTGCGGCCTACAGGGGGCGCCGAGTCTTCCTCTTGTGAGCGTACAGTAACCTCCAAGGGGAGGGCTGGCCCGGGGCCCGGTGACAAGGACGACGAGGTTGAGGAGCCCCTTGCCATGGACCTTTCGGTATCAAAAAAACGTGGCAAGGGGTCTTCCTCAGACCCTGAAGTGAAAAGGGGTGGGAAGAAGAAAGCCATTTAACTCAATCATCAAAGATGGCGGCACCCGCTCCGTTGACTCTGGCATCAATTAACGTTGCCAGCATTAAGTCAGATATGGCGAGATTTGCGGCCTTTGATTTTCTCGGCCGTGTTGAAGCCGACATTTTGTTTTTGCAAGAGACCAGGCTGCCAAATTTAGCAGCTATACATAAAGCAAAGAGGGAGTGGAGGTCCGGACCATCCTACTGGTCTCTTGCGGCCGAGCCATATAGCGGAGTGGCGGTTCTTTTTACCGCAGCGGTTGAATGCCGACGGGTTATTGAGTTAGAAATAGGGAGGTGCCTGATCCTGGATGTTCTCATGAAGGGACAAGAGCTTCGGCTAATCAACATCTACGGTCCCCAAACCAAGCGGGACCGCAAGGATCTCTTTATGAGGATCAAGCCGTACCTTTTTACCAGTCGGCAGGTGATCTTTGGGGGTGACTTTAACGCAGTCACGAGGACCCGTGACAGGGGAGGCTCCCTAGGCAAGCTGACTTATGATAGCGTCGCGCTTAATAGCATAGCTAGCGAAGCTCGCCTGGTGGATGTCCACATCCGGCACACCCCAGGCCACGCGGGTTTCACCTATTATAGAGGCGAGTGCAGGTCTAGAATAGATAGGTTTTATTTGAAGGAGGAAGCCATCTCTTCACCAGTTTCTGCTGTTGAGGTTGAATTCTCCGACCACTGTCTGATTTTGTTTTCCCTGAATGTTGCAGAGACCCCCCGGATGGGTAGAGGCTTATGGAGGCTGAATTCATCACTCCTGGAGGAAGCAGAGATAAGACAGTCCTTTGAGGATTTTCTGCAGAGCCAGGTACCATTACTGGATCTTTGTAGCAGTAAGTCAGAGTGGTGGGAGATGCTCAAGATCAGGGCGGCAAGGTTCTTCCGCCAGCTCTCTAGCCTCAGGAGCCTGAGTAAGTACCGTCTTTATCAGGGCCTGAGGAGGAAACTCGAACATCTCGTCTCGACTGGAGGTAGCCGCGAGGAGATCTCCAGAGTGAAGTCTTTGCTCAAAGGGTGTCAGTATAATAGGCATGCATCTTTGGTTTTTGAGAGGGACTTCGGGAAGTACCACTCGCCCGACCCTTACAGAAACTGCAAGATGTCAGTGAATCGTAAAGTTGTCACTGGACTGATCGACGGTACGGGATCTCTGAACAGGTCCAGATCAGGGATTCTGGAAGTCATCAGATCCTTCTACTCGCACCTTTTGAGAAAGAGGGATCTAGATCGAGATGTGATGTCGGCTTTCCTGGCTGAAGCTGTTCCTGAGCCAGGGGATGACATCTCCCTTAATGTTTTGACAGAGGAGATCAACATAGAGGAAGTTAAACTGGCGATTGATGGGCTTGCGCTCAAAAAATCGCCAGGACCGGATGGCTTAACATCCGAGTATTATAAAACCTTTAAGGACCTCTTGAGTCCCCTCTTGACTGAGGTTTTCAATGAGTGTCTTTCCTCGGACACTCTCCCAAAGTCAATGAGGAGGTCGGCTTTGATCCTTCTGTCAAAGGGTAAAGACTCGAGCCGTATTGAGAACTGGCGTCCCATAGCGCTTCTCAATACGGACAGGAAGGTTCTGGCAAAAGTGCTGTTTAATCGGCTGGTCAAGTTTGCACCCCGGCTCCTCTCGGGCGCCCAGCATTGCTCTGTTCCAGGCCGTAGCACCTTTAGTGCTGTTCTAGGTGTCAGGGAGGCAGTGGAGCAGGGTAGGGCTGGTCACTGGGAGGGGTACCTGCTGTCCTTGGATCAGGCCAAAGCGTTTGATCGGGTTAATCACGAGTACCTCTGGTCTGTTCTTCTGAGATATGGCCTGCCAGTGGGGTTTGTCAATTGGCTCAGGACATTGTACGCGGGGGCTGAGACTTTCCCGCTAGTGAACGGTTGGGTCGGTCACCCATTTGAGGTTGGGTCTGGCGTCCGTCAGGGTTGTCCTCTGAGCCCCTTGCTGTACGTGTTTGCCATTGATCCCTTCCTTAGGAGGATTGATGGTGGGCCTATGGCGGGGGTCGGGATGGATCGGACGGTGCCGGAAGCCACCCTCAGGGTGGCAGCGTACGCTGATGACGTCACCGTCTTTGTGTCCTCGAGGGGGGAGGCAGAGTACGTGATGTCAGAGGTGGATCGCTACTCGGAAGCATCCGGGTCCGGCATCAACTGGGATAAGTGCGAAAGTCTCTGGTTAGGAAGGGGAGATCCTACATTTGGTCTCCCGGACACCCTTCCAGTGCCCCAGGACTCGGCTAAAGTTCTCGGCATCAAATTTGGCCGGGGAGATTACCCCATGCAAAATTGGGTGGTCAGGCTCGATGGTGCCACTCAGAAGGTGGCCCAGTGGAAGGGTTGGTCTTTGACCCTTCGGGAAAGGGTTAACCTGATCAAAACATACCTGCTCCCTTTATTCATCTACCTGGGCAGCGTATGCATTTTGCCAGAGCCTCTCTGGACCCGGGTCTACAACCTGTTCTTCCTAATGTTGTGGGGGAACAGGTTGAACCTAATTAGGAGAGATGTCACATACCGCACGAGGAGATTAGGGGGGTTATCTATGGTCAACCCCGTGGTGTTTCTCGTAAACACCTTTGTTAAGATCAATATAGGCAACCTCTGGCAAGAGAGGGCTCCTCCGTGGGTATTCTCCTGTTGGGGATGGCTTCGGCCTTTCTTCCAGGAATGGGAGACTGGAGGGCGAGTGAAGGATCTTCGCACGCCGCACGGGCATCTTCCGGCTTACGCTACCGTGGTTCTGAAGATGATACGTCGGTGGGGTCTGGGGATGTGGGAGATCAGAACTCTGTCGAGGAAACTCCTCGATAAGAGGGTTCTGTTGACCCATTTCCAGAAGCCCCTGGCGCTCAAGGACTGCCCAAGTCGGGACCTGGAGGGAGGGTTACGTTTATTGAATTCTGACAGGATCCCCTTGAAGTTTTGGGACTTGACTTGGCGCTGTTTCCACGGGAGACTGTATGTAAGGGGCAACTTGAAGAGCAGGCCGCTGGTGGATAGGGGCTGTCCCCGCCAGGAGTGCAGCAATGTGCTGGAAAGCATGGAGCATTTCCTGCTTCAGTGTCCCTTTAATACAGAGGTATACAATCGGGTGGGAGCCTCCATTGGTTGGCCCAGGTTGGCACGCCTCTCGTATGCGGAATGGGTCTATGGGGCATTCAGGGACCTTGGTGGCAGGGACCGGTGCACTTTATTCTTAGTCAGCCTAGTGGTCAGGTTTCACACTTGGAATGCACAGTGTCTAGTCTCGACGGAAGAGAAAATCCTCCCCGTGGATGAGGTGAATAGGAACATCCTGGGTGACCTGGTGAAGGTGCGCTCTTTGGATTATGAGAGGTTGGGCACGACTAAGGCCTCTCTCCTATGGAGAGGGTTTGTATTTCGTTAGGGACAGTCTTCTTATTGTTAGGGTCTTTGTAGGGACAGAATAGGGAGAGGTAGGGACAGTTTCTCTGAGGGTAAGTTTTAGGGAAGGAGTAGGGACATTGTAGGGACAGATTAACTATAGGGATAGTTTTTTCTCTACCTGGTCGGTGCCCGGCTTATCATATCCAGTCCTTGTGGAGGGCTGTGTGTGCCACTAGTAGAGTTTTTGTTTTCGGTCAAAGATGAAGTATGTACGGCTGCAGGTAACTGAACCTTAGGCTTTCGGGTATTAATATGTAGTGTTGGTTTGTAGGTATGTAATATAAGATATGTTATATGTTTTGTTTTGTATATAGGGTTAGGGGTTATAGATAGGTTGGGTGGGGGCTTATTGGGGGGAGGGGGGATTTATGCCTCAGCCGTAGCTTGACACGTCCCGGACAATGAACACTGGGCACGGACTGTTGGTGCGGGCGTGGCCCTCAGGCTGCGGCGGGCAAGGCGTGTAATGCGGTGCAGCTTGGCCCGTCCTGGACAGAAACATTGGGCACGGACTTGGGATGCAGGCGTGGCCCCCAGGCTGCACTGTATGGGTGGAGTGCTGGGTGTGTGGTGGCGGGGAATTAGCTAAGGAATAGTTGGGATAATTGAATTCATTTTAGTTTTGTGTGCATTTATATATTAAAAAAAAAAAAAAAAAAAAAAAAAATTATAAAGAATGATGGTTTAAGTTAAAAAAAAAAAAAAAAAGCAGTTATATTGATAAGATTTATTATGTGTTTTTTTCCCCCTCATTTATGTGCTGTTTATTTTGGTTTGTTCTTAGCTTATTATAATTTGGACCGAAGCAGGTCTGGATTAGGTCAGACTGGATCCCTCGAGTTAGATTGTTAAATATAGCTTTATTTTGTCTGCTCCCCCAAACCCTTAGTTTAGTATCCCGTTTTTTCATGTTTTTTCAGTTACAGATTCTACAGGTTGTGATGGTTTGGATGGTGTGTAGTGTGTGTGCGGTATGTTAGCCTGACCAGAAGGACCGTTTCGTTATAATTTAAGGACAAGTTTCGTTGACCGAGAGCCGGACTTTTGTATTTAGTATTAACAATTTGTATTTGGTTATTGTCTCTGTGAGCCGTGAGGCGGGTTTGTTTTGTTGCTGTTATGTTTTTTAATTTTATAATAAAAAAGATCTACAGGATGTAACTCAGGATCAGTACGGGATAAGTAATGCATGTACACAGTGACTCCACCAGCAGAATAGTGAGTGCAGCTCTGGAGTATAATACAGGATGTAACTCAGGGTCAGTACAGGATAAGTAATGTATGTACACAGTGACTCCACCAGCAGAATAGTGAGTGCAGCTCTGGAGTATAATACAGGATGTAACTCAGGATCAGTACAGGATAAGTAATGTATGTACACAGTGACTCCACCAGCAGAATAGTGAGTGCAGCTCTGGAGTATAATACAGGATGTAACTGAGGATCAGTACAGGATAAGTAATGTATGTACACAGTGACTCCACCAGCAGAATAGTGAGTGCAGCTCTGGAGTATAATACAGGATGTAACTCAGGATCAGTACAGGATAAGTAATGTATGTATACAGTGACTCTACCAGCAGAATAGAGAGTGCAGCTCTGCAGTATAATACAGGATGTAACTGAGGATCAGTACAGGATAAGTAATGTACACAGTGACTCCACCAGCAGAATAGTGAGTGCAGCTCTGGCGGATAATACAGGATGTAACTCAGGGTCAGTACAGGATAAGTAATGTATGTACACAGTGACTCCACCAGCAGAATAGTGAGTGCAGCTCTGGAGTATAATACAGGATGTAACTCAGGATCAGTACAGGATAAGTAATGTATGTACACAGTGACTACAGCAGCAGAATAGTGAGTGCAGCTCTGGAGTATAATACAGGATGTAACTTAGGAGCAGTACAGGATAAGTAATGTATGTACACAGTGACTCCACCAGCAGAACAGTGAGTGCATCTCTGGAGGAAGGTTGTGTGTCTGAGAGCTCTGCTGGTTCCAGGGTGTGGTCGCAAGAGGCAGGTGTAGCTCTTGCTGGATCCCAGGAGCAGTGCACTATTTCTGGGCTTGTTTGCTATGGAGTCTCGTGCTTCCCCCCCCTGGCTCCGGTCGGGAGGGGGGAAGAATGAACCCCAGGAGGGGAGAGGATCTAGCCGGGGTACAGGCAGCGTCACCCAGACTCCCCGGAAGGACGTGGAGCATAGGAAGACCAGAGGCCAAACCAAGAGCAAGGTCAGTGCTGCAAAAGCACCTACAAGTGCCAGCTGGGGAGAGCATAAGAGGGGTGAATCTGTGACCGCCATGGCGTCTCAGATAGCTGCGAGTTTAAAAGACTTTAAGGAGGTCGGAAAGCAGCTCCAGAAATATCGCAGGGAGCTACAGACTGCCCTCAGCGATTTGGATAAGGCTCCACGGGGAAAGAAGAAAATTACTGCAGCGGAGAGAGTTAAATCCTGCAAGGAGGCAGTAGATTACTACAAGGAGGAGAGGTACAGGATACTGCAAGCCAGCGGCCCATTTAAAGAAAAACTCTTAAATGATGAGAGATTTTCTGGAATGGCGCATGTGAGCAGCGACAGTAGCTCTGATGAGTCGGAGGATCCACAGGAGGGGATGGCGGTATGTTCAGGGGAGCAGCCGTCCCTACAGCAGAGGGGAACTGCAGGGAGCAGCATTCCTGCAGAGCAGGTTAGCCTGCCCCCCACATCGGAGGAGTCCAATGCTGAGGATGCAGACGACGACAGCGACAGCAGCAGCGGTGAGGGGGCCCTCATCATGCAGCAAATCATGCTGCAGGAGTCCCCAGAAAGAATGCACAATATGTACTTTGGTGACGACCTGCCCGAAGGAACATCTGCGGGCAAAAAGAAACAGAAAAAAAAGATGAAGACCACCGTGCAGGAGAGGTTTGTGTACGTCACCAAGCACTCCGGTCCGGCTGCAAAGTCAGATCGGGGTGCTAGCCCTGGTATACCCCTAGTCCCGGGCTCTGCAGTGGGTCCGGTGCAGGGGACTGGGGAAGAGAGGGTTAATGCGGCCCAAAACTCCATTCCTGCTTGTGCCAGTAGTGGGAATGGAGGCGATAAGGAGGCAGAGAAGGTCCGTGGGAAAGATGGAATGAGGGGTCGCGGCCAATCCGGAGGTGCTGGCACTGACGGCTGCCCCCCAGTGGGAGGGGGGGGGGCAGTCTGGCATCAGGTTCCACCAGTGGCGGCTTGGCTGTCCCTCCTGTGTCCCTAAAACGCCTGTCAGGTGTAGAGGGGGCGCAGTGGGTGGTAGCCAAGCCTGTCAATCCTCCCACACATCATGATAGTATTGCGGTAACATCTAAGCAACTAAAAAGTACAACAAGTCCCAGAATGACTGGGAAAGTGGGCGAAGCCAGGGCTGCAGAGACGGCTCCTACCGACAATCATACGGGACTTAGGACTGGTTCTGTCGGTCTCCAGCCTCAGCCCGCTGGAAAGTGTAATATTAAAAATAAAAGTGAAGCAGGTCCTGGTCCAGCAAAAGGAAAGAAAGGTGCGAGTGGTGTGATGGATATAACTGCCAGTGCTACCGCTGCCCCTGCTCCCGCAGAGGCTCCAGGAGCTCCGGATGCCCCCAATCCCCCGGGAGGTATGCCATCAGCTGTACGGGAGGGTGGGGCTTCGGGTAGTAGTCAGGGGAAGGGCCAGGATCCAGTCACCCCTCCAGCGGCGACAACAGCTGGTAGAAGTTATGCCAGTGTCGCCGCTGGAGGGAGGGGGGATGCGTCCTCCTTGTCTTTGGGCTCTGGGGACGGCGTTTTGCAACAGCGCCTCCTGGAGGCCTTGAGGAGGGGGGAGAGCTCGATGAATGTAGGGGGCAGAGTTGTGGATTTGTCTCTCTGGGTGGAGAGACATGGTCTTGGTGCCTTCCGAGAACAAAGGGGGGAGACTGTTTGGTCCCTGCCGACAACCGGGCAGGACATTGGCCGTAGGAATGTCGCCCGTCTTCAGTGGAGAGGCAATGACGCGTGCCCATCCAGGAGTAAGGTGGTGGAGCTTCTGCTGAAGATGGGTTTCAGGGCAAATGACATCTATGCCCTGATCCATCCTTACGGCACGTCTGAGTTCGACATCAGCTTTGTTCGCCCAGAGGGCCTCGAGCTCTTTTGGGGGAACTACGAGTTGATGAAGGACGAGCCCGGCTGGCGCGGTTTCGCTGCACAAGTGGTAACCCGCCAGACTGGAGTCAAGAGAGTGACCGTTTTGACTCGTAACGAGTCCCTCTCTTGTTACGATATCATGACTTGGATAAGTCGGTACGGAGAGGTGGTGGATATGCCCAATAAGAACCGGGACGAACACGGCATCTGGTCCGGAGCCTGGACGTTTATGGTGAAACTTAAGCGTTCAGGGAATTCGGTGGCCCACATACCATCCGCGGCCTTCCTTGGCAGGGATCGTATCTTGGCCTTCTACCAGGGGCAGCCGAAGCTCTGTCACAAGTGCGGCGACCCCACACATTTGAGTGCAGCCTGTAATGTCATCAAGTGCGCTCTGTGTGGCGAGGTAGGTCATCTTGCGGCATCTTGTACAGAGATTAGGTGTCACCTGTGTGGTGACCTCGGTCACCCATTCAGTCGCTGTCCGCGCTCTTTCGCCAATGCGGTCAGGGCCCCAGTGGAGGAGAGCCATGAGGTTGCTTCTGCAGGGGAGGGGACCAGCAGAGGCGATGGGGCCCAGGAGCCAGGGAAGAACAAACATGCTGGGGCAGCCAAGCTAAGGCGCCAAGAGAAGCGCGGAAGGGGCAGGGAGCTGGTGGAAACCCAGGTGGCAGGTGGGTCAATGCTGGCCCCTGCTCCGGACGCAAATCATGTGGCTGAGGCTCCAGGGGACAGGGAGCTGGATGAGGTCAGGAGGATCCAAAGGGAAGAGGATGCCACTTATTCAGATTCTTCCCACTATGAAAGTGTGGGTGAGGGCAAGGATGAGTGGCAAAAGAAAAAGCGTAAGCAGGGCTCCAAGAAAATGAAAAAAAGGGAAGGGAAATCTTCCCCTGTAACGGGCCAGGTGCAGGAAGGCAATCCAAACTCTCCTCTTGTTGGGCTCTCCAACAGGTACCAAGCTCTCTCGTCCTCGGAGGGAGAGGTGCCTAGGACAAGCGTGGGGTCTACAGGGGGTGCTGAGCCTTCCTCTTGTGGGGGTTTGGTGACCTCCAGGGGGAGGGCTGGCCCAGAGCCCAGTGGCAAGGAGGACGAGGTTGAGGAGCCCCTTGCCATGGACCTTTCAGTGTCCAAGAAACGTGGCAAGGGGTCATCCTCAGACCCTGATGAGAAGGGGGGTGGGAAGAAGAAAGCCATCTAACTCAATCACCAATGATGGCGGCACCCGCTCCGTTGACGCTGGCATCCATTAATGTTGCCAGCATTAAGTCTGATATGGCTAGATTTGCGGCCTTTGATTTTCTCGGCCGCGTTGAAGCCGACATTTTGTTTTTACAAGAGACCAGGCTGCCAAATTTGGCAGCTGTGCATAAGGCAAGGAAGGAATGGAGGTCTGGTCCATCTTACTGGTCTCTTGCGGCCGAGCCATATAGCGGAGTGGCGGTACTTTTTACCGCAGCGGTTGAATGCCGACGGGTTATTGAGTTAGAAATAGGGAGGTGCTTGATCCTGGATGTACTCAAGCGGGACCGCAAGGATCTCTTTATGAGGATCAAGCCGTACCTTTTTTCCAGTCGGCAGGTGATCTTTGGGGGTGACTTTAACGCAGTCACGAGGACCCGTGACAGGGGAGGCTCCCTAGGCAAGCTGACTTATGATAGCGTCGCGCTTAATAGCATAGCTAGCGAAGCTCGCCTGGTGGATGTCCACATCCGGCACACCCCAGGCCACGCGGGTTTCACCTATTATAGAGGCGAGTGCAGGTCTAGAATAGACAGGTTTTATTTGAAGGAGGAAGCCATCTCTTCACCAGTTTCTGTTGTTGAGGTGGAATTCTCCAACCACTGTCTGATTTTGTTTTCCCTGAATGTTGCAGAGACCCCCCGGATGGGTAGAGGCTTATGGAGGCTGAATTCATCACTCCTGGAGGAAGCAGAGATAAGACAGTCCTTTGAGGATTTTCTGCAGAGCCAGGTACCATTACTGGATCTTTGTAGCAGTAAGTCAGAGTGGTGGGAGATGTTCAAGATCAGGGCGGCGAGATTCTTCCGCCAGCTCTCTAGCCTCAGGAGCCTGAGTAAGTACCGTCTTTATCAGGGCCTGAGGAGGAAACTCGAGCATCTCGTCTCGACTGGAGGTAGCCGCGAGGAGATCTCCAGAGTGAAGTCTTTGCTCAAAGGGTGCCAGTATAATAGGCACGCATCTTTGGTTTTTGAGAGGGACTTTGGGAAGTACCACTCGCCCGACCCTTACAGAAACTGCAAGATGTCAGTGAATCGTAAAGTTGTCACTGGACTGATCGACGATACGGGATCTCTGAACAGGTCCAGATCAGGGATTCTGGAAGTCATCAGATCCTTCTACTCGCACCTTTTGAGAAAGAGGGATCTAGATCGAGATGCGATGTCGGCTTTCCTGGCTGAAGCTGTTCCTGAGCCAGGGGATGACATCTCCCTTAATGTTTTGACAGAGGAGATCAACATAGAGGAAGTTAAACTGGCGATTGATGGGCTTGCGCTCTAAAAAATCGCCAGGACCGGATGGCTTAACATCTGAGTACTATAAGACCTTCAAGGACCTCTTGAGTCCCCTCTTGACTGAGGTTTTCAATGAGTGTCTTTCCTCGGACACTCTCCCAAAGTCAATGAGGAGGTCGGCTTTGATCCTTCTGTCAAAGGGTAAAGACTCGAGCCGTATTGAGAACTGGCGTCCCATAGCGCTTCTCAATACGGACAGGAAGGTTCTGGCAAAAGTGCTGTTTAATCGGCTGGTCAAGTTTGCACCCCGGCTCCTCTCAGGCGCCCAGCATTGCTCTGTTCCAGGCCGTAGCACCTTTAGTGCTGTTCTAGGTGTCCGGGAGGCAGTGGAGCAGGGTAGGGCTGGTCACTGGGAGGGGTACTTGCTGTCCTTGGACCAGGCCAAAGCGTTTGATCGGGTTAATCACGAGTACCTCTGGTCTGTTCTTCTGAGATATGGCCTGCCAGTGGGGTTTGTCAATTGGCTCAAGACATTGTACGCAGGGGCTGAGACTTTCCCGCTAGTGAACGGTTGGGTCGGCCACCCATTTGAGGTCGGGTCTGGCGTCCGTCAGGGTTGTCCTCTGAGCCCCTTGCTGTACGTGTTTGCCATTGATCCTTTCCTTAGGATGATTGATGGTGGGCCTATGGCGGGGGTCGGGATGGATCGGGCGGTGCCGGAAGCCTCCCTCAGGGTGGCAGCGTACGCTGATGACCTCACCGTCTTTGTGTCCTCGAGGGGGGAGGCAGAGTACGTGATGGCAGAGGTGGATCGCTACTCGGAAGCATCCGGGTCCGGCATCAACTGGGATAAGTGCGAAATTCTCTGGTTAGGAAGGGGAGATCCTACATTTAGTCTCCCGGACACTCTTCCAGTGCCCCAGGACTCGGCTAAAGTTCTCGGCATCAAATTTGGCCGGGGAGATTACCCCATGCAAAATTGGGTGGTCAGGCTCGATGGTGCCACTCAGAAGGTGGCCCAGTGGAAGGGTTGGTCTTTGACCCTTCGGGAAAGGGTTAACCTGATCAAAACATACCTGCTCCCTTTATTCATCTACCTGGGCAGCGTATGCATTTTGCCAGAACCTCTCTGGACCCGGGTCTACAACCTGTTCTTCCTAATGTTGTGGGGGAACAGGTTGAACCTAATTAGGAGAGATGTCACATATCGCACGAGGAGACTAGGGGGGTTAGCTATGGTCAACCCCGTGGTGTTTCTCGTAAACACCTTTGTTAAGATCAATATAGGCAACCTCTGGCAAGAGAGGGCTCCTCCGTGGGTATTCTCCTGTTGGGGATGGCTTCGGCCTTTCTTCCAGGAATGGGAGACAGGAGGGCGAGTGAAGGATCTTCGCACGCCGCACGGGCATCTTCCGGCTTACGCTACCGTGGTTCTGAAGATGATACGTCGGTGGGGTCTGGGGATGTGGGAGATCAGAACTCTGTCGAGAAAACTCCTCGATAAGAGGGTTCTGTTGACCCATTTCCAGAAGCCCCTGGCGCTCAAGGACTGCCCAAGTCGGAACCTGGAGGGAGGGTTACGTTTATTGAATTCTGACAGGATCCCCTTGAAGTTTTGGGACTTGACTTGGCGCTGTTTCCACGGGAGACTGTATGTAAGGGGCAACTTGAAGAGCAGGCCACTGGTGGATAGGGGTTGCCCCCGCCAGGAGTGCAGCAACGTACTGGAAAGCATGGAGCATTTCCTGCTTCAATGTCCCTTTAATACAGAGGTGTACAAACGGGTGGGAGCCTCCATTGGTTGGCCCAGGTTGGCACGCCTCTCGTATGCGGAATGGGTCTATGGGGCATTCGGGGACCTTGGTCGCAGGGACCGGTGCACTTTATTCTTAGTCAGCCTAGTGGTCAGGTTTCACATTTGGAACGCACGGTGTCTAGTTTCGACGGAAGAGAAAATCCTCCCCGTGGATGAGGTGAATAGAAACATCCTTGGTGACCTGGTGAAGGTGCGCTCTCTGGATTATGAGAGGTTGGGCACGACTAAGGCCTCTCTCCTATGGAGAGGGTTTGTATTTCGTTAGGGACAGTCTTCTTATTGTTAGGGTCTTTGTAGGGACAGAATAGGGAGAGGTAGGGACAGTTTTCTCTGAGGGTAAGTTTTAGGGAAGGAGTAGGGACATTGTAGGGACAGATTAACTATAGGGATAGTTTTTCTATTTGGTCGGTGCCCGGCTTATCATATCCAGTCCTGGTGGAGGGCTGAGTGTGACACCAGTAGAGTTTTTGTTTTTCGGTCAAAGATAAAGTATGTACGGCTGCAGGTAACTGAACCTTAGGCTTTCGGGTATTAATATGTAGTGTTGGTTTGTAGTTGTGTAGTATAAGAGATGTTATATGTTATGTTTTGTTTTGTATATAGGGTGAGGGGTTATAGATAGGTTGGGTGGGGGTTTATTGGGGGGAGAGGGGGGGGGGATTTATGCCTCAGCCGTAGCTTGACACGTCCCGGACAATGAACACTGGGCACGGACTGTTGGTGCGGGCGTGGCCCTCAGGCTGCGGCGGGCAGGGTGTGTGTATGCGGTGCAGCTCGGCTCGTCCTGGACATAGACATTGAGCAGGGACTTGGGATGCAGGCGTGGCTCCCAGGCTGCACCGTAGGGGGTTGTTTGGGGTGTGTGGTGGTTTGGTCTGGATATAGGGTTAGTTTAGGATTATGTAAGGTTTTATTCTTTAGGTGGTGGGCATTAAAAAAAAAAAAAAAAAAGGGAATTGGGTTGTTCTTATTGCTATTACTTTTGTTATGGTTGTTTGCATTATTGTTATTATATAATTGCTTCGGTTATTAGTCGTTTTCTTTCTTCTTTTTTGGGATTTCTGGCTGGATCCTGTGAGTTAGGGATATGTTTTCTTACATGTGTGTATATTGTTATATGTAGTATGTAGTGTATATGTATTGGTGAGGATGAGTGAGTGTAGTTTTGGAGTGCAGGTTGGTGTAGTGTGCTGTGTGTATTATTTGGACCAGATGGACCTTTTTCTTTTGTCCTGCAGTAAGGCAAAGTACGGATAACACAAGTGATAATTTGTTTTGGTTTTATGTTTATGCCAAGTGAGCGATATTTATGTTCTGTTTATTGTTATGTTTTTCACTTTTATAATAAAAAGATCTACAGGATGTAACTCAGGATCAGTACAGGATTAGTAATGTATGTACACAGTGACTCCACCAGCAGAATAGTGAGTGCAGCTCTGCAGTATAATACAGGATGTAACTGAGGATCAGTACAGGATAAGTAATGTACACAGTGACTCCACCAGCAGAATAGTGAGTGCAGCTCTGGAGTATAATACAGGATGTAACTCAGGAGCCGTACAGGATAAGTAATGTATGTACACAGTGACTCCACCAGCAGAATAGTGAGTGCAGCTCTGGAGTAGAATACAGGATGGAACTCAGGATCAGTACAGGATAAGTAATGTATGTACACAATGACTCCACCAGCAGAATAGTGAGTGCAGCTCTGGAGTATAATACAGGATGTAACTCAGGATCAGTACAGGATAAGTAATGTATGTACACAGTGACTCCACCAGCAGAATAGTGAGTACAGCTCTGGAGGATAATACAGGATAAGTAATGTATGTACACAGTGACTCCACCAGCAGAACAGAGAGTACAGTGCAAAATTTCTCATCTACAGACTGACACCATCATGAGACTAAAAACATACAAGCCTCTTCTTTTCACCCACTGAGGACTGTTCACATCCACTAAAGGCAAGCAGAGATCTTGAAAATGCGAAGGAACCTAAACATTATATTAAGACCCCAAAATCCCCTTGAATATCTTTAGAACAGTCATTGAAAAAATGATATTTCATTATTTCTGTTCTTTAGAGCCTGTTAGGAAATGAGCAGCGAAATCTAATCTTTCATTTGTAGCGAAGAGCGCCGTTGTTCTGATATAGACATGGAAGCAGCAGAATAAAGAGCGCAGATACACGGGCAGAGATACCGCTGGCGGTGTGAGGTCTGGAGGCTCGCTGCAGGCTATCCGGGCCCCAGTGTGGTCCGCGCAGATAGCAGCCAATCCTTTATTCACTTCCCAAAAGTCGGCTTAAGGGTTGTTAATAGGAAGATAAGGCAACCGGTCTAATTCCTTCCCTACCCGACGGCCGGACCAGAAATACTGCGAGGCGGGAAGTTTTAAGGTTGTTTTTACTCTAAAGCAATTTAATAGAAAGGATTATCTAAACAGGATTATGTGGGAGCTGCGATCAGAGCCGCAGCCGCCGTAGTGGCGGAGATCAGAGGAAGCGCTAATCTTTGCTGCTTTACACTTTGAATGTCACAACCAATGCTGATTGCAGCATTCAAAGGGAGAGACTGAAGGAGGACTCCCCCCCCCCCCCCCCCCCCCCGATTACATCTTAGGGAGTCCCTGTGATGCAATCGGGGCCTATACCTTATATGGTCACAAAGTCCACGATTGACTGAGATATATATATATATATATATATATATATCATGAATTGCATCTTTATTAGAGCCCCATCTAGTATCGTTTGAACCCTCTTTGGACTTCAGACCGGCAGCAGTTTATGGTAGCTTCCATCCACAGATATGAGAGGAGGCAGCGCGCGCCAAGAAAACCTTCCCCACACCATGACTGCACCTCCAGCAGCCCGACAGGAAGGGGTCAGGAATTCATGCTGCTTGCGCCAATTCTGACCTCCCATCAGCAACAGAAGTCTGGACCCATCTGACTAGGGGATGTTTTTCCGCTGCTCAGCGATACAAGTTTTGTGCTCTTTTGCCCGCTGGAGTTTCGTCTTTCTGTTTCTCTTAGACACAATGGCGCTGGAACTGGTCGTCTGCTCTTATAACCCATCGATGCTTAGGAACGGCGAGTTGTGCATTCAGACAAGTTAAGGCCCTTTTACACGCAACGATTATCGCTCAAAATTCGTCCAAACCACTGAAAATGAGCGACAAACGTTACATGTATATGCGGGCATTGTGCACTTTTTGATTGAACAATGGATTTTAGCCCCGCATAAAATCCATCATTCAGCCGCTGAGCAAATACGTTCCGTTTGAATGCATTTCACTCATCTTTCAAAAGACTGCAGGATAAAGGCCCATTTAGACATAACGATTATCGCTCAAGATTCGTTGTAACGATCAAAAGTGAGCGATGGTTTGTTTATATGCATTTAGTAAAGTGAAAAAAAAGAGCTTCTTTGTATCGACTCGTGAACATCGTGGCTGCGCTTCATCCTGTCTTTAAAACAAACCTATCTGTTTAGTGGCGACAGAAAGAAACTGAATGTCACAAAAGTAACAAAAAGACTCCTATTCTAGGCGATCTATGGGAAGGAATTGCCAAAGAGTTGTATGAAAAAAACTAGGTGGTACATTGAAGCTTTGTCCTCTCGACAGCCGATCGCCCCGCCAAACAATTAAACACCCCCCTTAAATCGCTGAACGAATGTCATTTAACCCTTTCCAATCCACTGTCTGACGTCTGAAGACATTCTGATTGAAGGCTGTACAGCTCCGATGTCGGAAGACGTCTGGCAGGGTACTCTTACTGTATATTACTGGCCGCTCTGTTTTCGGGGGCCTCTCCAGCATGTCCATATCGCAGTACTGGCTCTAGCCAGCAGATGGCGCCATTGTATAAACCCTGAATCCAAAATTGGATTGCAAAGGGTTAAACCCTTCCTGCGCCTAGGAAACCCTGAATCCAAAATTGGATTGCAAAGGGTTAAACCAAATGAAAAGCCAACTGCTGAATGATGGATTTTAAGCGGACTGAAAGACAACGATGAACGAAAAGGTAATGATAGGAGCGTTTACATATAACGAGTCTTATCGCTCAAAAGACGGCTTTAAGCGAATCGTGAGCGATAATCATTGTGTCCAAATGCGCCCTAACAGTGAACTCCTTGTGTTTTGCTTTGCTAGGAGGAGAACAATGGAATCTGCCTGCAGATGTTTACACATCCGGGTGTGTGTTTAAACACCAGCCCAGCTCAGCAAACAACTTCTGGAGGAAAAAGGAAGGTCTTTTTACATGCAAATGAAGATGATTAAAGTATTAATGGCCATTAAATCTATTGACACTTTATGCAAATGCATTGCTAAATCTTTCAATCTTTCAGCCATTTGAAAGATTATCTTTGTGTGTAAAAAGATTATCTTTGTGTGTAACAAGTCTGTCTTCTGTATACTTCTTCTGTCTTCACTGTGGTGCAGCCCCACAGTGATTTTCAGGGAAGGGCTTTAAATATAAGCCCTTCCCTGAAAATCATCGATAGAATGTGTTAAAAATTTTAAAAAATATATACTCACCTCTCCGCGGCTGCCGGGGCTCAGCCGCGTGTAGCCGTCTTCTCCCTGCAGTGCTCTGTAGTTCTTTCATCATTTGAAATCCCTGCCTGCTGAAAGAGCTATATCTGATTGGCAGCTGAGCACTGACTGTGATTGGTCACAGCGCTCAGCCAATCACAGGCAGTGCTCAGCTGCCAATCAGATACAGCTCTTTCAGCAGGCAGGAATTTTAAATCCCCGCCTGATGAAAGAACTTCAGAGCAGTGCAATGAGAAGACGGCTACATGCGGCTGAGCTCCGGCAGTGGCGGAGAGGTGAGTATATGTATATGTGTATATAAAACTGCACAATATCTGTGCAGTTAGGCCCAATGATTCTCGCTCAAAATACGGCTTTAAGCGATTTTTGAGTGAGAATCGCTGGGTCTAAATGGGTCTTTAGCTGGAGCACCAGAGCTGCATCTAGCTGCTACTGATTGTCAAAGTAGTTGTCTGACTTGAGGCCCATTTAGACGCAATGATTATCGCTAAAAATTTGCCCAAAAGCCATCTTTTGAGCCATAATCGTTGCATATAAATGTGCCCATCTTTCAGTTTTCTGCCAAACGACAGAACTCTGTTCAGCTTGAAATTTATCATTCAGCAGAACAGCTGATAAGCTGCACTCTGCCAGCTGAGAGCTGATAACAGCTGATTACATTGTCTCAGCTGTTCTCAGCTGTAAGCCCCGCAGGCAGAACAAAAGGAATTTAAGCAGAGAACACCTGGCAGTCCACTGAATAAATTCAGCTCCGAGCACCTCACACATTAGTAATTAGTACTAATAGGAATTAATACAAATTAGTGGTTTATGCAAAATGATCGCTCAAAAGCCATCTTTTGAGCAATCATCTTTGTGTCTAAAAGCACCTTTAGGGAAAACCCCCAGCACCGCATTCCCCAAAAGATAAAGTAAAAAAACGCAGTTTCTGACCTCTCCACAGTTTGCCATCTACCATTAGGTCTGGTCTCCTTTTAGTATTAATGCTGCTTTTATACAAAGGGAGCAGTATTATAGTAGTTATATTCTTGTACATAGGGGGCAGTATTATAGTAGTTATAATCTTGTACATAGGAGGCAGTATTATAGTAGTTATATTCTTGTACATAGGGGGCAGTATTATAGTAGTTATATTCTTGTACATAGGAGCAGTATTATAGTAGTTATATTCTTGTACATAGGGGGCAGTATTATAGTAGTTATAATCTTGTACATAGGAGGCAGTATTATAGTAGTTATATTCTTGTACATAGGGGGCAGTATTATAGTAGTTATATTCTTGTACATAGGAGGCAGTATTATAGTAGTTATATTCTTGTACATAGGGGGCAGTATTATAGTAGTTATATTCTTGTACGTAGAGGACAGTATTATAGTAGGTATATTCTTGTACATAAGGTGCAGTATTATAGTAGTTATATTCTTGTACATAGGGGGCAGTATTATAGTAGTTATATTCTTGTACATAGGGGGCAGTATTATAGTAGTTATAATCTTGTACATAGGAGGCTATATTATAGTAGTTATATTCTTGTACATAGAGGGCAGAATTATAGTAGTTATATTCTTGTACATAGGAGGCAGTATTATAGTAGTTATATTCTTGTACATAGGAGGTAGTATTATAGTAGTTATATTCTTGTACATAGGGGCAGTATTATAGTAGTTATGTTCTTGTACATAGGAGGTAGTATTATAGTAGTTATATTCTTGTACATAGGGAGCAGTATTATAGCAGTTATATTCTTGTACATAGGAGGTAGTATTATAGTAGTTATATTCTTGTACACAGAGGGCAGAATTATAGTAGTTATATTCTTGTACACAGAGGGCAGAATTATAGTAGTTATATACTTGTACATAGGGGGCAGTATTATAGTAGTTATATTCTTGTACATAGGAGGTAGTATTATAGTAGTTATATTCTTGTACATAGAGGACAGTATTATAGTAGGTATATTCTTGTACATAGGAGGTAGTATTATAGTAGTTATATTCTTGTACATAGGGAGCAGTATTATAGCAGTTATATTCTTGTACTTAGGAGCAGTATTATAGTAGTTATATTCTTGTACATAGAGGACAGTATTATAGTAGTTATATTCTTGTACATAGGAGGTAGTATTATAGTAGTTATATTCTTGTACATAGGGAGCAGTATTATAGCAGTTATATTCTTGTACATAGGAGCAGTATTATAGTAGTTATATTCTTGTACATAGAGGGCAGTATTATAGTAGTTATATTCTTGTACACAGAGGGCAGAATTATAGTAGTTATATTCTTGTACATAGGGGGCAGTATTATAGTAGTTATATTCTTGTACATAGAGGACAGTATTATAGTAGGTATATTCTTGTACATAAGGTGCAGTATTATAGTAGTTATATTCTTGTACATAGGGGGCAGTATTATAGTAGTTAAATTCGTGTACATAGGGGGCAGTATTATAGTAGTTAAATTCTTGTACATAGGAGCAGTATTATAGTAGTTATATTCTTGTACACAGGGGGCAGAATTATAGTAGTTATATTCTTGTACATAGGGGAGCAGTATTATAGTAGTTATATTCTTGTACATAGGAGCAGTATTATAGTAGTTATATTCTTGTACATAGGGGGCAGAATTATAGTATATATATTCTTGTACATAGTGGGCAGTATTATAGTAGTTATATTCTTGTACATAGGGGCAGTATTATAGTAGTTATATTCTTGTACATAGGGGCAGTATTATAGTAGTTATATTCTTGTACATAGGGGCAGTATTATAGTAGTTATAATCTTGTACATAGGAGGCAGTATTATAGTAGTTATATTCTTGTACATAGGGGGCAGTATTATAGTAGTTATATTCTTGTACATAGGAGGCAGTATTATAGTAGTTATATTCTTGTACATAGGGGGCAGTATTATAGTAGTTATATTCTTGTACGTAGAGGACAGTATTATAGTAGGTATATTCTTGTACATAAGGTGCAGTATTATAGTAGTTATATTCTTGTACATAGGGGGCAGTATTATAGTAGTTATATTCTTGTACATAGGGGGCAGTATTATAGTAGTTATAATCTTGTACATAGGGGGCAGTATTATAGTAGTTATATTCTTGTACATAGGGGGCAGTATTATAGTAGTTATAATCTTGTACATAGTAGGCTATATTATAGTAGTTATATTCTTGTACATAGAGGGCAGTATTATAGTAGTTATATTCTTGTACATAGGGGGCAGTATTATAGTAGTTATATTCTTGTACATAGGGAGCAGTATTATAGCAGTTATATTCTTGTACATAGGAGGTAGTATTATAGTAGTTATATTCTTGTACACAGAGGGCAGAATTATAGTAGTTATATTCTTGTACACAGAGGGCAGAATTATAGTAGTTATATACTTGTACATAGGGGGCAGTATTATAGTAGTTATATTCTTGTACATAGGAGGCAGTATTATAGTAGTTATATTCTTGTACACAGAGGGCAGAATTATAGTAGTTATATACTTGTACATAGGGGGCAGTATTATAGTAGTTATATTCTTGTACATAGGAGGTAGTATTATAGTAGTTATATTCTTGTACATAGAGGACAGTATTATAGTAGGTATATTCTTGTACATAGGAGGTAGTATTATAGTAGTTATATTCTTGTACATAGGGAGCAGTATTATAGCAGTTATATTCTTGTACATAGGAGCAGTATTATAGCAGTTATATTCTTGTACTTAGGAGCAGTATTATAGTAGTTATATTCTTGTACATAGAGGACAGTATTATAGTAGTTATATTCTTGTACATAGGAGGTAGTATTATAGTAGTTATATTCTTGTACATAGGGAGCAGTATTATAGCAGTTATATTCTTGTACATAGGGGGCAGTATTATAGTAGTTAAATTCTTGTACATAGGAGGCAGTATTATAGTAGTTATATTCTTGTACATAGGGGGCAGTATTATAGTAGTTAAATTCTTGTACATAGGAGGCAGTATTATAGTAGTTATATTCTTGTACATAGAGGGCAGTATTATAGTAGATATATTCTTGTACATAGGGGGCAGTATTATAGTAGTTATATTCTTGTACATAGAGGGCAGAATTATAGTAGTTATATTCTTGTACATAGAGGGCAGTATTATAGTAGTTATATTCTTGTACATAGGGGAGCAGTATTATAGTAGTTATATTCTTATACATAGGGGAGCAGTATTATAGTAGTTATATTCTTGTACATAGGAGCAGTATTATAGTAGTTATATTCTTGTACATAGGGGGCAGTATTATAGTAGTTATATTCTCGTACATAGGGGGCAGTATTATAGTAGTTATATTCTTGTACATAGGAGCAGTATTATAGTAGTTATATTCTTGTACATAGAGGGCAGAATTATAGTAGTTATATTCTTGTACATAGGAGCAGTCTTATAGTAGTGATATTCTTGTACATAGGGAGCAGTATTATAGTAGTTATATTCTTGTACATAGGGGCAGTATTATAGTAGTTATATTCTTGTACATAGGGGACAGTATTATAATAGTTATATTCTTGTACATAGGATGCAGTATTATAGTAGTTATATTCTTGTACATAGGGGCAGTATTATAGTAGTTATACTCTTGGACATAGGGGGCAGTATTATAGCAGTTATATTCTTGTACATAGGGAGCAGTATTAGGGTGGTTATCTTCTTGTACATAGGAGCAGTATTATAGTAGTTATGTTCTTGTACATAGGGGGCAGTATTATAGTAGTTATATTCTTGTACATAGGTGGCAGTATTATAGTAGTTAAATTCTTGTACATAGGGGGCAGTATTATAGTAGTTATATTCTTGTACATAGGGGGCCGTATTATAGTAGTTATATTCTTGTACATAGGGGGCAGTATTATAGTAGTTATATTCTTGTACATAGGGCGCAGTATTATAGTAGTTATATTCTTGTACATAGGGGGCAGTATTATAGTAGTAGTTATATTCTTGTACATAGGGGGCAGTATTATAGTAGTAGTTATATTCTTGTACATAGGGGGCAGTATTATAGTAGTTAAATTCTTGTACATAGGGGGTAGTATTATAGTAGTTATATTCTTGTACATAGGGGGCCGTATTATAGTAGTTATATTCTTGTACATAGGGGGCAATATTATAGTAGTTATATTCTTGTACATAGGAGGCAGTATTATAGTAGTTATATACTTGTACATAGAGGCAGTATTATAGTAGGTACTGTATATTCTTGTACATAGGAGCAGTATTATAGTAGTTATACTCTTGGACATAGGGGCAGTATTATAGTAGTTATATACTTGTACATAGAGGCAGTATTATAGTAGTTATATTCTTGTACATAGGAGGCAGTATTATAGTAGTTATAGTCTTGTACATAGGGGGCAGTATTATAGTAGTTATATTCTTGTACATAGGGGGCAGTATTATAGTAGTTATACTCTTGTACATAGGGGGCAGTATTACAGTAGTTATACTCTTGTACATAGGGGGCAGTATTCTGTATATTCTTGTACATAGGAGCAGTATTATAGTAGTTATACTCTTGGACATAGGGGCAGTATTATAGTAGTTATATACTTGTACATAGAGGCAGTATTATAGTAGTTATATTCTTGTACATAGGAGGCAGTATTATAGTAGTTATAGTCTTGTACATAGGGGGCAGTATTATAGTAGTTATACTCTTGTACATAGGGGGCAGTATTATAGTAGTTATACTCTTGTACATAGGGGGCAGTATTATAGTAGTTATATTCTTGTACATAGGGGGCAGTATTATAGTAGTTATACTCTTGTACATAGGGGGCAGTATTACAGTAGTTATACTCTTGTACATAGGGGGCAGTATTATAGTAGTTATACTCTTGTACATAGGGGGCAGTATTATAGCACTTATATTCTTGTACATAGGGGGCAGTATTATAGTAGTTATATTCTTGTACATAGGGAGCAGTATTATAGTAGTTATATTCTTGTACATAGGGAGCAGTATTATAGTAGTTATATTCTTGTACATAGGGAGCAGTATTATAGTAGTTATATTCTTGTACATAGGGGGCAGTATTATAGTAGTTATATTCTTGTACATAGGAGACAGTATTATAGTAGTTATATTCTTGTACATAGGGAGCAGTATTATAGTAGTTATATTCCTGTACATACGGGGCAGAATTATAGTAGTTAAATTCTTGTACATAGGAGCAGTATTATAGTAGTTATATTCTTGTACACAGGGGGCAGAATTATAGTAGTTATATTCTTGTACATAGGGGAGCAGTATTATAGTAGTTATATTCTTGTACATAGGAGCAGTATTATAGTAGTTATATTCTTGTACATAGGGGGCAGAATTATAGTATATATATTCTTGTACATAGTGGGCAGTATTATAGTAGTTATATTCTTGTACATAGGGGCAGTATTATAGTAGTTATATTCTTGTACATAGGGGCAGTATTATAGTAGTTATATTCTTGTACATAGGGGCAGTATTATAGTAGTTATATTCTTGTACATAGGGGGCAGAATTATAGTAGTTATATTCTTGTACATAGGGGGCAGAATTATAGTAGTTATATTCTTGCACATAGGGACAGTATTATATTAGTTATATTCTTGTACATAGGAGCAGTATTAGGCCTCCTTCCCACGAACGGATTTACGCCGCGTAAATTCGCGGCAAAAATCCGCTGCGTTGCCCCCTGCTATTAGGTTCTATTGAACCTAATAACTCAATGCTCACGATGCGGAATTCCACCGCGGAATTTCGCACCGTGAAATCTCCCGTCCTCACCCGCAGCATGCTCTATTTGCAGCGGGTGTACGCGCTGACAGCTTCCATTGCAATCAATGGAAGCCGTCCGTTCACGCTATCTCCCGCTGTAACACAGCTGAAGATAGCGTGAAAACGCTTTCCCGCCTACCGCCGCCGCGTCATATGACGCGGCCGGCGCGTCACGTGACATGGCCGGCCGCATCATGTGACGCGGTGGGCGTGTCACATGACGCGACGGCGTTGGGCGGGGAAGCGTCTTCACGCTATCTTCCGCTGGTAAGTATGGGGTCTCTGGGGGGCGCCGTGACGGGCTTCACTGCGGAATATTCCGCTGCGGAGCCCGTCACGCTCGTGTGAAGGCGGCCTTATAGTAGTTATATTCTTGCACATAGGGACAGTATTATATTAGCTATATTCTTGTACATAGGAGGCAGTATTATAGGAGTTATATTCTTGTACATGGGAGCAGTATTATAGTAGTTATATTCTTGTACATAGGGGGCAGTATTATAGTAGTTATATTCTTGTACATGGGAGGCAGTATTATAGTAGTTATATTCTTGTACATAGGGGGCAGTATTATAGTAGTTATATTCTTGTACATAGGAGGCAGTATTATAGTAGTTATATTCTTGTACATAGGGGCGGTATTATAGTAGTTATATTCTTGTACATAGGGGCAGTATTATAGTAGTTATAGTCTTGTACATAGGGGCAGTATTATAGTAGTTATATTCTTGTACATAAGAGGCAGTATTATAGTAGTTATATTCTTGTACATAGGAGCAGTATTATAGTAGTTATATTCTTGTACATAGGAGGCAGTATTATAGTAGTTATATTCTTGTACATATGGGGCAGTATTATAGTAGTTATATTCTTGTACATAGGGGGCAGTATTATAGTAGTTATATTCTTGCACATAGGGACAGTATTATATTAGTTATATTCTTGTACATAGGAGGCAGTATTATAGTAGTTATATTCTTGTACATGGGAGCAGTATTATAGTAGTTATATTCTTGTACATAGGGGGCAGTATTATAGTAGTTATATTCTTGTACATGGGAGGCAGTATTATAGTAGTTATATTCTTGTACATAGGAGCAGTATTATAGTAGTTATATTCTTGTACATAGGAGGCAGTATTATAGTAGTTATATTCTTGCACATAGGGACAGTATTATATTAGTTATATTCTTGTACATAGGAGGCAGTATTATAGTAGTTATATTCTTGTACATGGGAGGCAGTATTATAGTAGTTATATTCTTGTACATAGGGGGCAGTATTATAGTAGTTATATTCTTGTACATAGGGGGCAGTATTATAGTAGTTATATTCTTGTACATAGGGGCGGTATTATAGTAGTTATATTCTTGTACATACGGGCAGTATTATAGTAGTTATAGTCTTGTACATAGGGGGCAGTATTATAGTAGTTATATTCTTGTACATAAGAGGCAGTATTATAGTAGTTATATTCTTGTACATAGGAGCAGTATTATAGTAGTTATATTCTTGTACATAGGAGGCAGTATTATAGTAGTTATATTCTTGTACATATGGGGCAGTATTATAGTAGTTATATTCTTGTACATATGGGGCAGTATTATAGTAGTTATATTCTTGTACATAGGGGCAGTATTATAGTAGTTATATTCTTGTACATAGGGGCAGTATTATAGTAGTTATATTCTTGTACATAGGGGGCAGTATTATAGTAGTTATATTTTTGTACATAGGGGCAGTATTATAGTAGTTATATTCTTGTACATAGGAGGCAGTATTATAGTAGTTATATTCTTGTACATAGGGAGCAGTATTATAGTAGTTATATTCTTGTACATAGGGGCAGTATTATAGTAGTTATATTCTTGTACATAGGGGCAGTATTATAGTAGTTATATTCTTGTACATAGGGGCAGTATTATAGTAGTTATATTCTTGTACATAGGGGGCAGTATTATAGTAGTTATATTTTTGTACATAGGGGCAGTATTATAGTAGTTATATTCTTGTACATAGGAGGCAGTATTATAGTAGTTATATTCTTGTACATAGGGAGCAGTATTATAGTAGTTATATTCTTGTACATAGGGAGCAGTATTATAGTAGTTATATTCTTGTACATAGGGGCAGTATTATAGTAGTTATATTCTTGTACATAGGTGACAGTATTATAGTAGTTATATTCTTGTACATAGGGGGCAGTATTATAGTAGTTATATTCTTGTACATAGGGGGCAGTATTATAGTAGTTATATTCTTGTACATAGGAGGCAGTATTATAGTAGTTATATTCTTGTACATAGGGGGCAGTTTATATGTCTGCACATAAGAGACAGTGTTATGGTAGTTATCACACCAGATCACAGCAGAAGAAAAAAGATAGGTCATACATTTCTTATTTGCTACATAATTTATATAAAAGTATAAAAATATAGAAAGTGATTTTGGACAGGCATGCGCCTGTCTCTTATGTGAATCTTCCTGGCTTGAAAACACTTTAGAAGCAGATGGACTGTGAGTCACCAAGAGTTTGGCAAGTCCTTGCAGCCTATATTGAATAATGAGGAGGCAGCTGGAGACGAGATGTTTTAGGGTCTCTGCTAAGCTGTCAGATTTTGGGAATGACAGAAGTGCAAACAGCCTTCAGAAATTAGACATACTTTTCTTTCGCAGGCGGTGGTCTGTACTTTCCTTGTGAGATAATCGGAAAAAGACTTGCATGTATATTTAATAAAACCGGGTATGACAGCTTCTACGGAGGATATTAAAGCTGAAATGTTCACAAATGTAGAAAATTACAGACGTGATTTTTCATCATGCAACAAAAATGTTAACATTTTATCATAATTGATACATAACCTGATCTAATCTGTTAAAATTAATGACTGAGTGAAAAAACATAGTAGCCGGTAGCTAGTGAAAACATCTCCACTACCCATCTGGTATCTGAGCTTTACCATCTCTATAAAATGTAAAGAAGTTTTTCCAGAAGTGGACAGCACATTTAAAATCCCAACAATGCATACAGTATTATGACAACATTACATATTGCAGTAGTGCAATAATAACATTAGCCACTAGGTGTCAGTACAACAGAAATACCATCCTCATTTTACAACTGCTGCAAAGAGCCAAGTGTTATGGAGTATTTTGATTACGAATAGATAACCAAGGCACAGTCCTCTGTTGGAGTAATAAAACACGCTAAATGTCATCCATTGTAGGCAGCATTATAGCTGACGTGGCATACATGCTGAAGGTTTGACAGGTAACTGAGCAGAAATATGACGCACACCTCCGAACTTATGGACAAATGAAACAGGGATAATTCTTGTGGCCCGTGTATGTATTGCACATGAACAGGGTTGCATACACTACCCATGGCAAAGAGTATGGTTGTCCCTACTTGATATGCGGTGAAATAGATCATGCTGCCATCTTTTTCATGCACATTTCTACATGCAATGCTTATACGCTAATGTAAATAGATCCATAGAAATCCATGTACTTTCATTGACTCCATTCACAGAGTATCATGCGGTAAAAACAGTCATGTTTAGTGTCCTTCAGTGACCTCACAGTAATAGTGCCCCTCAGTGAACTCACAGTAAGGCCGACTTCACACGAGCGTGACGGGATCCGCCGCGTAATATTCTGCGGTGAAGCCCGTCACGGCGCCCCCCAGAGACCCCATACTTACCAGCGGAAGATAGCGTGAAGACGCTTCCCCGCCCACCGCCGTCGCGTCATGTGACACGCCCACCGCGTCACATGAAGCCGCCGGCCGTGTCACGTGACGCGCCGGACGCGTCATATGACGCGCCGGACGCGTCATATGACGCGCGGCGGTAGGCGGGGAAGCGTTTTTTCACGCTATCTTCCGCTGGTTGCAGCGGGAGATAGCGTGAACGGACGGCTTCCATTGACTGCAATGGAAGCCGTCAGCGCGTACACCCGCAGCAAATAGAACATGCTGCGAGTGAGGACGGGAGATTTCACGGTGCGTAATTCCGCGGTGGAATTACGCATCGTGAGCATTGTGCTATTAGGTTCAATAGAACCTAATAGCAGGGGGCAACGCAGCGGATTTTTGCCGCGGATTTACGCGGCGTAAATCCGTTCGTGGGAAGGAGGCCTAATAGTGACCCGTTGTGACCTCATAGTAATAGTGCCCCTCAGTGACCTTTCACAGTACTAGTGCCCCTCAGTGACCACACAGTACTAGTGCCCCTCAGTGACCTAATAGTACTTGTGCTCCTCAGTGACCTCACAGTAATAGCGCCCCTCAGTGACCTCACAGTAATAGTGACCTCACAGTAATAGTGCCCCTCAGTGACCTGATAGTACTTGTGCTCCTCAGTGACCTCACAGTACTAGTGCCCCTCAGTGACCTCTCACAGTACTAGTGCCCCTCAGTGACCTCTCACAGTACTAGTGCTCCTCAGTGACCTCTCACAGTACTAGTGCTCCTCAGTGACCTCTCACAGTACTAGTGCTCCTCAGTGACCTCACAGTAATAGTGACCTCACAGTAATAGTGCCCCTCAGTGACCTGATAGTACTTGTGCTCCTCAGTGACCTCACAGTACTAGTGCCCCTCAGTGACCTCTCACAGTACTAGTGCCCCTCAGTGACCTCTCACAGTACTAGTGCTCCTCAGTGACCTCTCACAGTACTAGTGCCCCTCAGTGAACTCACAGTAAGGCCGGCTTCACACGAGCGTGACGGGATCCGCCGCGTAATATTCCGCGGTGAAGCCCGTCACGGCGCCCCCCAGAGACCCCATACTTACCAGCGAAAGATAGCGTGAAGACGCTTCCCCGCCCACCGCCGTCGCGTCATGTGACACGCCCACCGCGTCACATGAAGCCGCCGGCCGTGTCACGTGACGCGCCGGACGCGTCATATGACGCGCCGGACGCGTCATATGACGCGCGGCGGTAGGCGGGGAAGCGTTTTTTCACGCTATCTTCCGCTGGTTGCAGCGGGAGATAGCGTGAACGGACGGCTTCCATTGACTGCAATGGAAGCCGTCAGCGCGTACACCCGCAGCAAATAGAACATGCTGCGAGTGAGGACGGGAGATTTCACGGTGCGTAATTCCGCGGTGGAATTACGCATCGTGAGCATTGTGCTATTAGGTTCAATAGAACCTAATAGCAGGGGGCAACGCAGCGGATTTTTGCCGCGGATTTACGCGGCGTAAATCCGTTCGTGGGAAGGAGGCCTAATAGTGACCCGTTGTGACCTCATAGTAATAGTGCCCCTCAGTGACCTTTCACAGTACTAGTGCCCCTCAGTGACCACACAGTACTAGTGCCCCTCAGTGACCTAATAGTACTTGTGCTCCTCAGTGACCTCACAGTAATAGCGCCCCTCAGTGACCTCACAGTAATAGTGACCTCACAGTAATAGTGCCCCTCAGTGACCTAATAGTACTTGTGCTCCTCAGTGACCTCACAGTAATAGCGCCCCTCAGTGACCTCACAGTAATAGTGACCTCACAGTAATAGTGCCCCTCAGTGACCTGATAGTACTTGTGCTCCTCAGTGACCTCTCACAGTACTAGTGCCCCTCAGTGACCTCTCACAGTACTAGTGCCCCTCAGTGACCTCTCACAGTACTAGTGCCCCTCAGTGACCTCTCACAGTACTAGTGCTCCTCAGTGACCTCTCACAGTACTAGTGCTCCTCAGTGACCTCACAGTAATAGTGACCTCACAGTAATAGTGCCCCTCAGTGACCTGATAGTACTTGTGCTCCTCAGTGACCTCACAGTACTAGTGCCCCTCAGTGACCTCTCACAGTACTAGTGCCCCTCAGTGACCTCTCACAGTACTAGTGCTCCTCAGTGACCTCTCACAGTAATAGCGCCCCTCAGTGACCTCACAGTAATAGTGACCTCACAGTAATAGTGCCCCTCAGTGACCTGATAGTACTTGTGCTCCTCAGTGACCTCACAGTACTAGTGCCCCTCAGTGACCTCTCACAGTACTAGTGCCCCTCAGTGACCTCTCACAGTACTAGTGCTCCTCAGTGACCTCTCACAGTATTAGTGCCCCTCAGTGACCTCTCACAGTACTAGTGCCCCTCAGTGACCTCACAGTACTAGTGCCCCTCAGTGACCTCATAGTACTAGTGCCCCTCAGTGACCTCACAGTACTAGTGCCCCTCAGTGACCTCACAGTAATAGTGACTCGTAGTGACCCCATAGTAATAGTGACCCTCCATGACCTCTCACAGTAATAATGATCTACAGTGACCTCAGTCATAGTGCCCCTCTGTGACCTCTCACAGTACTAGTGCCCCTCAGTGACTTCACAGTACTACTGCCCCTCAGTGACCTCTCACAGTACTAGTGCCCCTCAGTGACCTCTCACAGTACTAGTGCCCCTCAGTGACCTCTCACAGTACTAGTACCCCTCAGTGACCTCTCACAGTAATAGTGCCCCTCAGTGACCTCACAGCACTAGTGCCCCCCAGTGACCTCATAATACTAGTGCTCCTCAGTGAACTCACAGTACTAGTGCCCCTCAGTGACCTCACAGTAATAGTGACTCGTAGTGACCCCATAGTAATAGTGACCCTCCATGACCTCTCACAGTAATAATGATCTTCAGTGACCTCAGTCATAATGCCCCTCTGTGACCTCTCACAGTACTAGTGCCCCTTTAGTGACCTCACAGTACTAGTGCCCCTCAGTGACCTCTCACAGTACTAGTGCCCCTCAGTGACCTCTCACAGTACTAGTGCCCCTTAGTGACCTCTCACAGTACTAGTGCCCCTCAGTGAACTCTCACAGTAATAGTGCCCCTCAGTGAACTCTCACAGTAATAGTGCCCCTCAGTGACCTCTCACAGTAATAGTGCCCCTCAGTGACCTCACAGTACTAGTATAGATGCAAACAATGGTTCAGACAGCGCCAAATGGATATAAAGCGGGTTCCCCAATGTGCTTCTCTCTAATCCTCCTTGTAGGAGGAGAGCTGCAATAACAATAAAAAAGGGGGGACTCTCACCAGGAGAGTGGGCCCCCAAGGAAGAAACAAAGAATAGGTTTTAAGTAAAAACAGTTATGCGCTCGTGGAAAGAACAAAATGGGGGTAAGTCAAATGTAAATGCTGTCCCTCCCGCAAGAAACGGAAAGCATAAATAAAAGTATAAAATGGCACTTACTCCGAAGGAGGGGGGTGTATAAAACAAGAAGCCCCCTCCTCTGTGTGCCGACTCCTCAAGGTTCTCTCTGTCGTCAATGGAAGCCGCAGGAACCAAGTTGATTAATCCAGTTTTAATATAATAAAAACAGGTTTACAGAAAGGCAACGCGTTTCGGTACAATATGCACCTTTTTCAAGCCTATTAAAACATATACTGACAGCCAGATTAACTCACATTTATATATGTCAGGATAACATTTTACTTCTGTGTGCAGCGCCATATTCTGGGTGGAGCTACGTAATCCGGAGGGGAGGAGTCTGTGATAATAGGTAGGTTTGTACCACGTGTTCCGTTGGGTGATGTGGCCGTATAGGCCGGAAGTGTTACGTGGCGTTTGTGTGCTTCTAACTTTCATTTTCGTGTGGCGTGGTCACGTGAATCCGGCGTGCCACGTCAACACGAAGGGATTACAGTCAAGGGACTTGGTGACGCGATCACGCTGTTAGTGCGTGTCGCGTCGTTCTGAAGGAATCTATGTAGAGATGGCGCCGGCACGTCTGATGTACGTGCCCCATCATCACGGAGGGTCCTTGGTCATGTGACCTGATGACGCAACCACGCTGTCAGAGCGTGCTGCGTCATTCTCAAAGGACCTGTATGTCAATGTTGCCGGCACGTCAAGCGAACGCGCCGCGCGTGATGGGAGCCTCCAATCACATGGCTCCCATCACGCGCGGCGCGTTCGCTTGACGTGCCGGCAACATTGACATACAGGTCCTTTGAGAATGACGCAGCACGCTCTGACAGCGTGGTTGCGTCATCAGGTCACATGACCAAGGACCCTCCGTGATGATGGGGCACGTACATCAGACGTGCCGGCGCCATCTCTACATAGATTCCTTCAGAACGACGCGACACGCACTAACAGCGTGATCGCGTCACCAAGTCCCTTGACTGTAATCCCTTCGTGTTGACGTGGCACGCCGGATTCACGTGACCACGCCACACGAAAATGAAAGTTAGAAGCACACAAACGCCACGTAACACTTCCGGCCTATACGGCCACATCACCCAACGGAACACGTGGTACAAACCTACCTATTATCACAGACTCCTCCCCTCCGGATTACGTAGCTCCACCCAGAATATGGCGCTGCACACAGAAGTAAAATGTTATCCTGACATATATAAATGTGAGTTAATCTGGCTGTCAGTATATGTTTTAATAGGCTTGAAAAAGGTGCATATTGTACCGAAACGCGTTGCCTTTCTGTAAACCTGTTTTTATTATATTAAAACTGGATTAATCAACTTGGTTCCTGCGGCTTCCATTGACGACAGAGAGAACCTTGAGGAGTCGGCACACAGAGGAGGGGGCTTCTTGTTTTATACACCCCCCTCCTTCGGAGTAAGTGCCATTTTATACTTTTATTTATGCTTTCCGTTTCTTGCGGGAGGGACAGCATTTACATTTGACTTACCCCCATTTTGTTCTTTCCACGAGCGCATAACTGTTTTTACTTAAAACCTACTCACAGTACTAGTGCCCCTCAGTGACCTCACAGTACTAGTGCCCCTCAGTGACCTCTCACAGTACTAGTGCCCCTCAGTGACCTCTCACAGTACTAGTGCCCCTCAGTGACCTCTCACAGTACTAGTGCCCCTCAGTGACCTCTCACAGTACTAGTGCTCCCCAGTGACATCTCACAGTACTAGTGCCCCTCAGTGACCTCCTCACAGTAGTAGTGCTCCCCAGTGACCTCTCACAGTACTAGTGCCCCTCTGTGACCTCTCACAGTAATAGTGACCCTCAGTGACCTCTCGCAGTAATAGTGACCCTCAGTGACCTCTCACAGTAATAGTGCCCCTCAGTGACCTCTCACAGTACTAGTGACCTCACAGTACTAGTGCCCCTCAGTGACCTCATAGTACTAGTGCTCCTCAGTGAACTCACAGTACTAGTGCCCCTCAGTGACCTCACAGTAATAGTGACTCGTGGTGACCCCATAGTAATAGTGACCCTCCATGACCTCTCACAGTAATAATGATCTTCAGTGACCTCAGTCATAGTGCCCCTCAGTGACCTCTCACAGTACTAGTGCCCCTTTAGTGACCTCACAGTACTAGTGCCCCTCCATGACCTCTCACAGTAATAATGATCTTCAGTGACCTCAGTCATAGTGCCCCTCTGTGACCTCTCACAGTACTAGTGCCCCTTTAGTGACCTCACAGTACTAGTGCCCCTCAGTGACCTCTCACAGTACTAGTGTCCCTCAGTGACCTCACAGTACTAGTGCCCCTCAGTGACCTCTCACAGTACTAGTGCCCCTCAGTGACCTCTCACAGTACTAGTGTCCCTCAGTGACCTCACAGTACTAGTGCCCCTCAGTGACCTCATAGTACTAGTGCCCCTCAGTGACCTCTCACAGTACTAGTGCCCCTCAGTGACCTCCTCACAGTACTAGTGCCCCTCAGTGACCTCCACACAGTACTAGTGCCCCTCAGTGACCTCTCACAGTACTAGTGCCCCTCAGTGACCTCTCACAGTACTAGTGCCCCTCAGTGACCTCCTCACAGTACTAGTGCTCCCCAGTGACCTCTCACAGTACTAGTGCCCCTCTGTGACCTCTCACAGTAATAGTGACCCTCAGTGACCTCTCACAGTAATAGTGACCCTCAGTGACCTCACAGTACTAGTGACCTCACAGTACTAGTGCCCCTCAGTGACCTCCTAGTACTAGTGCTCCTCAGTGAACTCACAATACTAGTGCCCCTCAGTGACCTCACAGTAATAGTGACTTGTGGTGACCCCATAGTAATAGTGACCCTCCATGACCTCTCACAGTAATAATGATCTTCAGTGACCTCAGTCATAGTGCCCCTCAGTGACCTCTCACAGTACTAGTGCCCCTTTAGTGACCTCACAGTACTAGTGCCCCTCCATGACCTCTCACAGTAATAATGATCTTCAGTGACCTCAGTCATAGTGCCCCTCTGTGACCTCTCACAGTACTAGTGCCCCTTTAGTGACCTCACAGTACTAGTGCCCCTCAGTGACCTCTCACAGTACTAGTGCCCCTCAGTGACCTCTCACAGTAATAGTGCCCCTCAGTGACCTCACAGTACTAGTGCCCCTCAGTGACCTCACAGTACTAGTGCCCCTCAGTGACCTCTCACAGTACTAGTGCCCCTCAGTGACCTCTCACAGTAATAGTGCCCCTCAGTGACCTCCTCACAGTACTAGTGCCCCTCAGTGACCTCCTCACAGTACTAGTGCCCCTCAGTGACCTCCTCACAGTACTAGTGCCCCTCAGTGACCTCCTCACAGTACTAGTGCCCCTCAGTGACCTCTCACAGTACTAGTGCCCCTCAGTGACCTCTCACAGTACTAGTGCTCCTCGGTGACCTCTCACAGTAATAGTGACCTCTCACAGTAATAGTGCCCCTCAGTGACCTCTCATAGTAATAGTGACCTCTCACAGTAATAGTGACCCTCAGTGACCTCTCACAGTAATAGCGCCCCTTAGTGACCTCCTCACAGTACTAGTGCCCCTGAGTGACTTCCCAGTACTAGTGCCCCTCAGTGACCTCTCACAGTACTAGTGCCCCTCAGTGACCTCCTCACAGTACTAGTGCCCCTCAGTGACCTCCTCACAGTACTAGTGCCCCTCAGTGACCTCTCACAATACTAGTGCCCCTCAGTGACCTCCTCACAGTACTAGTGCCCCTCAGTGACCTCCTCACAGTACTAGTGCCCCTCAGTGACCTCACAGTACTAGTGCCCCTCAGTGACCTCTCACAGTACTAGTGCCCCTCAGTGACCTCCTCACAGTACTAGTGCCCCTCAGTGACCTCTCACAGTACTAGTGCCCCTCAGTGACCTCACAGTACTAGTGCCCCTCAGTGACCTCACAGTACTAGTGCCCCTCAGTGACCTCTCACAGTACTAGTGCCCCTCAGTGACCTCTCACAGTACTAGTGCCCCTCAGTGACATCCTCACAGTACTAGTGCCCCTCAGTGACCTCTCACAGTACTAGTGCCCCTCAGTGACCTCTCACAGTACTAGTGCCCCTCAGTGACCTCACAGTACTAGTGCCCCTCAGTGACCTCTCACAGTACTAGTGCCCCTCAGTGACCTCCTCACAGTACTAGTGCCCCTCAGTGACCTCTCACAGTACTAGTGCCCCTCAGTGACCTCTCACAGTAATAGTGACCCTCAGTGACCTCTCACAGTACTAGTGCCCCTCAGTGACCACACAGTACTAGTGCCCCTCAGTGACCTCACAGTATTAGAGCCCGGAAAAAATCTGAGACTGTCCTGCTAAATCCAGGACAGTTGGGAGACACATGGATATAAGTTCCTGGGAATCCACAACTGTTGACGCAGCTTTGAGTGTGAAAGGAGTATAAGTACATACTACTGCTCCATATATGGATTCAGGCAGCTGTTATTATGTGTCCATGAAATCCAGTCCTTGCATATGGGGTTTGTACCAAGCAGTCTGCTGCACGGAGGCAGAGCATCCTCTCCGGCTTCTCATCGTTTGTTCTTTTCATGTTCTGTGAAACAAAAGAGGATTCAATTCTCCAAGTTTCCGACCAGCCAATAATTATTATTTGCAGAAGTACATTGTCTGAAAGGGTTGTCTAATTTAACCCCTTAAGGACGCATCCCATTTCTTTTTATCATTTTTGATTTTTTTTTTCTTCTCACTTTCAAAAATCGTAGCCCTTTAATTTGTCCGTCGACGCTGTTGTCTGGGGCTGCTTTTTTTTTGCGGGCCGAGTTATATTATTTTACTGGTACTATTTAACGCATCATATAATTTACTGAAAAGCTTTTACAAATATAAGTGGAGTGAAATAGAAAAAAAAAGGCAATTCTGCCTTTTTTGCGGCGGTCTTGTTTTCACGGCATACATATTGCGGCAAAAATGACATAACGACATTATTCTGCGGTACGATTATAGCGAAACCAAATGTATACAGTTTTACTTTTGCTGCACTTCATTCAAAAAGTTGGAGAAAAAAGTTGTGCGCGGGCTCTTCTTAAGGGAGACGTCCTGTAGTTTCTATTGGTCCCATTTTGAAAGTGCTTTTTTTTTTTACTGCTTTTCATTACATTTGTTCTTGGAGACAAGGTGACGAAAAAGGCACAATTCTTATGATGTTTTTTTTTCTTTTCTGATGATATTCACCATGTAGGACAAACGCTGTACTCTGATCGGACATTGACAGACACGGTGATGCCAAATATGCTTTTATTTTTTTATTAATATTAGAAAAGGTTTTTGATCTTCCATTTATTTTTTCCAATAATTAAGAAAACTTTTTTTTTTTTAGCCCCCATAGGGGACTTGAACTTGTGGTGATGTGATCGCTCATACACTATAGTGCAATACCAAAGTATTACATCATACCACATTTTGACAGGCAGTCTATGTAGGTGTGTAGATTGCGACTGGTAAGGGATGGCGCATGCTATCGCAGAAAGCTGGCACCCACCTTGTATGGGTGGGTTAGAAACACTTATTTTCTCCTTAGGGAGAGCACCTAGACGGTGAATGAGGAGCATGAATGGCCGTTTGAGTCTCCCCACTCACTGTCTATGTGACCTCCCTAAAGAGAAAAGATAGCGTTTCTGACTCCCGTCCCAGGGCTCTCACTAGCCAGACTCCCTCCCTACACTGATGAAGGGCAAATACTCTGAAACAGCTGTCTGTCCATGGAGTCTGGCTTTGTTTTTAATTCCTACTCATTGTTACAAGGCTTGTATAAAGAGTCTAACTTTGGCTTGAAGGAATGCTGCCTTCCAATAGGTGGCACTGTGGAGGTATTATTCTATCTCCCTTATTTGCATATTACCCAGAGGAGCATGAATGGTCTTTTGAGTCTCCCTACTCACCTTCTAGGTGCTCTCCCTAAGGAGAAAAGAGAGCGATCCAGAAAAACTGTCCTCACCTTGCACCCTCAAATACCGGCCCCAGGATGAGCAGGGTATTCGGAGCAGCATCTAAGAAAAAGTTAATCCCAACAACAATACTATAAAAACAACATACACAAAATACTCCCACCATTTCTGTACCCAAATCTAAAGGATCAGAAAAAAATGGCTTCACTTCTACACGAACTAAGTTACAAGCATTAATGGTATAACATCAATGTTCTTTATTACAGCACCACCTAGTTATCAAAAGATGTATTGCATCTCATAGGCTATTCTACGACAGGCCAGTGGCACAAAGACATAACTGCGAGTTCCAGAGGGACTGGGGTTGCCACCCGGTTAGTAAGTGACTGGCCCAGCTGGTAATTAAATGCAAAGGCCAGTGCCGGTATTTATAGTTTACCATCCATATTAATGGCCAGTAAAGGATAGTTGTAGCCTGTGAGACGACCGGGCAGCAACTCAGGGCAAGCCCTATTCCTGTGTGTTTCACGGACAAGGAGTAGGACATGCAATGCTCCAGAATGTGCATCGTCCGTGAATATTGGGTAGCACAAGTATGGGTGTCCGTTTGTTGTCCAATGCAAGTTGCACCTGAGACCCTCACAGGGTGCCACCTTTGCCACTGAAAAATGCTGGCCAGGGTAAAAGGGGGTGTGGTTTAGGGGGTTATGTTAGGGGCATGACTTATTACAGTGTATGATTTTAACTTAATTATTCCACTGCCCCTATAAATAGTGCTTCCTCTTAGTGGCCCCTATAGTAATACTGCGTAGCGGTTTCAGGCACTGGGTTGGAGCCTTAGGTGTAATATCTGCAGGTCTGGAGAGTAGTAAAGGAAGAGCCAGGAGTCAGTATCGGAAGGTCTCGGTTTGCAGTACAGATAGATGAGGTGGATAGCGTAGTCAGAAGGGAAGCCAGAAGTCAGTATAAGGGGGTCTTGTAGAAATAGCAGAAGAGCAGGCAAAGTGGAGCTTGATCAATCAGTGCTGTGGAGCAGAATAATCACACACTAAAGGAGTGGCAGGGCCAGGCTTTTATAGGACGGCGGGGTCAGGACGAAGAGGTAGGGACTAGATAATTGGGATCAGGGAACAAGGTTGAGAGTCATGCAAGGAAATTGTCCATTGGCTAGATGGCTCAGTAGTGAGAGCTACTGACTCGACTGCAGGTTGTCCCAGGTTCGATCCTTGACATAGTACCTCCTCTCAGTGGCTTCGGTAGTAATAGTGCCCCCTTTAGTGGCTCCAATCATAAAAGCACATTCTTTTTGTGTCCTCCCCGCTATTATAAAGAATCCCCGCCTCCTGAAAGGGCTGTGTCTAATTGGCTAAGCGCTCAGCCAGCTAGGGATGATTTTTCAGGGAAGAGCTTATATTTCAAGCCCTTCCCCGAAAATCACTGTAGGGGTTGCCTGCATCCCATTGCTTTCAATGGGGCGGCTGCAGCGCTGGCCCCATTGAAAGCAATGGGAGAACATCGCGATACTCTGCCACAGCTGTGACAGGGGATTCTTTGGTCCCCATGGGGAGACCCTTGTTACTGAACACTGTGACAGTGCTGTCACAGCGTTCAGTGATGATGTGTAGCACGGACCTCGCCACTGCATGCATGCCCTATCGTTTGTAGGTGCAAAGATTTTGCGCCTGTAAAAGACGGACGTGTGAATACTACAGAGAAAACCAATGGTTCTATCAGATGTGCTTTTTTTTTGTGCACATAGCCGCACACAAAAAAACGCTTTTCCGACTTCGCCATTAAGGTGCAAGTGATATCCGAGTAATGCGTTATTCACACATGTCGAAAAAAAATAGAACGTGGCCCGATTGATGCGAATGCATTCTTTTTTTTTCACGCAACTGTTGATTTTAATGGCCAACTTTGGTGCTTGAAGATCCACCACAATTCGGCACGTTGTGCTTTTTTTTAACAAGGACCGTCAGTTCGTGGTAAAAATCGCACATGTGCGCAGTGCACTCGCGGCCATACACGATCTCTGCCGGCAGACCTGCTATTTACACATACCGGTAGAACGCTGGTCCCAGTGTTATATCGGTACGGGCGTGGACATGAGGTCTTACATTGAGGCGCTATCTTCCAGGGCCCCTCGTACTAAGGCGCCAGCTGCTACTGCCCCTTAGCTGGTGATGGCCTTGTAATGAGGTACAGACACCCCCATATTGGTTACTGGCCGCTGTCACCTTCATAACTATACAAAGGTGGTTCAGGGCCTAATTACTACCTTTAATTACTACATTAGTCCGGGGCTTACATAGAATTCAGGGGCCACAGAGCGGAACTCTGAAAGAATTTCACCTACCAAAAAAAATGTATACATATATTCCTCCAATGTGGCCCAGAGACGCCAAAAGTTTTGACACCCCTGGACTACAACAATATCCCAGGATAACAGCCCAAACTGCAGCAACCAGTGTCAGACAGCTGCTGCCAAGGCAAATCGGATCAAGGGCTTCAACAAACTGCAAATCTGCCGTAAAAATTCAAGGGTCAGTCCAGGATGTCTGCTGCGGATTCCGCGTCTGATAGTTGTGTCAGACGACCATGAAGACTTCTTGCAGCCAGGACTCGTACCTCTCCGTCCTGCTACTACCCCAAGAAATTTCTCAGTAATTACCCCAAAGTACTAGTGCCTCCTCTCTGGCCCCACAAAATGATAGTGCCCCAAACTAATAGTGTCCCCTCAGTGACCCTAACTAGCAGTAATGCTCCCTCAGCAGCCCTGACTAGTAATAGTGCCCCTCCCAGTGACCCTTTTCAATGGCCAAAGCTAGTAATAGTGCCTCATCAGCCACCCAAACTAGTATTAGTGCTCCGTCAGTGGCCCAAACTAGTAGCAGTGACCCCTCAATGGCCCCAACAAGTTATAGTGCCCACATAGTAATATTGCCTGCTCTCTGTGTCCCAAGAGTAATAGTGCCCCCTCAGTGGCCATACAGTAGTACTGGATACACTAGTAATAGTGCCCCCTCAGTGGCCATACAGTAGTACTGGACACAATAGTAATAGTGCCCCCTCAGTGGCCATACAGTAGTACTGGATACAATAGTAATAGTGCCCCTCAGTGGCCATACAGTAGTACTGGATACACTAGTAATAGTGCCCCCTCAGTGGCCATACAGTAGTACTGGACACAATAGTAATAGTGCCCCCTCAGTGGCCATACAGTAGTACTGGATACAATAGTAATAGTGCCCCTCAGTGGTCATACAGTAGTACTGGATACAATAGTAATAGTGCCCCTCAGTGGTCATACAGTAGTACTGGATAAAATAGTAATAGTGCCCCTCAGTGGTCATATAGTAGTACTGGACACAATAGTAATAGTGCCCCCTTAGTGGCCATACAGTAGTACTAGACACAATAGTAATAGTGCCCCCTCAGTGGCCATACAATAGTACTGGATATAATAGTAATAGTGCTCCCTCAGTGGCCATACAGTAGTACTGGACACAATAGTAATAGTGCCCCTCAGTGGCCATACAGTAGTACTGGACACAATAGTAATAGTGCTCCCTCAGTGGCCATACAGTAGTACTGGACACAATAGTAATAGTGCCCCTCAGTGGCCATACAATAGTACTGGACACAATAGTAATAGTGCTCCCTCAGTGGCCATACAGTAGTACTGGACACAATAGTAATAGTGCCCCTCAGTGGTCATACAGTAGTACTGGATACAATAGTAATAGTGCCCCTCAGTGGTCATACAGTAGTACTGGACACAATAGTAATAGTGCCCCCTCAGTGGCCATACAATAGTACTGGACACAATAGTAATAGTGCCCCTCAGTGGTCATACAGTAGTACTGGATACACTAGTAATAGTGCCCCCTCAGTGGCCATACAGTAGTACTAGATACAATAGTAATAGTGCTCCCTCAGTGGCCATACAGTAGTACTGGACACAATAGTAATAGTGCCCCCTCAGTGGCCATACAATACTACTGGATACAATAGTAATAGTGCCCCCTCAGTGGCCATACAGTAGTACTGGATACAATAGTAATAGTGCCCCCTCACTGGCCATACAGTAGTACTGGATATAATAGTAATAGTGCCCCCTCAGTGGTCATACAGTAGTACTGGATACAATAGTAATAGTGCCCCCTCACTGGCCATACAGTAGTACTGGATATAATAGTAATAGTGCCCCCTCAGTGGCCATACAATACTACTGGATACAATAGTAATAGTGCCCCCTCAGTGGCCATACAGTAGTACTGGATATAATAGTAATAGTGCCCCCTCAGTGGTCATACAGTAGTACTGGACACAATAGTAATAGTGCCCCTCAGTGGCCATACAGTAGTACTGGATACAATAGTAATAGTGGCCCCAACTAATAGTGATAATAAACTAGGAAGCAAACGCTTTAATTCACCCAACCTCTGCGTCCACATCTGGTCCGAAGGCTGCAGGAGAACACAGAGAAGGTCCAGACCGCCACATCATGATCACATATTACCACGCCAAAGCGACTAATACCATCATAGTATTACTGAATAACGAGCACTATGCAAAGACCAATATTACCAATAATATCACTAAATTATGGCCAAATACTATCGTCTGTAATCACATATTACCGTCACATAGTGATGAATAATACTGCCATACTGTTCCTGAAAAAAAGACCACTACAAAGATCAACATTATCAATAATAGGACTGTACAAAGGCCAAATAATACTACCTCACCATGATCACATACCGTTATACTGTTGTAGAAAAAACACTATGCAAAGACCAATATTACCCCCATACAGTGACCATTAAGTGATAGATACCAGCTCTAGACAGGCGCTATGCAGGCTGTATAAGTGATTACAGTACTGTTACCTCCAGTAATCACAGGTGACATGCTCTCTAACTGGATTGTTCATGTTCCCTTTTGTTCTCCATCTAGCCAAGACCGCAATGACAACTGCTCCTAGCATCAACTTGTCTCTGAGGAATTTCAAAAATTTATGGCACACCTTGAGGCCAATGGGGTCGCCTCTGAATCCGTGTCACATCTCACAAGATTTATCCTCACACACAACTTTCTCTCCTTTGGCAAAGAGATATTCCTGCAACTCACTGGAACCGCCATGGGCAGTAAATTGGCAGCACAATAAGCCAATCTCTTTATAACAAACCTGCAGAGTGACTTTCTGGCCTCCTGTTCCAGCAAACCATTGGCCTACTACCACTACATTGACACTAAACAAGAACTGTTAAAATTCCATGAGAGATTCAATGCATTTCGCCCCACCCCCACCCCCACCAGAAACCTGACATTAAGCTACTCGGATACAGAAAGCAACTTTTTGGACACCAACATAAAAAATTTCAAACAACTTAATACAAACATCCCTATACCGGAAACCGATTGAGGAATCAGGACTGCATTGCCCTCTGACACCCAAAAAGGAACTTATTCCTGTAATGTAAGGAGCTGCAAGACCTGCTGACATATACGGACCGCAGACAGGATACGGACCCCCAACACACAGCAGGACTATTCACATGTTCCACGTCTGATGTTATGTACCTGATCCTGTGCAGTAAATGTCCGGTTGGGGGTCTTTATATCAGGGAAACAGGACAAAAACTGAAAGCGAGGATGAGATCTCATCGCCACATGATTAAAGAGTAGAGATGAGCGAACGTACTCGTCCGAGCTTGATGCTCGGGCGAATATTAGCGTGTTCGGGATGCTTGTTACTCGTAACGAGTACCACGCGATGTTCGGGTTACTTTCAGTTTCCTCTCTGAGACGTTAGCGCGCTTTTCTGGCCAATTGAAAGACAGGGAAGGCATTACAACTTCCCCCTGTGACGTTCAAGCCCTATACCACCCCCCTGCTGTGAGTGGCTGGGGAGATCAGATGTCACCCGAGTATAAAAGTCGGCCCCTCCCGCGGCTCGCCACACATGCCTTGTGAGTTAGCTGAGGGAAAGTGCTGTTGTGTTGGAGCTGCTGTAGGGAGAGCGTTAGGAGTTAGTGTAGGCTTCAAGAACCCCAACGGTCCTTCTTAGGGCCACATCTATCCGTGTGGAGGCTTCTGTTAGCAGTGTTGCCCTTTTTTTTTTTTTTCAAAATCGGCTGTGCAGAGCATTGCGCCCTGCAGTAATACTACAGGGACAGAAGTGGTGGTTAGGCAGGGAGAGTGTTAGGAGTGAGTGTAGGCTTCAAGAACCCCAACGGTCCTTCTTAGGGCTACATTTAACCATGTGCAGAACTGTGCAGGCTGCTGTTAGCAGTGTTGCATTTTTTTTTTTTTTTTTTAAATCGGCTGTGCAGAGCATTGCGCCCTGAAGTAATACTACAGGGACAGAATTGTGTAGGCAGGGCCAGAAGACATATATTATAGATTGAATATAGTCAGTGGGCCTTTTCTTTAAAAAAAAAAAGGGAAACATTCTATTTGGCCTGCCTCTGACAGTCCTCAGCGTTCTGGGTACGTGTGTGGTGGGTGCAGAACGTAAAGAAATCATACGCAGCCAGCTACGTTTAACAGCAGGCTTGCGCCAATTTATTTCCTGCCTGGGAAAAATCACCGCTCTGCTGTAGTTAATAACTCTGCAACCCTGCAGTTCTGTGACACATTTGCAGGGCCAGAAGACATATATTATTGATTGAATATACGCAGTGGGCCTTTTCTTTACCAAAAAAAGGGAAACATTCTATTTGGCCTGCCTCTGACAGTCCTCAGCGTTCTGGGTACGTGTGTGGTGGGTAGAGAACGTAAACAAAAATCATACGCAGCCAGCTAAGTTTAACAGCAGGCTTGCGCTAATTTATTTCCTGCCTGGGAAATCAAATCACTGGTAATACACCATGCTGAGGGGTAGGGGTAGGCCTATAGGACGTGGACGCGGGCGAGGATGCAGAGGCCCAAGTCAGGGTGTGGGCACAGGCCGAGCCAGTGCGGTGGCCAGGGGTAGAGGCAGGGCCAGACCGAATAATCCACCAACTGGTTCCCAAAGCGCCCCCTCGCGCCATGCCACCCTGCAGAGGTCAAGGTGCTCTACGGTGTGGCAGTTTTTCACAGAGACGCCTGACGCCTGACAAACAGTGGTGTGCAACCTTTGTCGCGCCAAGATCAGCTGGGGAGGCACCACCAACAGCATGCGCAGGCATATGATGGCCAAGCACCCCACAAGGTGGGACGATGCCCGTTCACCGCCTCCGGTTTGCACCACTGCCTCTCCCCCTGTGCCCCAACCTGCCACTGAGATCCAACCCCCCTCTGAGGACACAGGCACTACCGTCTCCTGGCCTGCACCCACACCCTCACCTCCGCTGTCCTCGGCCCCATCCACCAATGTCTCTCAGCGCAGCGTCCAGACGTCGCTAGCGCCACAGTTTGAGCGCAAGCGCAAGTACGCCGCCACGCACCCGCACGCTCAAGCGTTAAACGTGCACATTGCAAAATTCATCAGCCTTGAGATGCTGCCGTATAGGCTTGTGGAAACGGAGGCTTTCAAAAGCATGATGGCGGCGGCGGCCCCGCGCTACTCGGTTCCCAGTCGCCACTACTTTTCCCGATGTGCCGTCCCAGGCCTGCACGACCACGTCTCCCGCAACATTGTACGCGCCCTCACCAACGCGGTTACTGCCAAGGTCCACTTAACAACAGACACGTGGACAAGCACAGGCGGGCAGGGCCACTATATCTCCCTGACGGCACATTGGGTGAATTTAGTGGAGGCTGGGACAGAGTCAGAGCCTGGGACCGCTCACGTCCTACCCACCCCTCGAATTGCGTGCCCCAGCTCGGTGGTGGTATCTGCGGGGGTGTATGCTTCCTCCACTAAACCACCCTCCTCCTCCTCCTCCTACGCAACCTCTGTCTCGCAATCAAGATGTGTCAGCAGCAGCAGCACGTCGCCAGCAGTCGGTGTCACGCGGCGTGGCAGCACAGCGGTGGGCAAGCGTCAGCAGGCCGTGCTGAAACTACTCAGCTTAGGACATAAGAGGCACATGGCCCACGAACTGCTGCAGGGTCTGACAGAGCAGACCGACTGCTGGCTTGCGCCGCTGAGCCTCCAACCGGGCATGGTCATGTGTGACAACGGCCGTAACCTGGTGGCGGCTCTGCAGCTCGGCAGCCTCACGCACGTGCCATGCCTGGCCCATGTGTTTAATTTGGTGGTTCAGCGCTTTCTGAAAAGCTACCCCCACTTGTCATACCTGCTCGGAAAGGTGCGCCAGCTCTGCGCACATTTCCGCAAATCCCACACGCACGCTGCCACCCTGCGGACCCTGCAACATCGGTTTAATCTGCCAGTGCACCGACTGCTGTGCGACGTGCCCACACGGTGGAACTCTACGCTCCACATGTTGGCCAGACTCTATGAACAGCGTAGAGCTATAGTGGAATACCAACTCCAACATGGGCGGCGCAGTGGGAGTCAGCCCCCTCAATTATTTTCAGAAGAGTGGGCCTGGTTGGCAGACATCTGCCAGGTCCTTCGAAACTTTGAGCAGTCTACCCAGGTGGTGAGCGGCGATGCTGCAATCATTAGCGTCACTATTCCTCTGCTATGCATCTTGAGAAGTTCCCTGCAAACCAGGGAGGAGGAGGATCCTGAAAGTGATCTTCCGAGTGAGGACAGTCATGTGTTGCGTACAGGTACCCTGGCACACATGGCTGACTTCATGTTAGGATGCCTTTCTCGTGACCCTCGCGTTACACGCATTCTGGCCACTACGGATTACTGGGTGTACACACTGCTCGACCCACGCTATAAGGAGAGCCTTTGCACTCTCATTCCCGAAGAGGAAAGGGGTTCGAGAATGATGCTATACCACAGGGCGCTGGTGGACAAACTGATGGTAAACTTCCCATCCGACAGCGCTAGTGGCAGAAGGCGCAGTTCCGAGGGCCAGGTAGCAGGGGAGGCGCAGAGATCAGGCAGCATGTACAGCGCAGGCAGGGGAACATTCTCCAAGGCCTTTGCCAGCTTTATGGCTCCCCAGCAAGACTGTGTCACCGCTCCCCAGTCAAGGCTGAGTCGGCGGGAGCACTGTAAAAGGATGGTGAGGGAGTACGTAGCCGATTGCAGCCCCGTCCTCGGTGACGCCTCTGCCCCCTACAACTACTGGGTGTTGAAGCTGTACACGTGGCCTGAACTCGCGCTGTATGCCCTGGAGGTGCTTGCTTGTCCTGCGGCTAGCGTCTTGTCAGAGAGGGTGTTTAGTGCGGCTGGGGGAATCATCACAGATAAGCGTACCCGCCTGTCAACCGACAGTGACGACAGGCTAACACTCATCAAGATGAACAAAGCCTGGATTTCCCCAGAGTTCTCTTCTCCACCAGCGGACAGCAGCGATACGTAAGCAATACGTAGGCTGCACCCGCGGATGGAAGCATCGTTCTCTATCACCATCCAAAACGGGGACATTTCTGCTTCATCAATCTGTGTATAATATTCCTCCTCCTCCTCCTCCTGCTCCTCCTCCTGAAACCTCACGTAATCTCGCCGAAGGGCAATTTTTCTTAGGGCCACAAGGCTCACTCATATAATTTTTCTAAACAATTTTTATACGTTTCAATGCTCTTAAAAGCGTTGAAACTTTAACTTGAACCAATTTTTCGTTCAACTGGGCTGCCTCCAGGCCTAGTTACCACTTAAGCCACATTAACCAAAGCGATTAATGGGTTTCACCTGCCATCTTGGTTGGGCATGGCCAATTTTTTCTGAGGTACATTAGTACTGTTGGTACACCAATTTTTTTGGGCCCTCACCTACAGTGTAATCATAGTAATTTCTATGTTCTTCGCCTGCACTCATGGTACAGAAAGGTGTGTGGGGTTGGCCTACACTTTAGCTACATAAATGTAACTGGGGCCTTGTCTATACTGCAGCTACTGAAATGTGAAAGAGACTGTTATCTCCCTAAACTGCTGCAATGGGAATGTTACTGGGGCCTGTCTTGAGTGCTACTATTACTGAAATGGAACTAAGACTGCGCTCCCCCTATACTGCTGCTAGTGATATGTTAGTGGGGCCTGTCCCTAATGCTACCGCTGAAATGTTAATAATTCTGGGCTCTGCCTATACCACTGCTAATGGTATGTCACTGGGGTGTGGAAACAGAGGCTTCACAAAGACATGATGGCGGCGAGGCCATTTCCCACCAACGCTGTTACTGTTAAGGTGCATATAACCACGGACACGTGTAGAGGACACATAGTGCCTCCAAAACATCCCCCTCCTCCTCCAACAATGAAAACATTCTTGGCAAATACCTTTGCATTGGTCCGTCTGGTGGCAGTCCAAGAATTTCACCTTTAACGACACAACAAGAGAGCCCCCCCACCATCCCCCCGCCACGGCCCACTTAATCCTGGCCACATTCCGAAAACCAACTACATAAAACCGCGCTACCAGGTCCGCAGTCACCACCACATTACCACCAACGAGGTTACTGTTAAGGTACATATTACCAGTCAGACTGGGGCATGCAGTGTGGGCCGAAGCCCACCTGTATTAAGCACGACATTACTACCTCAGCTGTGTTGGGCAATGCAATGGGATATTTTTATGTACCGCCGGTGGCTTCCTGGCACCCACCCATGCTGTGGGTCCACAGGGAAGTATAAATGCATCTGTTTCCACTTCTAAAGAACCCCAGTCAGACTGGGGCATGCAGTGTGGGCCGAAACCCACCTGCATAAAGCACGACATTACTACCTCAGCTGTGTTGGGCAATGCAATGGGATATTTTTATGTACCGCCGGTGGGTTCCTGGCACCCACCCATGCTGTGGGTCCACAGGGAATTATAAATGCATCTGTTTCCACTTCTAAAGAACCCCAGTCTGACTGGGGCATGCAGTGTGGGCCGAAGCCCACCTGTATTAAGCACGACATTACTACCTCAGCTGTGTTGGGCAATGCAATGGGATATTTTTATGTACCGCCGGTGGGTTCCAGGGAGCCACCCATGCTGTGGGTCCACAGGGACTTCACAATAGGGAGTTGTACCTGCCTGTGTCTATGAATTAAAAACCGCGGTCTGACTGGGGCATGCAGACACCTTGACAGAATGAATAGTGTGTGGCACATAGGTTCCCCATTGCTATGCCCACGTGTGCAGCTCCTGATGGCAGTGGCACAGGATTATATTTCTCATTGCTTCTGTACAGCATTGTGGGCTATCGCCCCGCCCCTTTTAAAGAGGGTCGCTGCCTAGCCGTGCCAACCCTCTGCAGTGTGTGCCTGCGGTTCCTCGTCATGGCAGACGCACTTATAAATAGACATGAGGGTGGTGTGGCATGAGGGCAGCTGAAGGCTGCGCAGGGACACTTTTGTGTGCGCTGTGGACACTGGGTTGTGCAGGGGGGGTTGGGCAGCATGTAACCCAGGAGAAGTGGCAGCGGAGTGTCATGCAGGCAGTGATTGTGCTTTGTTGGAGGTAGTGTGGTTCTTAGCAAAGGTATGCCATGCTAATGAGGGCTTTTCAGAAGTAAAAGTTGTTGGGAGGGGGGGGGGGCCACTCTTGCCGGTATTGTGGCTTAATAGTGGGACCTGTGAACTTGAGATGCAGCCCAACATGTAGCCCCTCGCCTGCCCTATCCGTTGCTGTGTCGTTCCCATCACTTTCTTGAATTGCCCAGATTTTCACACATGAAAACCTTAGCGAGCATCGGCGAAATACAAAAATGCTCGGGTCGCCCATTGACTTCAATGGGGTTCGTTACTCGAAACGAACCCTCGAGCATCGCGATAATTTCGTCCCGAGTAACGAGCACCCGAGCATTTTGGTGCTCGCTCATCTCTATTAAAGAGAGAAAGACAGAATTCCCTGTGGCTGAGCACTTTTCTAGTCACGGACACAACATAGAACACATGAAAGTTCTTTTACTTAAAAGCAATTTCAAATCGCAAAGCCACAGAAGAATTCGGGAGTACAAACTTATAACAACTTTTGAGACTTTCAACGGAATGTTAAATTGTTCAAGAGGATTAATGCGTGACTGGGAAGTATGAGAAATCTATAGCACAGATAACACTCTGGCCTGGTGACCCCCTAACACTAATTCAAGGGACCATAAAACCTTCAGATCTTTATCAGTCGACTATTTAAGTATGTTTTTATTTCTCTACTGATCCTGTTGTAGTATCCTTTCAAGTGCAAATTAATCACACCATGTCTGTGTCCTGTCATAAATATGTGAGTATATATATATATGCATGCCTCTTCAGATCTATTTAATTAGGCCTGAAGAAGAACCCTGAGAGATTGGAAAGCTCGCTAGAACATCATGTATTTTTGTTAGCCATTAAAAAGTATCATATCTACAAGATTACTTGGTTTCTCTTACTGAGAACAATCACATTTTGCTCTACTGGCGACACCGGATCGAACCTTTTTCATGTTCTTAGCAAGAGAGACCAAGTAATCTTGATCCAAGTGCAAATTAATCACAGCAGGTCTGTGCCTGTTCATATGTATGTATAAATGCATGTTTCTCCATAAGCCTGAGGAAGAACCCTATGAGGTTAGAAAGCTCGCTTTAGCATCATGTATTTTTGTTAGCAATTAAAAGGCATCATATCTACAGGATTACTTGGTTTCTCTTGCTAAGAACAATTGTAGTGGCCCAGAGTTAGCGGGGCCCCGCCATAATGTTATATGTCTGTCTTGTGTAATTGTCTTGTCAGTGTCTATATAGTGTGCATTTGGTATGTGTATCGCACCTTTGCAGCACTAAATGAGTTAATGTCTGGTTTATGTCTGGAAAATGTATCATGTTTTATGTCATGTGACTGTGAGATATATATGTGATTGCAAGGGAGATGCAAGGGGCTAGCATTCCATTCCAGCCTAAATGGAGTGTAAGAAGGTCTTATGACAAGTCAGCAAGAGGAGTCAGTGAGTGAGCCACACAGAGACAGAGTGGTCTGCGTGTGAGTGAGAATGGAGGAAGCTGAGCGATTCCCCTCTGTTTGGCCAGTCTACCCAGGATGTGCCAATACTACCACTAAGTACTAAGAGTGAGAGAAGAACTGCTGCATGGGTAAAAGCGCGGAGACAAGTAAATGTGAGTGTAGACCGGTAGAGAGAGAGTTGCCGGGAGCGGGATCACACAGATAACTGGGACTGTGGATAGTCCGGAGTACCCAGAGAATCCTCCCTCCACACCACTTTATTCCGTTGTATTTGTGCCAGACTGCGGATATTATTGAAGTTTGACAAGTTACAGTAAACGGACATTACTGACCGCTTCTGGTTTGTCCAGAAAGTTTCCCTGTGTGGGGACTGAGTTATTGACATCATCCAGATTCACCGCAGAGGACGGAACAGTGGCATCACGAGTGAACAAGAACTTTAAGGTAACTCCTAATTACTTTTCCCTGTGCCTTCCCCCAGCAGTAACTTAGATGGGTCCTGATCTACCCCCAGAGGAGGAGATGGTAGAGCCACTGTGACATAGTTATCCGTATCTACCCCACCATCTCCTCGGCTGTGGGCCTGCTCCTTCGACGCAGCACAATCACATGAAGAATTTCACATACAGACATCTTTGGCTCCTCACTTTTCCAGCACCCTCCCTTTTTTCTACACCTCTACACAATTTCCCCAGTCTGCAGTACTATTTGTTACGCAAAAAAAAAATGGAAACCTAACAGAACGGAAACAAACCGAGAGCTGTTATGGGAATAATATCAGATTCAGAAGATTTCACCAGTCTGCTCCAAATTGGTTATAATGAGAAGCTTCATGCATGATAATGTATTTAAGCTGACTCCTGTTATCAGTCACTCTCTAATACCCTTCTGATTTATTCAAACGTTACATCACAAAATAGGAGTATACAAAAAGAGTTATTGTGCTGATACAGGATTGGTTAATACAATAATATGGTAATTCACATATTAGTAAAGTATCAAAAGTGAAAGACTTTGCAGAGAAGCATACAACGTTATCTGTAAGGGAGCAGCTTATCCAATCAGAATACACAACTGCTCTGTGAGAATCATGCGTGGGAGGCATACACAGGAGTTAGGCCGCCTGTACACGAGTGGAAATTCCGCGTGGCGATTTCCCGAGAGATTTCCGCTGCTGGAAGCCTGCATAGGATTGCGTTAACAAATGCAATCCTATGCAGACAGCCGCGGTTTGGCCGCACGAAATCTCGCGCGGCAAACAAACCGCGGCATGTTCTATTTCACTCACCCGCCGCCGGCTCCGGTTTACGCATGCGTCGGCTGCCCGGCAAGCCGGCACATCAAACAGCTGGAGCCACGGGCGAGTACACGCTGGTCCCTGCAGGCGCTCGGGTCGGGTCCCGCGGCGAGAATTCTTGCCCCCGGATCCGACCTGCCTGTCTGCCGGCGGCCTCTAACACATTCTGATGTTGTAAATGAACACGTTAAACCGTTTAACTGCTAGCTATTTCCTATGAAGGTGAATATAGCAGTATATATATGATGGGTTTGTGTGGAGGACTGTGGTGGATGATGGGGGTTGTTTGGAGGACTGTGGTGGATGATGGGGGTTGTGTGGAGGACTGTGGTGGATGATGGGGGTTGTGTGGAGGACTGTGGAGGTTGGTGGGGGTTGTTTAGAGGACTGTGGAGGATCATGATGACCGCTTCTATCCTGATGCCAGACCCGGGCCGCGAACTGTATGTGAGTCCGGACAGGTGTCTGTGCCCAGGCTTACATGCAGAAGCAGGCGCTGACTCCGGTCTGAAGTCCACATAGCCTGGTGGCGGCAGGTGGTATTTGGAAGATGATAAGAGAGTTGTTTGGACTGTGGATGATGATGAAGGTTGTGTGGGGGTTGTGTGGAGGACAATGGGATTGTGTGGAGGACTGTGGAGGATGATGGGTTTGTGTGGGGGACTGTGGAGGATGATGGGTTTGTGTGGGGGACTGTGGAGGATGATTAGTTTTTTGTGTGGGACTGTGGAGGATGATGGGGGTTGTGTGTAGGACTATGGTGAATGATGGGGGTTGTGTGGAGGTTGTTTGAAGGATGATGGGAGTTGTTTGGAGGACTGTGGATGATGATGGTGGTGTGGAGAACTGTGGAAGATTCTGGAGGTTGTTTGGAGGGCTTTGGAGGATGATGGATTTGTGTGGACTGTGGAGGATGATGTTTTTTTCATAGGGAACTATGGAGGATGATGGGGGTAGTTCGGAGGACTGTGGAGAATGATGGGTTTATGTGGGGGACTGTGGAGAATGATGGGGGTTGTGTTTAGGACTATGGTGAATGATTGGGGTTGTGTGGAGGATGATAGGGGTTGTTTGGAGGACTGTGGAGGATGATGGTTTGTGTGGGGGACTGCAGAGGATTATGGGGGTTGTGTGAAAGACTGTGGTGAATGATGAGGGTTGTGTGGAGCAGTGTGGAGGATGATAGTGGTTGTATGGAGGACTGTAGAGGATGATGGGATTGTTTGGAGGACTGTGGAGGATAATGGGGGTTGTGTGTTGGACTGTTGTGGATGATGGGGGTTGTTTGGAGGACTGTGGAGGATGATGGGGGTTGTGTGGAAGACTTTGGTGGATGATGGGGGTTGTTTAGAGGACTGTGGGGGATGATGGGGGTTGTTTGGAGGACTGTGGAGGATTTATGGGTTTGTGTGAGGGACTGTGGAGGATGATTGGGGTTGTGTGAAGGATTCATGGGGGTTGTGTGGAGGACTGTTGAGGATGATAGTGGTTGTTTCGAGGACTGTAGAGGATGATGGGATTGTTTGGAGGACTATGGAGGATGATGGGTTTGTGTGGGGGACTGTGGTGGATGATGGGGTTGTGTGAAGCACTGTGGTGGATGATGGCGGTTGTTTGGAGGACTATGGGCGATGATGGGTTTGTGTGGGGGTTGTGTGGAGGATGATGGGGGTTGTGTTGTGGATGATGGGGGTTGTGTGGAGGAGGATGGGGGTTGTGTGGAGGATGATGGCGGTTGTGTGGAGGATGATGGTGGTTGTGTTGTGGATGATGGGGGTTGTGTAGAGGATGATGGGGGTTGTGTGGAGGATGATGGCGGTTGTGTGGAGGATGATGGCGGTTGTGTGGAGGATGATGGCGGTTGTGCTGGGGATGATGGGGGTTGTGTGGAGGATGATGGGGGTTGTGTGGAGGAGGATGGCGGTTGTGTGGAGGATGATGGGGTTGTGTTGGGGATGATGGGGGTTGTGTGGAGGATGATGGGGTTGTGTTGGGATGATGGGGGTTGTGTGGAGGATGATGGGGGTTGTGTTGGGGATGATGGGGGTTGTGTAGAGGATGATGGGGGTTGTGTGGAGGATGATGGGGGTTGTGTTGGGGATGATGGGGTTGTGTGGAGGATGATGGTGGTTGTGTGGGGATGATGGGGGTTGTGTGGAGGATGATGGCGGTTGTGTGGAGGATGATGTGGTTGTGTTGGGGATGATGGGGGTTGTGTGGAGGATGATGGGGGTTGTGTGGAGGATGATGGGGGTTGTGTTGGGGATGATGGGGGTTGTGTGGTGGATGATGGGGGTTGTTTGGAGGACTGTGGAGGATGATGGGGGTTGTGTGGAAGACTTTGGTGGATGATGGGGGTTGTTTAGAGGACTGTGGGGGATGATGGGGGTTGTTTAGAGGACTGTGGGGGATAATGGGGGTTGTTTGGAGGACTGTGAAGGATTTATGGGTTTGTGTGAAGGACTGTGGAGGATGATTGGGGTTGTGTGAAGGATTCATGGGGGTTGTGTGGAGGACTGTTGAGGATGATAGTGGTTGTTTCGAGGACTGTAAAGGATGATGGGATTGTTTGGAGGACATTGCAGGATGGTGGGTTTGTGTGGGGGACTGTAGTGGATGATGGGGTTGTGTGAAGGACTGTGGTGGATGATGGAGGTTGTTTGGAGAACTATGGAGGATGATGGGTTTGTGTGGGGGTTGTGTGGAGGATGATGGGGGTTGTGTTGTGGATGATGGGGGTTGTGTGGAGGAGGATGGGGGTTGTGTGGAGGATGATGGCGGTTGTGTGGAGGATGATGGGGGTTGTGTTGGGGATGATGGGGTTGTGTGGAGGATGATGGGGGTTGTGTTGGGGATGATGGCGGTTGTGTTGGGGATGATGGGGGTTGTGTGGAGGATGATGGCGGTTGTGTGGAGGATGATGGCGGTTGTGTTGGGGATGATGGGGGTTGTGTTGGGGATGATGGGGGTTGTGTTGAGGATGATGGGGTTGTGTTGGGGATGATGGCGGTTGTGTTGGGGATGATGAGGGTTGTGTGGAGGATGATGGGGGTTGTGTGGAGGATGATGGGGTTGTGTTGGGGATGATGGGGGTTGTGTGGATGATGGCGGTTGTGTTGGGGATGATGGGGGTTGTGTGGATGATGGCGGTTGTGTTGGGGATGATGGGGGTTGTGTGGATGATGGCGGTTGTGTTGGGGATGATGGGGGTTGTGTTGGGGATGATGGGGGTTGTGTGGGGGATGATGGGGGTTGTGTGGAGGATGATGGGGTTGTGTTGGGGATTATGGCAGTTGTGTTGGGGATGATGGGGGTTGTGTGGAGGATGATGGGGGTTGTGTTGGGGATGAGTGGGTTGTGTGGAGGATGGTGCCCCACATCGTTAGTGTTTGTGCCAAAAGGTTGGACCCCCCTGTGTGAGGGTATATGTATATATTGCCATATGTTCTTTATGCTTTTATACCTGTATGCAAGTTCTATTCAAAGTTAAAATGATAAAAACTTATATGTCGCCTTACATCAGATATTCCAAAGGCCTTGCAAGGCTGAGAGAGATGTCTCCAGAAATTCAGAGATGATACAGAACCGGATACGAAGGCCGCGTACTTGGCTGTTTTCCCAGAAGCGCCGTATCAAGATAACGACTGTTCAACTATGTATATAATCATCACTGCCTCAGCCGGAAATCCGGACTTCCCATATATGGTTATGCGGTGAATTTGAGCCAATGAGACCATTACCCATTCCTAGTGATGAGACCAAAGGGTATAAGATCCCATGTAATCTGTAATAAAGTGCGCAGTCATGTCCCCGTGGGAGGAACTATACCAGACCTCCGTGTGTGGTGTCTCTTCTTTACCGCCGGCAGCGGGGCATTGGGGTGGGCCCGATTGGTGCTGTACGCAGAAATTTCCCTGACACTTGTATTAGAAGGCCTGAGGTCATTATTATTTGGGGGTTCAGGCTGTATATGTTCTTGTCGGTATCTGTACTATGACCGGCTTATACGAGCGTATAATGTCACGTATATAGTACCGCATGTATAATGTCGTGTTTTACCGCTGTGTGCGCCGGCTATCATTGTGTAGGGAAGCAGTTTTGCGCTGCGTATCACAGCATATCTCACGCACGCTTCTTGCGCAGTCTATTCTTTTATTTTTGTATTTCCCGTTCTGTCGCCAGTCGCCGTAACCCGCAGTAACACAGAACATGCCGCCTTCTTATTTACGTGCGTCTTGTATGCAATTTAAAGCAGAGCGGGTCGGCGGCACCCGGGGGGCTTTCAGTGACGTCACCGTGTAATATGTGATGAAATTAAGAAGGCGCTGACCACGACACATTGTAGCTCACATTCGGGTTATGGCCTCCTGCCCTGGCCGCAGCGGCGGCCTCGCCTGTCATTTGGCCGTCTCTTCTGTACTGCGGATGGACCCGGCCGCTCGCCGTCAAACATGCGCAGTACAGATTTTTTTCAACACTTTTATTTTCTCCGCACCGTTGCTAGGCGATGGCACGGAATCCGCGACCTGTCCGCCATGTTCATTGCAAACGGGTGCGGGTCGGACGGCTTTCATTGACTTCAACGGAATCCACATGAAAATGGAGCTTGCTGCGATTTTTCCTCCGCTTGTGGGTAGGAAGCAGCGGCTCTACATAGGAAGTAACTGGCGGTATTTGCTGCGGATTCACGGTGCGGACGCCGATCGCGGATTCGCCGGTGAGCAGCGCCCTATATTTGTGATTTCACCCCAGGATGTACTTAGTTTGCCTTTTGATATGTTTTAGTTATATAGTTGACCATTATAGAAAACAAGGCTAAAGAACCTGCATAAGTCCTGGGGCCCCTCCAGCCACCGGGGGCCCAGGAAAAGTCACGTGGTGTGGAGGAGGAAAAAACACCCAAACATCCCCAGGCCCACGTGATACCCGTTAGCTCCTCTTTCCAGCCTGTTCTTTGTCAGCAGGCAGAAGTAATCGATCGCCGACCCGCAGACTACAGTGAGAGGCGTAAGGAGCGCTCGGCGCTCGTGCTCTCTGGCCTAGTTTGTTGTTGGTGGCGGGCTTCTGGCTCCACGCCGCCGCTGCTCCCTGTCCTGCCGGCTCCTCATCTCCTCCCGCACTCATGGCCGAAGCCTCCGAGAAGCTCTACCGGGCCGAGTACGCCAAGAGCGGCCGGGCCTCCTGCAAGAAATGCGGGGACAACATCGCCAAGGAGTCGCTGCGGCTCGCCATCATGGTGCAGGTAATCATGCGGCATCGTGTGTCTGGTGGCTACAGGGGGGTGCGGCCTCCCCACAACACAGCTGTGCGGGCTAGGGGGCAGATGGGGGCCAGCTGGGCCCTCTAAGAGACTTTATGCCCCCAGTAATAGTTGGTGACCTCTATGGGAATGCGAACTGCCCCAACCCTGCAGATGTGGGGGGCTTAAACTTTAGCATCGTGTGCTGGTCGTCCAGTGAGAGGCCGACCCGGACCGGGCGCCGCGCTGGTTGTCCAATGAGAGGCCGCTGCGGACCCGGCGCCGTGTCGGTCGTCCAGTGAGAGGCCGCCGCAGACCCGGCGCCGCACCGGTCGTCCAGTGAGAGGCCGACCCGGACCGGGCGCCGCGCTGGTTGTCCAATGAGAGGCCGCTGCGGACCCGGCGCCGTGTCGGTCGTCCAGTGAGAGGCCGCCGCAGACCCGGCGCCGCACCGGTCGTCCAGTGAGAGGCCGCCGCAGACCCGGCGCCGCACCGGTCGTCCAGTGAGAGGCCGCCGCAGACCCGGCGCCGCGCGCTAAAAGTAATCATTGGACAGTATGACGCTCGGCCATAAACTCACTGTATACACAGGGGGGTGAAGACTAACGCAACGGCGTCTAGAAACTGGACCGGAACCCGAGTCATGTGTGCTTAAAGGGGGTGTCCAGGAGTTATGGGCCTGTCCGTCCCTTTCAGAGATTTTATGCCCCCCAGTAATAGTCGGGTGACCCCTATGGGAATGCACACTGCTCCAAACCTTGCAAATCTGAGGGTGCTTAAACTTTTGCATCGCCATGTCGGTCATCTAATGAGATGCCGCCGCTGCCCCGGTCATCCGACGAGCTGCCGCCGCTGCCCCGGTCATCCGACGAGCTGCCGCCGCTGCCCCGGTCATCCGACGAGCTGCCGCCGCTGCCCCGGTCATCCGACGAGCTGCCGCCGCTGCCCCGTCGCCGAACGCTTTAAAAGTTCGACAATCAGTATGAAGCTCATCCGTGGACTCGCTGTGTGCCGGGTGTGTAGACTAATGCACAGGCGGCCCGACCGCACGGCCACCGATCTCTCGGTTATTCACGCCACCCACCAGGGGTATAACGGGCCGGTGAGGGTGTGCAGACTTGTGCAATCATTCAGGCCTTGGAGGCAGATTAACCTAGTGGGCGGCGCAGCCACATCCACACGGGACCCGCTGTATCCGTCTGACATGGGCGGCCATGTTGCTGCTCACACAGAATTGCGTAAAATACCGATGCAGCTGGTGTTTCTCAGTCCCTTGATGAGTTCCTGTATAGACCGCCGTCCCGAGGATGGGGGTCACTGACTAAATGTAGCGGTAGTCACACATACTGTCATCGTATACATTTCAGGGGGCCATCGGGGAGAGCGGAGCGTTTGACCTTGGCAGTCTCCTTGAATGGAGTGGCCATGTGCTCAAGTGCCGCTGCACTGATCGGGGGGATCGGACCCCCCACCAATCACATCTGTATTCCCCGTCCTGCTGTCCGAGGGCTTCTTTGCGGGCCGAGTTGTATTTTTCAGTAGTGCCGTATAACAGACTGAAGAGCGTTTAAAGACTAAGTGGAGTCATATGGAAAAAAATGCAATTCCGCCTTCTTTGAAGTGGAGGGTCTTGTTTTACGTATCGTATAAGAACTTGCCCCAGCACGATTACCATGCTAAACTTGTATAGTTTGAACTTTTTGGGTTCACAGAAACCCCCTCCTGAGGAGGGACACCCAGGATGCCCGAACTTCCCTGCTGCTTCCCTACCTCCCAAACACAAAGAGAAGCCCTAAATTTTCAGATCCTCTTGCTCAATGTCCCTGGGCTTCCCTCCCCCACCAAAGGGAGGTGAGGAATAGTGGAGGATCATGCTGGATATATAGATGCCGCAGCATGTGGAACCTACCTCTGGGGAGGTAAGTAGGAGGGCTCATAGTCTCCCATATCGCAGCACCCTGTCCGCTTCCCATCTCGTTACCCATTTCTTGGCTTCCCACCACATGTGCGACTGTCTCTGTTGTGGCCCGCATGTTTTTGCCTTTTGGGGGTGAAGTAATCCTCCTTGGTGGTGGCCTTACTTGGGTTGTGCCACGTGGGGCTGTGCCAACTATTTTCTGGTCGGTCCGGTCGCTTCCAGTTACGTCACGAGGAAGAGGCGTTCTGTTCACTTTTGCGCAGGGAATGCACTTTCCGCTCATAGGCGCTTGCATTTGGCCACTACACGATTGCTCAACAACCACTTCTGGGGGATTACTGCTTTTGGCGAACAGTCCTACTCCCATTTTCCCATGCGTCTCATCCTGGATATCATTTTTCCTGTGGCTCCTTACAAGTCAGGGGACCTCCAACCTTTTTGTCGTTCCGAAAAAAATATTGGATCGGTTCACCCGGTGCTAGATCTGAAACTGTACTTCAGCCAGAGAGGTAATTGCTTCTATGGATCAAGATGAATGTCTATCTCCACATCCCGATTCGCCAGTCCCACCAGTGCTTTCTTCAGTTTGCAGTCTACTTGAATCATTTCCAATTCCTCGCCTTGCCATTTGGCCTAGCGACGGTTCCCCGCATGTTCACCAAAGTCCTATCAGCTGTTGTGGCCCTCCTTCATTCTTGAGGGATTGTGCCGAGACCTTATCTGGAGTACATACTGATCAAGGCTCCGGCCCTCAGGGCAAGGCGGAGAGCCTCATGATGCGCTGAACCCTGTGTCGTTTCTGGTGGATCATCAATCGTACAAAGTCCAACTTGGCCCCATCAGATCAGCTCACTTTTCTCAGCCTATTCGACACGATTCAGGCTAAGGTACAACTTCTGGGGGAAAACCGCTTGCTTCTACAACATTGCGTCAGCTTCCTGCGGATACACAGTCCTGTCTCCATCCGCCAGGGTATGCGGGTGCGGGAACTCACAGTTTCACACTTGTCCACTACATCAAGATCGAGCCATCCTATCCAGCTAGAACAGGTTGCGCGAGTCCCTGGATTGGCTATTGATCCTCCCTCAGTCGGTCCCTCCTTTTAGTGGCTGATGTCCCCCAACCTCTCTCAGCAGGGGTCCTTTCTCCCCATTCACTGGAAAGTGATATCCACAGATGCCATCCTCCTTAGGTTGGGGGTAAATACTCAGCAGTCTGACGGTTCAGGCACACTGGACCAACTCGGAATCGTCCCTCCACATCATTGTACTAGGACTCGGAGCCATCCGCCTTTCTCTAACCCATTTGTTCCAGATTCTGACACTGTGTTCAAATGGACAATTGAAGGGCCATCGCATACACAAACCACCAGGGTGGTACAAGAAGCGCAATGGTGATGAGGGAGGTTTACGAAATTCTGGGACATGTCTCAGCCACCCACATTCCAGGTATGGAAAATTGGATGGCGAACTTCCACAGCAGTGAAAGAGTAGACCCCGGAGAGTGCACTACATGAGGAAGTCTTTGCGGACATGTGCCGGATGGGGATCTGATGGCATCCAGACTCAATAGTTCCCGTTCTTTGTTTCACGGACATACAATCTTCAAGCAATTGAATCATAGAATGGTAGAGTTGGAAGGGACCTCCATGGTCATCGGATCCAACACCCTAGTCAATGCAGTCAACGCCTTAGCGATACTATAGAACAAGTTCTCCTTCCTGTATGCCTTCCAACGATACTTCTAATCCCACATCTCCTCAAGAAAGCCAAGATGGAGGGCATCCCATTAATCCTCATAGCGTCAGCCTGGCCACGTGCCTTTGGTATTCCGATCTTGAGTTCCTCCTGATCTGCTGTGGCAGGGCTTTGCTCTTCACCCGCAGTTACTTGCGCTACGTTTGGCACTGCGGTTGAATCTGCAGTCTTGAAAGCGCAAGGGTTCACAGAACCCATTGTCTGGACTATGCTCAGGGTAGGAAACCTTCTCACATCTACCATAGGGTGTGGAAGTCCTTCTTCAGTTGGAGCGAGCAGTATCATCTACAACCCATGCAGTTTTCTTCCAAGAATCAGGCATGGATATGGACTTGAGCCTCAAGCTTTTTAAAGGGTAAAGTCTCCGCTCTATCCGTCCTTGTCCAACAGCCCTTGGCTTCCTTATCCGCAGTGGCACACGCAGACCTTCCTTACCATCTCCTGCTGGCACGTTGTGACCTCAGTTTGGTCCTTGCTGTATTCCAGTTGTCTCCCTTCGAGCCAATGCGTGACATTTCCCTTCTTCTATTATCTTGGAAGGTCACCTTCCTGGTAGTCATTACTTCGATATTTCGTGTCTCTAAACTTGCCACATTGTCATGCCGATCTCCCTTTCTGGTGGTTCATCGGGACAAGGTGGTCCTCCACCCTATTCCATCCTTCCTTCCAAAGCTAGCTTTGTCCTACCACCTCAACAAGGACATCGTTCTGCCCTCCTCCTTCTGTCTGCAAGCTTCACACCCTACGGAACTTTGTCTACACAAGCCTAACGTCGGCGGCACACGGCAGGTCTATTTTTTTTTGCACTGGATCCTTCGGCCGTTCGGATTCTTTGTTCCCCGTTCGTGGCGGCTCTCGTTGAGGTCTGGTGGCCTCAAAGTCCACCATCACCCGTTGGATCAGGTTGACTATCTCTGAGGCCTACCGTGCCAAGAGTGAAGAAAAAAGATACAGCTCACCGTTGGATGTTTGCACATGAAAACCAAATGTCCCTGCAAAACGTTCCACAGGTGCGCGGATGCAGCCGGCCGAGCCCAGTCCCGGAGTGAAGATGGGAAGTGTGAAGATTCAGTCCAGCTCCAAGAATACCCACAATCGTCTCTTGTAAATGGCTCTTAAAAGGGTTGTCCTGCGAAAGCAAGTGGGGGTAAGCACTTCTGTATGGCCATATTAATGCACTTTGTATTAGACGAGGGAGAAGAAGGCTTCGGTCGGCGCCATGGAGACGGGGATGCCAGCACCGGAGGGGGTAAGTGTATAACTTCTGTATGGCCAATATTTAATGCACGATGTATATTACAAAGTGCATTAATATGGCCATACAGAAGTGCTGAACCCCACTTGCTGCCGCGGGACAACCCCTTTAAGTAATCCTGAGCATAACACCCTGGACATCCCACTGATACATTCTAGCAGCATTGATACAGTGTAACAAACTATCAGGACAGGAGGGAGTTCTGTGCTGCTGCTGTGTTCAGCTCACAGAGGGTTGTCTGGCCTGGAAACCATTGTAGCAAACAACCAGCTGTGAGAGGTGTTAGGTCAGTATAGGGTTCCATGCCCCGCATCTAAACAAGAACCTTCCCATTCACTGTCAACAAGCATAGATTTTGAAAGCAGTTGGAGACCTCCCTGCAGACCCCACCACAGAAGTGCGTTGCCTCGCGGGCAGCGGTTGGCGCTGGTTACGTGTGAAGTCCGGATGTTCATTAAATCGTTTTGCGGTAAATGTTTATCTGCGTTATTGCCAAGTTTTCAGACGCGGCTGCCATATTTGGGAATTGCACAGTCCATGGAAGAAAAATGCCGTAGTGAACGTAACCCTTTAATATTAAGTGCCTGAATATCAAATCCCCTCCCAGCTGGGCAGCGGAGCAGTGGGGGCTCACAGCTAAAGTAGGAGGGTTTACCGTGCAGGACTCTCAGAAAGCTGGGGTCAGGCTCTGCAGAAGCTGGGATGAGGCCCCTTTTGGTTTTCGCCCATAGCGCATGGTTAGTGTTAATTACAAGTGCACTATATCTGCTCTCTGATTGGACAGAGTTACTGATGTGATCAGTGCTGGCCAATTACAAAGCAGCATAAAGTGCGTATTAGGTAGTTAGAAAATGGCGACCATCTTGGCTGCCTGAAAAGGTGGTCCCAAACTGGCAGAATGGAGGGACGGCTGAGATCAATATAATATACCTCCTCCAGCCCCAGGACAGAATATTGCCCCAAAACCGGTGGGTCATCTTAGGCTAGTTTCACATGGGTGAGGGCCGTGAATCGCAGCCTGATATTGCCCTCGCCATCCATGTGAAAGTCCTGTGTATGCGAGGTGTTTTCATGTGAGAACAGCCTTGCGTCACGGCCGCGGCAGAGGATCGCGAAGCTCACCTATTGCTTTCAATGGGATCGGCGCTGCTATTCAGGAAAACATCGCTCATATGTATGATCCCCACATTCAAATGAATGGGGTTCATATTTGTGCGTCTCGCAACGCACAAATCTCGCACGATTTTTTTTTCCGGACGCATGCAACCGGCCTTAATTGGATATTTAACATGCAGAACTAATGTGATGATGTTTTGTTTCCCCCATAGTCCCCCATGTTTGATGGGAAGATCCCGCACTGGCACCACTACTCCTGTTTCTGGAAGCGGGCACGGGTCGTATCTCACGGTGAGGTCGATGGCTTCACAGAGCTGCGCTGGGAGGACCAGGAGAAGATCAAGAAGGCGATTGAAACCGGAGGAGCAGCTGGCGGTAGGTCGGAAAGGGGTTCTATGTGAAAAGCTCTACAACGTCGTGATACATTTTGCGTTAATTCTGCCTTTTTGAAGTCCTCGGCATGCTGGGAGTGAGGTGAAACCTGTTTTTTCCTTTTTTTCCGGCGGTTGCATTAGGGGACATAGCTTAAGACCGTGGGTATGGCTACTGCCACAAGCAGGTGAATGCTAGGCAAAAAAGTGTTAGGTCCTCCTACCAGCCGTATCCCTCCTGCAGGCACCAAGCTAATTGGTTTTAGCTTATGCTGCGTTTAGATAAAACGATTATCATTCAAAAAAAATCATTCAAATGAGTGAAAGCGAACGATAAACATGAGGCAACGACGAATGAGAATAGGTGGCTTCTCAATTTTCATTCAGTTTCTGCAGGCATAAACAACTTTTAGTTCATTTGCTTATCATTCATTTAAACAGCAATCATTCCGCCCCCCTCGTTCGCTTATACAGGGACTGAACAATTCTTGTTTGAACAAGCCAACAATGCGTTTGCCTGTGTAAACGGGCTGCGTGACTGCGAATGAGTTGGCGGTGACGTCACTCGCTTGTTAACCCTTTCCAATCCAATTATTTTTTTCTCATTCATTCTCCCCAGCTCCAAATAAATTGGAGCAGGTGAGAATAGATGAGAAAAAATACATTGCCCTGCACCCTCCTGAACTGACAGAGTTCAGGAGGGTGCAGGTGCTCACTGCACTGTGGGGGTGGGGCTGCTTACCTGTCCGGCATCTTCCGCATTCTCTCTCTGCCTCCCGGCTCGGCGATCATGTGACCGCTGGGGTCAGGTGGCACCGAGCGGTCACATGATCGCCGAGCCGGGAGACAGAAGGGAGAATGCGGAAGACGCCGGACAGGTAAGCAGGGGCCCCCCCACCCACGGTGCAGGCTCCCGGCTCGGCGTTCATGTGACCGCTGGGGGTCAGATGACACCGGCGGTCACATGATCGCCGGCCGGAATCTCCGTGCATTACATAGCGCTAATTGAGCACTATGTAATGTGTAAAGGAGAAGGCAGAAAGGGTTAAAAACCCTTTCTGCCTTCTCCTTGGGGGTCCTCAATGAGGACCAGTGCAGGAGTGTATCTGCACCCGATGTGTCTGACGATCCGGTGCAGATGCACTCCTGCACTGCAGTGTCGGGCCTGCCCCGACATCGGAGCTGTGGAGGGAAATTATGATGTCGGGGCAGGCCCGACATTGGATTGGAAAGGGTTAAAAGAAGAACCTGCTAGTTTAACCCCTTAACGACCAGCCCATAGTGTTTTTACGTCCTCCCGAAGTGGGCTCTATTCTCTGAGGACGTAAAAACATGCTTCCTGCAGAGAATAGTGCCCCTCGGGCTGTGGACGTGACAGCTCCATGCTGTCGGTGTCCGCAGGTAGCTGACAGCATGGAGCTGTCATCCCGGGCTGTTCGGAGCCCCCCCCGGCATTGCGATCGGCGCTATGCAATGGATAGCGCCGATCGCAAAAAAAGTAAATAAACGTACATAAAAGTTAAAGATTCAGCTGCTCTGATGGATCGGATCCATCGGAGCAGCTGAAATTACTCACCCAGGTCTGGCACGCTGCTCCCCGCTCTCCTGCCGCTCCGGGGCCCGAAGCCGGTCTTCTGCGCATGCGCGCCAGGCGGCATTACGTCAGCCGCATGCGCAGAAGGCCCGGCGGCGCGGGAGATTTAAAATCTCCTGGCTCCCGGCTCCTGTAGGTAGCCGGGAGGCAGGAGATGTCAGCGGGGACTGCGGTGAGCGGTCCCCGGTACCGCGATCGCCGTTATCCAATGGTTAGCGGCGATCGCGAAAAAGTTAAAAAAAAGTTTAAAAAAAGTCAGTTTCACCTCCCCTCATGGATCGGATCCATGAGGGGAGGTGAAAATACTCACCCCCAGTCCTCAGCGGTGTCCCGATGTCCCGGGACCCGAATCCCCGTCTGCGCATGCGCGCCCGATGATTGACATCGGGCGCGTGAACAGACGGGCTCGAGCCCCGGGAAATTTAAAATCCCTCTGCTTCTGGCTGCCATGTGTAGCTGGGAGCAGAGAGATTATACCGGGGACATGATCACTGTCATCCAATGGATGACAGTGATCATGTAAAGTGAGAAAAAAGTGTAAAAAAGTAAAAAAAAAAAAAAGTAAAAAAAAGTTTTTAAAAGTTTAAAAAGCGTACGTTTCATCTCCCCTCATGGATCATATCCGTGAGGGAGGATGAAAGTACGTACCTAAGGCCCCCAGATTTATCCGCGGACCTTACCACAGCTTCTGCACACGCGCCCGTCGCCAAAATGGCGGGCGCATGCGCAAAAGCTGTGGATTGCCAGGATAATTTAAATTCTCCCTGCTCCTGGCTACAAAACGTAGCCAAGAGCATGGAGATTTAATGGGGGTCCGCGGTGAGCGGTTCCTGGTCACGTGTTCGCCATTATCCAATAATGGCGATCACGTAAAAGTTAAAAAAAAAATTTGAAGTTTCATCTCCCCTCACTGATGCGATCGGTGAGAGGAGATGAATCTTTTTACCGGAGGCCTCCGTATTTGAATCCCGACGCGATCTTCCTCCGTGGACCTTCCAGGATTCTGCACATGCGATTGCCGGCAAAAAGCCGGACACATGCGCAGGAGTCAGGGAGCCCAGGAAATTTAAAATCTCCTTGCTCCCAGCGACCAACGGTCACAGAGAGCCTGGAGCAGTGACCAGGGGCCTCGTTGAGCGGTCCCCGGTCACGTGATAAAAAGGTAGCGATCTACCTTAGGCCGGTCTCACATGACCGGATAGGAATGACGGATTCCGCATGCGTCTGATCCGCGGTAATACGCAGATCAATCGCATTGGATTACACAATTCCGCTCACATTAGCGGGTCAGAATTGTGTTATCCACTCGCAGAAAAGAGAACGCAGCAGGTTCTATTTTACTGCGGATATCGGCAACATAGAGCCCATTGTGCTCCATGGTCGTGGATATACCCGCAGCCCATACGCAACTACATTGTATACGGGCTGCGGGTACCCGCGTCATCGCTAAGCGATGGTGCGGGAAATACAAACAAAGGTGTACTGTGCATGACCGCCTGTGTGAGTAGGCAGTTATGCGCAGTACATTACGCAGCCGTACGCAGGGTCACAGCCGGGCTCACAGATGGGATCCGCTGTGGGCCTCCGCAAGCGGATTCCGCCTGCACCCGCGTGAGCCCGGCGTTATTCAGACCGCTACCTGTGATACGTATTTTACAAGAAGCCCCGGGAACGCTCGCTTTCCTGCAGTTCCAGGAGCACCTTGTTGAGCGCCTTCTGTGTGAGACCGCCGCACCTCATCAAGCTTACGGAGACTCACGGAACGCCACTTTTTACACCCCATACCCGCCACTGAGGTCATGAAATACCCCCAAAAAGCATGAGAGGAGGGGGGGGATACCCGGTTTTATTGCCCCATGGGCCCATTCAACCAGCCTCCGTAATTACCCCTGTCTTCGGAAATACTACACAGTTCACATTTTTACTTTTATCTAAGATTTGCGAACGCCAAAAAGGGCGCTGAGGGGGAGGGGGGGGATTTTTAGGGAGTCAATCTTTATTCTGTACAAATAAGCAATGGGGCCTGGAATTTATTCAGTTGTGCCCTAAAATCCAACAGGTGTTCCGTCCTTTATAGGCCTTGCCATGCGTCCTGTAAGTAGATTAGGGCCACAATGGGTATGTTTCTGAACTCGGGACAAACGGGGGTATCCATTTTGGGGTGAACGTCTTCATTCCTATGTGCACTGTACAAAAAAACTGTTTTTAAATTGAAAAAATTGCCAAAAAAATTGAAAATCGTAACTTTTTCCTTCTGCTTTGCTTAGATTCATTCAAATACTGTGGGGTCAAAATACGCAGTACACCCCTAGATGAATTCGTTAAGGGGTCTAGTTTTCAAAATGGGGTCATTTGAGGGGGTTCTTTATAGTTTTGGCCGCTCAATGGCTCTATAAGTGGGCAATGGGGCCTGGAATTTATTCAGCTGTACCCTGAAATCCAACGGGTATTCCTTTCATTGTAGGCCTAGCCATGGGTCCTGTAAGTCTATTAGGGCCACAATGGGTATGTTTCTGAACACGGGACAAACAGGGGTATCCATTTTGGGGTGAAAGCCTTCATTTATATGTGTGCTGTACAAAAAAAACTGTTTTTAAATTGACACAATAGCCCAAAAAATGAAAATCCTATTTTTTTCCTTTTGCTTTGCTTAAATTTATTCAAAAACTGTGGGGTCAAAATATGCAGTACATCCCTAGATAAATTCGTTAAGGGGTCTAGTTTTCAAAATGGGGTCATTTGTGGGGGTTCTATATGGTTTTGGGCGCTCAAGAACTCTACAAGTGGGCAATGGGGCCTAAAAGGACTTCAAGCAAAATCTATGTTCTGAAAGCCACCGATTACTCCTTTTATTTTGGGCCCCGTTGTGCATGCGGAAATAAGATTAGGGCCACAATGGGTATATTTCTGAAAACAGCACAAACAGGGGTATCCATTTTGGGGTGTAAGTCTTCCTTCATATGTGTGCTGTACAAAAAAAGCTGTTTTTAAAATGACAGAATTGCCAAAAAAACAAAAATCCTAATTTTTTCCTTTTGCTTTGCTTGAATTTATTCAAAAACTGTGGGGTCAAAATGCGCAGTACACCCTTAGATAAATTCGTTAAGGAGTCTAGTTTTCAAAATGGGGTCATTTGTGGGGGTTCTCTATGGTTTTGGGCGCTCAAGAACTCTACAAGTGGGCAATGGGGCCTAAAAGGACTTCAAGCAAAATTTGTGTTCCGAAAGCCACCGGTCGCTCCTTTCATTTTGGGCTCCGTTGTGTATCCAGACATAAGATTAGGGCCACAATGGGTATGTCTCTGAACACGGGACAAACAGGGGTATCCATTTTTGGGTGCAAGTCTTCCTTCATATGTGTGCTGTACAAAAAAAGCTGTTTTTAAAATGACAGAATTGCCGAAAAAACGAAAATCACAATTTTTTCCTTTTGCTTGGTTTGAATTCATTCAAAAACTGTGGGGTCAAAATATGCAGTACACCCCTAGATAAATTCCTTAAGGGGTCTAGTTTTCAAAATGGGGTCATTTGTGGGGGTTTTCTATGGTTTTGGGCGCTCAAGAACTCTACATGTGTGCTATGGGGCCTAAAAGGACTTCAAGCAAAATTTCTGTTTTGAAAGACACTGACTACTCCTTTCATTTTGGGCCCCGTTGTGGACTCAGATATAACAATAGGGCCACAATGGGTATATTTCTGAACACGGCAGAAATAGGGGTATCCATTTTGGGGTGTAAATCCTGATTTTCATGTAAACTATAGGAAAAAATTATGTCTTTAAAATGACAGATTTGCAAAAATATGAAATTTTACTTTTTCTCCTCTAAATTGAATTAATTCCTGAAAAAAAACTGTGGGGTCAAAATACTCATGACACCCCTCAGTGAATACATTAAGGGGTGTAGTTTTTAAAATGAGGTCATTTGGGGGGGTATCTATTATTCTGACACTCATGAGCCTTTCCAATCTCGGCTTGGTATAGGAAAACAAAGTGTTCCTCAAAATGCTAAAAAGTAATGTTAAATTTGTACGTCTCCTAAATAGTTAAAAAAAAACGAAAGTTTTTCCAATGTGCGCCCAAAATAAAGTAAACGGGTGGAAATATAAATCTTAGCAAAAATTTCTATATTATGTTTGCACATATTTAAGATATTGCAGTTGGAAATGTGAAAAAATGACGATTTTTTCAAAATTTTCCCAATTTTGGCGCTTTTAATAAATAAACACAATTTCTATCGGTCTATTTTTTCCGCCTAAATGAAGCACAACATGTGGCGAAAAAACAATGTCAGAATCGCTTGGATATGCAAAACCTTTCTGGTGTTTTTCCATGTTAAAGTGACACATGTCAGATTTGCAAAATTTGGCCTGGTCATTAAGGCGCAAACAGGCTTGGTCACTAAGGGGTTAAAAGGACCCTTAGTGTCTGTAGGAGGCAGTCCTCTCCGTTGCTGGTCTTTTTCTATGGCTGCACTCAGGAATACAGGGCAAGCACTGCCCACCGTGGAGCCAACCACCCTGTTGTATGCCTGATCCTCAAAAGGAAAGGTCAGACAGCAGTTGATTATGACTCGCCAGCCATAGCAGGTAGGGGAGTACTGGGGCACACGCTGCTGGAGTATCAGAGCCATTTACAACGGATGGGTAAGTATGTTTCTCGATGAATGTACTTTCTCCCTCAAATTGGGATCTGGATGAGGAACAGTCGTGCCAGCTATCCTGTCTAGTCGATAGCTGAATAATCGCCGTGAAGGACACCCTTCAGGTGAAAGATCTGGATCTAGAAACGTCTGCAGGTCTTTCAGATCTCCAAAGCGTTCTCCAAAAGACTTTCCATTCCACAAAGGATTTGAAGACGTCCCGAGTAGGGGCAAGCATTTCACTAAATCGAAGCGCTTGGATATCATGTTGCTTTTTCCAGAATATTCCATAAAGAAATGAGCTGCTTCTTTAGTAGTAGACCCTCCAATGTCACACTTGGCAAAATACACCACTTGACCTATGGCAGACGCCTCTTCTATGGTGGAACAAAGATGCTGGAATCACTGGCCAAAGGGGTTCGGCCCTCTGACCTCTTTGCTTCTACCCGGGTCAGCTGTGCTACTACTGAATGGGCCAAGCAATTGCGCCTTCTCAAGGCTCTTCCCTGAAATAACTTGCAGATATTGCACCACAAGTCGGCCAGGCAGGCAGACATTTGTGTGAGGCCTCCCTCGAGGCGGCCAGACAATTAGCTCAGGTCTCGACAGCCTCCGTATCAACATGCCTGACTTGTGGCTAAAATTCTGGGATGCAGTCCGTAACTGAAATTCCCTTTGTAGGTTCCTGACTAGACGAGATCACCTTAGAGGCCACGAGTGGTAAGAGTTCCCACCTACCACGGCACAAGTCTAGCCAAATGAGGTCTACTCAGTGTTGTTCTTTTCTGCGTACCTCGGATGCCAAGAAAATCACACATGGTCACAGGAAGAAACTTTTTCTTCAAACCCGACCCTCCTGGCGTCCCCGTCCACAGACTTCCAAGTCCTCCTCTACAAAGACCTCCACATGAAGGGCGGCTTCTACCCCGGTCACTCAGGATGGGGGGGGATGACTTTCCAGATTCAGAAACTGGTTATCCCACATCTCGGACATCCGGGAGGTAATTTCCTCAGGCTATGCTTTGGAGTTTGTCAAATGCCATCCAGACTTCCAATGTCTCCTTTGTAAATCAACGATTTGGATCAGGCGATATACGGTCTCTTCAGCCAGGGTCTCCTGGCCACCACATGGACTGCTCTTCAGTTTTGCAAGATTTTACATGGTTCACGCTTTTGCATCCACTGACTCCTCTGTCGGCGGTGATATAACTAACCGCATTAGTTCTTACCTACTTTTTCCCACCGCCCCCTGGGGACTGCTCTGGGACTTCCCGTGGCCTTAAGCTGTACTCCCCAGTGACGCAGATTAAAAATCAAGATTTTTGTACTTACCGTAAACTCTCCTGTGTCATTTGGGGACACGGCACCCACACGATTCAATTCTAAGAACTTTCCGATATCTTCCCCCCTTGTAGGAGCGTTCTCCCCGGAGTTACGTGTGGTTCTCCTGTGTTACGGTTTGCGTTAATGCTTCGCTGGCTGTTTTTACCTTTCATATCCTACTCTGCATACAAACTTATTTAGCTTTTTGCCTGCCGGAGGGGTATAGCTGGTAGGAGGAGCTAACCCTTTTTTGCTTAGTGTCGCCTCCTAGTGGCACTAGCGATATGCACGGTCTTAAGCGCTGTCCCCCAATGAAGGAGGTGAGAGATTTCTCGGTAGGTACAGAAATCTTGTTCTGTCCTGGTCATGTTCTGCCAACAGATACTGATGACCTTTCCTCAGTATTGCTCATCAATATCAATTTTGGTGGTTTTGGCACAGGACCACCACTGATTAGCTGATTGAGGAGTCCACCGTGCTTGGATGAGCACTGCAGCCTCTGAGGCCTGTACCTTCATTTCTGCAGGTCACATGACCTCAGAGTAGCTCCGTCCCATTCAAGTGAATGGGATTGAGGTGCTATACCAGACACCACCACTACGAAATGTATGGCACTGTGCCTTCATATGCAGCGAAGAGGTTGCGTATGAACATGCCCTTAGCTAGACAGACTTGCCATCTCCAAGAAAGCTGTACTGCAACTTTTCATAAAGCTGTAATGGCAGCCATGTTAGTCATCGCTCAGCTTTTTACCTACTGACCACTTGCTTATCTCCTCTGCAGGACCCGGCGGTGAAGGTAAAGGCGGCAAAGCTGATATGACGCTGAATGATTTTGCAGCTGAATATGCAAAGTCCAATAGAAGCACCTGCAAAGGCTGTGAGGAGAAGATCGAGAAGGTAACGCTCTTTGTGTACATAATTTTATTGATCTCTATCATAAGTCTGTCTTCAGTGTGCTCCCCCTAGTGGTGGCTGCAGGCAGACAGAATTTTATTTGCTGCTCCATTTTAGAAATCTGTATCCCTTCAGTCCAGTGTTGTCAATTAGTATCTCATCCTCCCACATTCTTATACTTTTCTTCATGACTTCCGAGGCAACAGGATAGTAGAGAAGTCTTGATTATTGGTAAATCCTTATATCCCCCCATCCTGTCTGCAGACTGATACATTGTAACAAACACTATCAACCCTCAGCTATGAGAAATAAGTCTGTATGCGGAAATGAGTGATGGAATAATCCTCCACAGCGCCACCTATTGGAAGGTAGCTACACTGTGAGCCAACGTCTGACCTTTTAACAGGCCTTGCTACATGACTAGAGATGGAAGCCAAGCCAGAGTACCCATGTGCAGACAGCTGTGTCGCCCCTCATCCGCATACAGTAGGGCTCTGCTTGGCTCTAGGCTATCCATAGGAATCCTGGGAGTAATGTTTCTCCTTGTGGAGAGCACCACGAGAAAGTACAGAATCTAATGGTGAATGCAATGCTCCCTGGGAAAATGAGTGATGAAATCTTCCACGGCGCCACCTATTGGAATCCAGCTTCTTATAATCAGTATCTGACCTATTAACAGGCCTTGTAACGTGACTAGGGAGATAAGTTAAATTAACCCCCTGCTCCCAGATTGATGGCCTCTCACTCAGCCAGCCAGAACCCCAAAATGGCTAATAAAAGGTGGCAGGGTGGTGCCCTGTGGGTTTGGCCCGGTGAAGGTGGCAGGGTGGTGCCCTGTGGGTTTGGCCCGGTGAAGGTGGCAGGGTGGGGCCCTGTGGGTTTGGCCCGGTGAAGGTGGCAGGGTGGGGCCCTGTGGGTTTGGCCCGGTGAAGGTGGCAGGGTGGGGCCCTGTGGGTTTTGCCCGGTGAAGGTGGCAGGGTGGGGCCCTGTGGGTTTTGCCCGGTGAAGGTGGCAGGGTGGGGCCCTGTGGGTTTGGCCCGGTGAAGGTGGCAGGGTGGGGCCCTGTGGGTTTGGCCCGGTGAAGGTGGCAGGGTGGGGCTCTGTGGGTATGGCCCGGTGAAGGTGGCAGGGTGGGGCCCTGTGGGTATGGCCCGGTGAAGGTGGCAGGGTGGGGCCCTGTGGGTTTGGCCCGGTGAAGGTGGCAGGGTGGGGCCCTGTGGGTTTGGCCCGGTGAAGGTGGCAGGGTGGGGCCCTGTGGCTTTGGCCCGGTGAAGGTGGCAGGGTGGGGCCCTGTGGCTTTGGCCCGGTGAAGGTGGCAGGGTGGGGCCCTGTGGGTATGGCCCGGTGAAGGTGGCAGGGTGGGGCCCTGTGGGTATGGCCCGGTGAAGGTGGCAGGGTGGGGCCCTGTGGGTATGGCCCGGTGAAGGTGGCAGGGTGGGGCCCTGTGGGTATGGCCCGGTGAAGGTGGCAGAGTGGGGCCCTGTGGGTATGGCCCGGTGAAGGTGGCAGGGTGGGGCCCCTGTGGGTTTGGCCCGGTGAAGGTGGCAGGGTGGGGCCCCTGTGGGTTTGGCCCGGTGAAGGTGGCAGGGTGGGGCCCCTGTGGGTTTGGCCCGGTGAAGGTGGCAGGGTGGGGCCCCTGTGGGTTTGGCCCGGTGAAGGTGGCAGGGTGGGGCCCCTGTGGGTTTGGCCCGGTGAAGGTGGCAGGGTGGGGCCCCTGTGGGTTTGGCCCGGTGAAGTGACTGGATCTGTGTGCTCTTTATCAGTGTATTGATTAAAAAACTTCATCCTCAGGTGGTTTGGGGTGGACAGGACAACCTAAAAGCGTCTCCCATGTGAGGGGCCAGGCTGACGGTTATCCCCCTCCTCCTTCTATGGTTCAAAATTACTGACCGGTTTGTTGCCTTTGCAGGGTCAGGTCAGAATATCTAAGAAGAGCCTGGATGTGGAGCGGCCTCAGCTGGGCATGATCGACCGCTGGTATCACCCAGACTGTTTTGTGAACCGCAGGGCAGAACTCGGGTTCCTCCCCATCTACAGCGCCAGCCAGATGAAGGGCTTCAGCATCCTGAAGGCAGAAGACAAGGATGTTCTGAAGGCCAAGCTCCCGGCGGTGAAGGCAGAGGCCGGGTATGTGTGCGCAAACACTGCCCCTGTGTTGGGCCACAAAGTGTCAACATACTTCAGAAGTCTTTGTAGGGCGGAATTTAGTCTGACAACCAGTTTCTTCAGTGCGGTTGTCGGGCAGCATTTACTTATTAATCATCTGGTCTCAGATTACTCAGGTACTCAAGGCAGAAATAACAGAGGTTGTGAGGAATCTGGGTTAAGGTCCATTTACACCAGCCGATGATCGCTAAAAAATCGCTAATTGGAGATCATTTTAGCGATAGTCGTTGCGTCTAAATGTGCGCCCATCGCTCACTGCTAGATGATCGTTAAATTCAGTCCAACCTAAAAATCGTTGCTCACTTTTATCAGCAGTTCTCCACGGGGAGAACAAAGGATCTGAGCACAGATAATAGCCTCCGGCTATTAGCTGCATTCAGGGAAGGCTTCATCTGCACACTAATAAGCTATTATGTAGCTGAGTAGCCACTTAATAGCTTATGCAAAGTGATCGCCCAAAGCTGTCACTCAAACTGTCGTTTGAGCAATATTTTAGCGATCACTGGCCTGTGTAAAGAGGACTTTAGGAATATGTCTGATGATAAACTTGTTGACTGCTTCCAATAACATAATAGTGAGTGCAGCTCTGGAGTATAATACAGGATGTAACTCAGGATCAGTACAGGATAAGTAATGTATGTACACAGTGACTCCAGCAGCAGAATAGTGAGTGCAGCTCTGGGGTATAATACAGGATGTAACTCAGGGTCAGTACAGGATAAGTAATTTATGTATTCAGTGACTCCAGCAGCAGAATAGTGAGTGCAGCTCTGGGGTATAATACAGGATGTAACTCACGATCAGTACAGGATAAGTAATGTATGTACACAGTGACTCCACCAGCAGAATAGTGAGTGCAGCTCTGGGGTATAATATAGGATGTAACTCAGGGTCAGTACAGGATAAGTAATGTATGTACACAGTGACTCTACCAGCAGAATAGTGAGTGCAGCTCTGGAGTATAATACAGGATGTAACTCAGGATCAGTACAGGATAAGTAATGTATGTATTCAGTGACTCCAGCAGCAGAATAGTGAGTGCAGCTCTGGGGTATAATACAGGATGTAACTCACGATCAGTACAGGATAAGTAATGTATGTACACAGTGACTCCACCAGCAGAATAGTGAGTGCAGCTCTGGAGTATAATACAGAATATAACTCAGGATCAGTACAGGATAAGTAATGTATGTACACAGTGACTCCACCAGCAGAATAGTGAGTGCAGCTCTGGGGTATAATACAGGATGTAACTCAGGGTCAGTACAGGATAAGTAATGTATGTACACAGTGACTCTACCAGCAGAATAGTGAGTGCAGCTCTGGAGTATAATACAGGATGTAACTCAGGATCAGTACAGGATAAGTAATGTATGTACACAGTGACTCCACCAGCAGAATAGTGAGTGCAGCTCTGGGGTATAATACAGGATGTAACTCAGGATCAGTACTGGATAAGTAATGTAATGTACACAGTGACTCCACCAGCAGAATAGTGAGTGCAGCTCTGGAGTGTAATACAGGATGTAACTCAGGATCAGTAATGTGATTCCGTTTAATGTGTAGATTTATTTCTCTGTCTCTCTTGAAATTCATCTAGGAAGAGAAAAGGCGATGAGGTGGACGGATCTGCTGTTTCCAAAAAGAAATTAAAAAAAGAGAGAGAAAAGGAATCAAAGCTTGAGAAACTGCTGAAGGTGAGTAAAAAGTGTGACTGTATTTATAGCTTGTTGTTCCTTTTCCACTTGCTGATGGTGCGTACATACTGTACACTCTCCATAAGTATTTGGACAGCTGAGCAAGAATCACAAGTAGTATTTATTTCCATATGCTAATACTTGGTGTGGCTCCTTTTGTCCTAATCACATTTGATACTCTCCATGGTATACTTTCTACTAACACCTGATACACTTCAGCTGACAATTCCCTCCATCCAACCTGCAAACATCTGGTGAGTTCTCTCAGACAATGGACCCTGCTCATGTTTCCTGACCCGCCGTTCCAGTTCATTCCACAGATGTTCAGTAGGGTTCAGGTTGGGACTGTGTACAGGCTAGTCCCATTGTGTGGCATCCATAACCTCAAACTAATGTAACACAACGTTGGATGTGTGACAAGGCACATTGTCTTGTAAGTATGGCCGACCATTCCCAGAGTATTGCCCCATTGTTGGCAGCACATTGTCTAGAATGTCAGGGTACACCTCTTGTGTTCATGGTTCTCGTCCCTGAAACCAGTGGACCATGCTATGTAAAACATCCCTCCACCCCAACGTACGTCCAGCTGCTATGAAGATGCAGCAGTGGGATTTGTCACTCCGTAGAACGTTCCATTGCTTAACTATTCAATGACTATGCTCCTTGCATCATTATAGACGAACCGATGTATCATTTTTGAGAGAACTCGCCAGGCATTTGCAGGGTGAATGGAGGGAAAGCATCAGACGTTGGTAGAAAGTAGGCCACAGAGAGTATCTAATGTCTTTACGGCAAAAGGAGCCCCACTAAGTATTAATGTATGGCGTGTGTAAGGTCGCTGTTAATAAGCGGGGGGAATGGGAACACAGTGACAAATAGATTTGCACATTTTCAGGATGCATAGAGGGAATGGCACAATGCCTTTATTTCTCAGAGAATGAAGATATTAAAGGGGCTGTATTGGGTTAGAAAAAACATGACTGCGGGTTATGGTCGTTGCTGATTTTAGGATCCCAGATCTGCAGCAGGTCCTCCATAGATTTCCTGCTGGACTGTTAGATTTTGCAGGAGTGTTTATAGGAAGGGCAGAAGCAATGCATTGTGTTAGGGTTATGGATCGACCACATCCATCTAGTTATATTACATGCATTGTGTTAGGGTTATGGATCGACCACATCCATCTAGTTATATTACATGCATTGTGTTAGGGTTATGGATCTACCACATCCATCTAGTTGTATTACATGCATTGTGTTACGGTTATGGATCGACCACATCCATCTAGTTATATTACATGCATTGTGTTACAGTTATGGACCGACCACATCCATCTAGTTATATTACATGCATTGTGTAACTTACCCCTTTACTCCTCACAGGAACAGACGGAGCTCATCTGGTGTATAAAGGACGAGCTGAAGAAGGTTTGCAGCACCAACGACCTGAAGGAGCTGCTCATCGCTAATAAACAGCAGGTCCCATCTGGGGAGGCGAATGTGAGTGGGAGAGCAGAGCTGTGACTACTGTATAGGCATATCTGCTGCACTCAGCAGTGATTGGGGAGGAAGGGAGTGGCCGTTTCCGGTCGTCACCTGCTTGCTGCATTACTTTTTTTATTGAAGGGGGTTGTACCAAGATTACAAATTATCCACTATCCATGGAATGTGATAGCTTGCTGATTGCTGGGGGTTTCGCCGCTTAGACCTCCACTGATCTCGAGAACGGGGGTCCCACTTCTGTGTAGTTACTGCAGCCCTCGTTGTGAGTAGAAGACTGAGTGGTGTGCTGGTGCTCAATTCACATTCAGTGGGACTGCTGAGATACCTGAGCGGTAAGCAATCGGGTATTTCCGTTGGCTCCAGTGAAATGAGTAAAGTACTGATTGTGCATGCTCAACCAGCGCCAGAAGTCACGGTCGGGGGGGTGACTCCTACAGTGACTCCCACAGTGGGCCATGGGACCCCTGTTCATGATTGACGGGGGTTTAAGTGGTGAGATCCCCACTGATTAGCAAGTTTTTCCTTATCCTGTGGATAGGGGATAACTTAAAATCTTGGTACAACTAATGTAATCACACTTGAAGGGGTTGTCCAGTTTTTTTTTTTTGTTTTTTTTTTTTTTTTTTATGGACCCCCACCCCATCCTCAGGATAGGTCAGCAATAGTTGATCAACACATTCCCAGGCCAGCAGTGTGGACAATGTTGGAAGCAGATAGTGCTGTTAACATTGCAGTGGCTCAGTCTGGTACTACAGGCATTGCTCCTATTGTGTTTAATGGGACTTGTGTCTGCAGTACCCAACTGGGCTGCTGCAATACGGACAGCACTATCCGCTTCCAACGCTGTCCGTACTGACAGCAGTGCGGGATATCGGCAGTGGAACCCTATTGATGACTTATCCTAAACCCCTTTTAAAGGCCCAATGCTCTGCTTGTGGATGCATGATCGCCGGTTAACCCTTTGGATACCAGACCTTCTGAATAGATCACTGCATTATTAGTGTTTGTATTGCTTGTTGACTCCTTTTCATCTCTGTTGCTGTAGATCGTGGACCGGGTGTCGGACGGCATGGCGTTCGGTGCTTTGCTCCCTTGCGAGGAATGTAAAGGACAGTTTGTTTTCAAGACGGATGCTTACTATTGTACAGGAGATATCAGCGCCTGGACCAAATGTGTTGCTAAAACACAGACCCCCAGCAGAAAGGACTGGGTTATACCAAAGGTATGGTGCAGCACGCTTCTGCTCTGTCATCCTGTCCTTGGCATAGCGGTCCTCATAGTATCTAGTATATAAAGTCTGGAATTGCTTTGTCGACTTCCTTGACATAATGTCCGGCTTCCTGTATCCAGGAGTTCCATGAGGTTCCGTATCTGAAGAAGTTCAAGTTTAAAAGACAGGACCGCGCCTTCCCTCCCGCCGCCCCCGCTCCTGTGACCGCTCCGGTCACTATCGCCGCTCCAGCTGTTAAAGAGGAGGCGTTGCCTGAAGGTGCGTGAAGCTTCCCTGTAGTGTCAGAGGAATTAATACGAGGCAGCAGAAGTAAAATGTTCATTCATTTACATTCCTAGGCAAACCATTGACCAAAATGGTGATTCTGGTACTTGGCAAACTGTCCAAGAACAAAGAAGAACTTAAGGCTTTGATTGAAGAGCTGGGCGGAAAGACGACCGGATCTGTAAATAAAGCTACAGTTTGCATAAGCACCCCGAGTAAGTACCAAGTCGCTCTATAACGTCACCCGCAGCAGCATTACAGTGGCTGATAGATTAAGGAAGTGCATAATATGCGGCACGTCCCACTCATTCTACCGGTCTTGGCTCCTCCCACTCTCCCCCCCCCCCCCCCCCTTCTCTATCAGCTTATTCCCCCCACCCCATCCCTTGAGACCTCAAGGGGGTACTGCAGGAAGTATTCGTTGGAGCGGTCCTTGCTGCAATGACTGGTGCTATAGATATATTGTCACCTGGCTGATTAACGGACCCGGGGGCCGCAAATATTTACCAGCGACGGATTCTGAATGACTTGTTATACACGTATAATGTGTTGGGGTGCAGGGAATCGTTCCAGCAGCTCGTCTGCAGTGAAGAATGTGTTAGTAACCTGTCTGTGTATTGGCCATTAACAGAGGAGGTGGAGAAGATGAATAAGAAGATGGAAGACGTCAAAGCAGCCAACGTGCGGGTGGTGAGTGAGGACTTCCTCCATGAGCTGCAGTCTGGTAAGGGCGTCCAGGAGCTTCTGACGCAGCACGGGATCTCTACATGGGGGGCCGAGGTCAAGATGGAAGTGGAAGCCAAGCCAAAGCAGAAGTCCAGCACAGGGAAGAGCTCGGGGAAGGTGAAGGAGGAGCAGGGTGAGTAGGATGGAAGAACGGGGACTGACCGTCTCCAACCCCGATTCTCAATGCCTTACCAGGCAAGACCCAATAAGCCCAGCTTACCGAGTACGGGCGGTCATTAACCTCCTTATGGTGCCAGTACAATAGCGGTCAGACAAACGATCACTTGTTCAACAGCTTTTCCTCCCAGCTTCTCCTTACTCAGGAACCCTCATGTTTGTAACCTCTTAGTGACCTGGTCTGTTTTGGACTTCCTAAGGACATAATGATCTTATTGGGGATTTTCATGGCTTTTGATCTTTCTATCCCCAGGGCCGTATGAGGGCTTGTTTTTTGAATGGTGAGCTGTGGCTTTTATTGGTACCGTTTCTGGGTATATGTAACATATTGTATAACTTTTGTATGAACTTTTCTTTTTTTTTGGATGGCAGGGAGAAAAAAAAATAACTCTATTCTGCCATTGTTGTTTTGGGGTTTTGTGCAGCATTAGGGGGTCTCAGATTGACTGATTCCAATTGGGGGACCTGCAAGCGGAGGATCCGCGGCAAAACAAGCATTGAAAGGCATGAACTTTTTGTAGTTTTTTCCTTCACACTTACGGATACGAATTGCGTATTTTGCGAGCGGAGGAAAGATGGCAGCGTGCTCTATTTTGCCGCGGACGGCCTCCACTGAAGTCAGAATCTCACTTGATTATTGTTCACTACTTTAATTATTTTTTTTTTCTAACCTTTTTATTTCCTCTGAACCTCTAATGTTATGATTACTTTGATAATACATTGCAGTACTTCTGCAATTATTTCTTAACATAGCAATGACATGTTATGGTGGACCCGGATGCCATTGACTGGCATCTTACTGCCACAACAATCCATTGGCCCTCAATGTTTAAAGTGGGACACTTGATTGTGGCATGTAAGTGGTTAACAGCGGGGATCGGTGTCCTCACTGATCTGTCACTCACCTGGCCCCCACTGCAGATGGCGCAGGCTCAGACGTACATTTACGGGAAACCCTTCCCAACCGGAACATGAACTTGCGCCCTGGACAGGAAGGGGTTAGTGTGTATGGAGGGTTTTTAGTGCAACCTGAGTGCAGAATACATTGTAGCAGCCCAAGCGGACGACTCTTCGTTGATTATTGTCATATCTGCAAATTCATTTTACAAGAACGCAGAATAACAGATTTGTTTCATAATTGTAGGAGGCAGCAAATCGGAGAAAAAAATGAAGTTGACCGTCAAAGGAGGAGCGGCTGTCGACCCCGATTCTGGTAAGTGATTCTATGTGACTCAAGGCTCCTGCACACTGGCGAGGGCAATATCGGGATGTGATTCGCGGCCCAATATGGACCTCCCAATCCTTATGAAAACCCCGGCGTCTCACAAGGAAGCAGCCTCGCATTCCTGCAGGGGTTCCCTTCATCCCCGCTGTGGCAGGAGATCACGTTGCTCTCTCATCGTTTTCAATGGGGCCGGCACTGCTACCGCCAGCCCCATCGCAAATGTAGAAATCACATTCTGCACTTCTGGTATTCCCATAACTTTTTTTATTTGGCTACATGGCGGCTTATTTTTTGCAGGATGAGCCGTATTCTAAAACGGTTCCATTTAATGTATTGTTAAAAACGTAAAAAATTTCTGCATACACAGCATATACTTTTGGACATCTATATTAGTCCTAACGACATGGCACATACACAGTCAGGATGTATATAGCTGTATGGCTGGTGGGAAGGGGTTAATTACTGCAACACTCCATTCATCTGATTCTGCGCCGTGTGAATAGTTTGTGCAACAAATCTGCAAATCTAGCGGATACATCATGGATGACCCTAACTGCTGGCGTGGTGCGGGGCGCTCGTAGACTAAACGCTGCAGTCCGTGGTTCGTCTTCGAAAATGTAATTTTTTTTTGTGTCAGGACTGGAAAATTCATGTCATGTGCTGGAAAAGAGCGGCAAGATCTTCAGTGCTACCCTGGGCCTGGTGGATATAACCCGAGGAACGAACTCCTACTACAAACTGCAGCTGATAGAACACGACAGAGACTTCAGGTAACGCCGTGCATTAACCCCTCAGTGACTGCACTATTTGTTTTGCCTTATGGACCAGGCAATTTTTCTCACTGCATTGCAAGTGCCATAGCTTGTTGACATAGTCGTGGTAGGGCGTGCTTTATTTTCTGGGATGAGTTGCATATTTTAATAGACCCGCTCTAGGGTACATGTAATAAAGTTCTACAACACATTATATATTTTTTTTATGGGAGATCAGGGGGTGAGATTAAAAAAAAAACATCCAGAGATTCTGCCACAGTTTTTGGAATCTGTCTGTACAGCGTTCACCACGCAGTAAAGGATACATTTAAAAAGTAATGCCAGAATTGCCATTTTTCTTTTGCTCACCTCTGAAAAAAACACAATAAAAAGCAATCCAAAAGTCGGACGTGCCTCAAACTGGTAACCAATGAAAACTCTTCCCGCAGGAAAACAAGCCCTCACAGAGCTCCGCTGCTGGCAAAAAAAATGTTATGGGTCTTAATGCCCTTTTAGACGGGGCGCATGTCGGGCAAACGATGCCCGACACTCGTCCCCGCACATACTCGCTGCGGTGCTGCTGCTGCACAGGAGCTTGTATGGCTGATCGCCCAGCACCCTATGCAGCATAAACGATGGACGATCCACTCATCGTGCAGTTTAAACAGCCGCCGTTCTGTAGTGAACGGCCGCTGTGTATCTCAATGAAGGGGGGCGCGGGAGCAAGAGGAGAGAAATCTCCTGCAGCCACCCCGCCCCCTGCTGGCTGCTCTGTGAGCGAGCCAGCACTACTAGCGCCTGTGCAGGAGCGCTGACACACAGGGACGAGTGTCGGACATCGTTTGCCCGACATTCATCCCGCCAAAATGGACCCTTAGAATGCGGCAATGCAGAGTTAATTGTTTTTAAAAATGTGTTTTTTTTATGGTGCAAAAATGTCTAAAAACTGCATAAATTTGGTATTGCAGTCATAGTGCAGGTCCAAATAAGAAGAAAATGTTCATAAATAACCCCAAAAAACTTGTTTGTCTGGGTCAGTGCGAATACAGTAATACCGAATCATGTGCTGTTTTTTTTAACCATTTTAAAAAGGGTTTTCTGTTGGGAATTTTTTTTTCCTTTTTTCTATCCTCTGCTTACATGCTGCAGTTGCTATGGCTGGTGGCCTGTAAAGGGTTAAACTGTCAGTGTCTGAGGTTTCTCCATTACTCACGGTTAGAGCAGGAGCCCCACTGTCAGTCAAAAATGTTTGTGCCGGTTTAAAGCCCATTAGTGAGATCAGTAAATGGCCGTCATTAAGGGGTTAATGATGGAAGTAGAGAAAGCCCCATCCTTCTGGACCTGCACAGACTTGCAATGAGCCTTTTTCCGTTGCGTTCTGCAGGTACTGGGTCTTCCGTTCCTGGGGTCGCGTGGGAACGGTCATCGGCAGTAATAAACTAGAAGAAATGCATTCCAAAGAAGAAGCCATTGACCATTTCTTGAACCTTTACCAAGAAAAGACGGGCAATGCATGGCATTCCACCAACTTCACCAAGTACCCCAACAAGTTCTACCCTCTGGAGATAGACTACGGGCAGGTACGTCGTGACTACATTGGGGTTCCAGGGCTTCTGTATTGTAGCCTCCTTACACCCGCTCACGGACAGAGGCGGCAAGTTTGTGGAGTTAGACGGAAGTTCCTTGTGTCTTGCAGGAGGAGGATGTGGTGAAGAAGCTCTCAGAAGGAGCCGGGGCAAAATCTAAACTGCCTAAGCCGGTGCAGGAGCTCATCAAGATGATATTTGATGTGGAGAGCATGAAGAAGGCCATGGTGGAGTTCGAGGTATTTGCTGCTTCGGTTGTAAAATACAAATGAAATGTTTGTTTTACTGTACAGTGACCAGGGTCATACAATCCGCCGCTCCACAGAGGCTTCATGGGGAAACTTACATACAGGGAAGCGCCAATTATGAAAGGGGCCCGGGGCTCGAATAAAGCGGCCAGTCAGCGTATATAGATTTTCATTTTAAAGGGGTTATCGGGACTTTAAACGTTTGATTGCCTGGCCTTAGAATGGGTCGTCAATAGCTGATCGGTGTATGAATGGCTCGTATGAGCTCTGGGGGTCCCTTCGTTCTGAGACGCTTTGTCCTCAGATCGCTGTACTTACAGAGGCTGGGAGTACAAGCCGAGTCCCGGAATATTGTAAATATGTAAGAGGCCGCCGTGAGGTTTTTAAAGCCTGGACAACCCCTTTAATGGCTGCTCTGTGATGCCTTATTTCTACTTCAAGCAATAAGAAATTGCCCTTCATTCCTCATAGTAAACATATTTTTCCTTTATTCTAGATCGATCTCCAGAAGATGCCATTGGGCAAACTTAGCAAGCGACAGATTCAGAGTGCCTATTCCATTCTAAACGAAGTACAGCAGGTGAGTTCGGCACGGGGACATACTAAGGCTCTGCTCACATGGCATAGTAACATGGTGTGTGAGGCCGAAAAAAGACATTTGTCCATCCAGTTCGGCCTATTACCCCTCCAATATTGGTCCGGAGAAAGGCAAAAAAACTTCTGATGATGGAACCCAATTTTCCCCATTTAAGGGGGAAAAAAATTCCTTCCCGACTCCAATCGGAATAATCCCCAGATCATTAATAATTATACTCTTGTAATTTTTTATCGAGTTCGCCATCACCACGTCCTCAGCCAGAGAGTTCCATGGTCTCACTGCTCTTACAGTAAAGAACCCTCTTCTGTGTCGATGTAGAAACCTTCTAGACACAGAGAGCTCCCCTTTGTTACAGTCCTGGGTATAATAGATGATGGAGAGATCTCTGTACTGACCCCTGATATATCTATACATAGTTATTAGAGCGCCCCTTGTTACAGTCCTGGGTATAATAGATGATGGGAGAGATCTCTGCACGGATCCCTGATATATCCATACATAGTTATTAGAGCGCCCCCTTGTTACAGTCCTGGGTATAATAGATGCTGGTAGAGATCTCTGTACTGACCCCTGATATATTATACATAGTTATTAGGTCGCCCCTCAGATGTCTTTTTTTCTAAACTCAACGACCCCAATTTTGATCACTTCTCTGGGTATTGTAGTCCGCCCATTCTGTTTATTACTTTAGTTGCCCCCTTTGTACCCACTCAAGCTCTGATATGTCCTTGAGTACCGGTCCCCAAAACTGTCCACAATATTCCATGTGTGGTCTGACCAGTGACTTGTAAAGAGGTCATCATGCGCCCCTGGACCTCTTTTGCTGCCATCTTATTTTAGTAATTTAAACGTTTTCTCTTTGCTGCTTATTCGCCCCCTTTACATCTTAAGGACATCTTATATCTTCAAGGACGTAAGGTTCAGATTCCGCTTTAACCCCTTCCCGCACCAGGGTGTAAATTTACGTCCTGGGGATAGTGCGAGATCATAAGCGATCCAGCAGCGGGAGTCGGCTGTTAGTGATAGCCGGCCTCCCGCTGCTGAACGCTGTAATAAGCCATAAGGCATTGCAGAAATACTGTCACAGCGATCATCAGTGGTATTGTGTAAGTCCCCCAGAGGGACACATAGTGTTAAAAAAAAGACAAGAAAAATGTACAAAAAAGAAAAATGTAAGAAAAAACTTTTTTGTGCTTTTTCTCATATTAGCGTAAAAAAGGTAAAAAATTTAAATCCCACATATTTGGTATAGACGCGTCCGTAATGACAATAAGTTGCACATTCTTTTTATTCTAAACTTTTATTTTAAACTTTAAAAAAAAAAGCTAAAAACGCAATAAAAGGGATCAAAAAAGCCACATGTACTCCAAAATGGTACCAATAGAAACTAACTAGTCTCGCAAAACACAAGCCCTCACACGGGCGCGTCGACAGGAAAGTCAAAAAGTTATGGCTTTTGATAAATGGAGATGAAAATCCACCAAAAATCGGTGCGTCTTTAACCCCTTCATGACATGCCCTATTTTGGGCTTAAGGACGCAACAATTTTTGGCGGATTTTCTTCTCCGTTTATCAAAAGTCATAACTTTTTTATTTTTCCGTCGACGCGGCCGTATGAGGGCTTGTTTTTTTGCGTGGCGAACTGTAGTTTTTATCGGTGCCACTCTTGGGTACATAGACTATATTGTAAAACTTTTTTTTTTTTTTTTTTTTTTTAATGATAGCAGGGAGAGAAAACGCATCAATTCTGCCATAGATTTTTTTTTATTTTTTTTTTACAGCAGTACTCATGCAGCATAAATGAGACATTCCATTTTTTCTGCGGACCGGTACGGTTACAACGATACCAAAATTCTTACATTTTTTTTAGGTTTTCCCACTTTTCTGCAATAAAAACCCTTTTTTTGGAAATCTTTTTTTTTTTTTTTTTTTCTAAATTGCTGCATTCAAAGTCCTGTAACTTTTTAATTTTTTGATGTACAGAGCTCTGTGAGGGCTTATTTTTTGCGGGATAAGCTGTAGATTTTATTGGTACCATTTTGGGGTACATACGGCTTTTTTGATCACTTTTATTGCGTTTTTAGTGAGGCAAAATGCTAAAAATTAGCATTTTGCCTCAGTTTTTTAGGGGGTTTATTTGCGTTTTTTTTCCATGCACAGTCAAAAGCATGTGCAACTTATTGTACGCGTCGTTACGGACGCGACAATACCAAATATGTGGGGTTTTATTTTTTTTTTACCTTTTTTTTATGCTAATCTGAGAAAAAGCATTAAAAAATGGTTTTTTTAACTCTTTTTTTTTTAAATTTTTTAAAATTCTTTTTTTAATCTTTGTTTTTTTTATAACATTTGTGTCCCCCTGAGGGACTTTAACCACTGCCCTGATGATCGCTGGTATAAGGCATGGCAGAGCTACTGCTGAAGGGGTTAACAGCGGGGGATGCATCTCCGATGCCCCCCCGCTGTTGCAGCGGGACGCCGGCTGTGACTGACAGCCGGCTCCCGCTGCGAGAGAGCGCGGGATCTTATGTGATCCTGCGCTAACCCCAGGACGTAAGTTTACGCCCTGTTGCGGGAAGTACCAGGCTGCCAGGACGTAAACTTACGCCCTGCAGCGGGAAGGGGTTAAGCCCAAAATAGGCCATGTCATTAAGGGGTTAAACAGAGTCCAACAATATGGAAGGTTTAACAGTAATAGGTTATTACAACTCCGTAATAATGGAGCGCAGGGTTAATAATTGTCCTTCTGTCGTGAATTGGTGATAAAGTTTATAATTAACACGACTTCATCATCCATCTACAAAGTGTAACGATTCCATCCCATCATTGCCAAGTCTGAGGGCGACCTCTTATATAACCGCGACCGGGGAAGCTGAAGGCCCTTTTACACACAACTGTTATCGCTCCAAACTCATTCAAACAAACTAATGTGAGCGATAATAGTTGTATGTAAATGCTAAACCATCACTAATCGTTCAGTTGTCGTTAACGAGGACTTTCAGGCAGCGAAGAAACGACCGCTGGATCGCTGTCTTCTCGTTGCCCCTTAAATGCTTCCTGCTCAGCGCTTCGCATAGAAGGTGAAGCGCTGAGCGAGAAACCCGCGATAGGTCTTTCAGTGTAAACGCTCTGCACGAGCGCCGATGATCTTAGCGGAGACGTCGGCGCTTATGGTGCTATAAGAGTATCTTCTCCAGTAGACCAACGCCAAAGGTTCCCCTCACTTCTAGGGTTCTGACAGATATGACGCTTCCCCATTCTGGCTCCAAAGCTTCCAATTTGACTTGAGGAAATGGGACCTTTTAAAGGTCGAGTCCCCCGTTGCAAGCGGAGAGTCGTGACCGACTCCTAGGGTGATGTCGCATTGTGACGTTGTCTTGGCAGACTGTTTTTGCGGGGGGTTTGCCATTGCCTTCCCCAGTCATTTTTACCCCCCAGCCTACTGCGTACTCACCTTACCGACCTCAGAAGGATGGAAGGCTGGGTCAACCTTGAGCCGGCTCCCTGAACTCGCAACCTTCAGGTCGTGAGCGAGAGCTTAGGACTGCATTCTGCTGCCCTAACACTCTGCGCCACACGAGGCTTTACTAATACAAATGCCCACGTCTGCATTCCAACCGGAGAGGTGCCAGCATATCTCTGAAGTGGAGATCAAACCGATCCTAAATATTGACTCCTCTTTGTATGCAAACCTAAACCGCCTCTTCTCAGAAAGAAGCACAGCCTTCTACCCAAGATAAGGGATGTCTTAAAGGTCCATCCTGTTGACTTCTCTTTTGATATGTAGATTTGATTTGCTCAAACCCAATCCTATTTACTTGGCTCCCCATCCAGAACAAGGAGGGTTCAAAAGCCACAATTCAGATTATTCCGGTCAAAGACTGAAAATCGTAATTAAAATGGCTGAATACAATCTAAATAATCGTACATTCAGTATTTTCTTGACTCTAACCCTTTTATTCCTGTACTGCTCACAGATGGGTGGAATCCGACCCGGTGCCTGGCCAGTGACCCCTGCGGACTTGTCCATAGTGTTCATTCGTATTGTGGATGGGCCGACTAGCACATGCGCAGAACAGATAGCCCCGTCGCTAGGCAATGACGCTGATTCTGCGGACGGGCCGCGGGTCGGATGGCTTCCATTGACTTCAGTGGAAGCCATCAGCGCGGAAATTGTGCTAGAATAGGACATGCTGCGATCCAGATTCCGCAATGCAAATACGCCCGTGTGCATTGGGTCTAAGTAGTTAGGATGTTTTTAAACTTTTCCCATTTTATGGTCTGTGCTTCTATTTCTGAGGACATTGTCCCATTCCATAAGGTTAAGAGCGTCTCTGAGCTGAAGATTAGTATTTCCGTAGTTCCCCTATAAAGCTTTCTCTCGAAGAACAATTTTTATTTATTATAGTCTGGTCACTATTTCCCAGCCCCCCCCCCCACTTCCCCGTCCTGCACCCCTATTATTCTGTCAGGTCTGTTGGTTAATATGAAGTCCAAAATGGCAATCAGAGACTTTACAGAAACAATAGCTCCATGTGGCCCTTTTGCTTGTTGTCAGTTCCCAGGATAAATCTTTATATTGTCCTGCTGTGTATAGAAGCTTTGCTGTGGTCATTGAAGGGTTAACCCTGGACGGCGCTGATTGTGTTTCAGGCTGTATCTGATAGCGCCACTGAAGCCCGGCTGCTGGATCTGTCCAATCGCTTCTACACGTTAATACCCCACGACTTTGGGATGAAGAAGCCGCCTCTTCTAGATAACGTGGACTACATCCAGGTAAGAGTCGGTCCCGTAGCCCGCACTGGTGGCGGCCGGACAGATTTCATGGTTCGTCTTTACTGCGTTCCAGGCGAAGGTGCAGATGCTGGACAATCTTCTGGACATCGAAGTCGCTTACAGCCTTTTAAGAGGCGGCACGGACGATTCCGAGAAAGATCCCATCGATGTGAAATACGAAAAGATTAAAACTGACATTAAGGTAATGAGAAACAAGAACATCTCGTAGACTTCAGACGAACATTAAAGCGACCCCCCCCCCTCCTTCCCCGCTCCTGGACAAACCAAGATGGCCACACCACTTCTCTGATGCACGCTGTACGTTGGTGATGCATCCATAGACTGGCAGGGAGAAAAGGCCTCAATTTCGGCATTGTTTTTGGAGTCATCTGTTACAGCGTTAATGATGCAATGACACGGAAAAAAATTTCTGCGGGTTGATACAATTACAACAATATCAAAACTATTAATTTTTTTTTTTTTTTATTACACCTTTTTGTCTTTTTTACACACTATGTCCCTGTAGGAGACTTTGAACCTGTAAAGCTATGATCACACTGATAATACATTGCGGTACTCCTGTACAGCGATGCATTATCCCTTCCCATAGCCATGGTAGGCCATTGCAGACCCAGATCCCTATTGTCCGGCGTCCAATTGCCAACCCATCGGTTGCGGATAGTGCGGGCTCCGCTTCTGACTCATCCATGGGACATAATTGTGTACCCCGGGGCAAGAACTGCCTCCAACCCAACATGGATATTTATGCCCTGGGCCAGGAAGGGGTTATGCATCCATCAGGGAATATATTTTCTAGACCTCCAGGGGCATTAACAATAAATAGCTGCACCTCCTGAACGAGGAGTCGGTGAAACGTGGAAGCTGTGAACTTTTATGTCTTTGCAGGTCGTTGACAAGAATTCAGAGGAAGCCAAAATCATTCATCAGTACGTGAAGAACACTCACGCCGAGACCCACAACACGTACGACCTGGAGGTCCTTGATGTAAGCGTTTACTAACCCCGTAGGTCACGTCCTCCGCCACACCTAGCGGACTGCAGGGATTGGGGAACGGAGTGATGTGGGCCGCAGCGCATGCCATGGGGGCCTCATTGCCGTATCTGATGCAGCGCCGCCATGTGGTTGTCTGCTGCATCCGCACAGAGGGAGCTGCCTTGTTTCCGCTACCAGTCTTCTGTATGTGCAGTGATGGTGCCTTATGTTACTACTGTGTCTTATGGGAAACCATCTTGCGGTTCTACAATCTTGGTTTTTACTGTGTAGCTAAGAATTAATTCTGTGCAGCCTGTTGGTCAGAACGATTCCTGACATCCTCCTCCGACCCCTTTCAGTGATGGGTTGTTTCTGTCTGCAGAATCCCCTTTAGCTGGATGTTTTACTCGATCGCGCCATTCTCTGTATACTCTCCACAACCTTACATGAGAACACCCCCCCCCCCTCCGCAGTTGGCAGTGAGCCCCCGGCTAGTCCAGCACCGATGACCGGCCTCGTTTAAGTCGCTCCCATCGCTGGATTTTCCCATCTAATGTGGATTCACACTGAAACTGATCCACAGAAAACTTGTCATGTGATTTAATGCTGCACTCCGGGGTCACGGGGAGAATTACCATACAAGCAAGCGCTAATCGTGAGAGGGCCGGGGGTCTAATAAAGTGGTCAATCAGTGTGATGTGTAGTCTGCCGATGAGATCTGTAGGATTGTCTCACATGGAGTCCAGAGAGCAGGACAAGCTGGTCCGGGCTCATCGTAGGATAGTAGATTCCCGGGAACGGAGCTCTTCAGCTTTAAGATGTTTTCTAATCCTTCTTTCTTTCTGTATAAAAGATTTTCAAGATTGAGCGAGAAGGAGAGCGTCAGCGCTACAAGCCTTTCAAGCAGCTGCACAACCGCCAGCTCCTCTGGCACGGATCCCGCACAACAAACTTTGCTGGAATCTTATCCCAGGGTCTCCGGATCGCTCCTCCTGAAGCTCCTGTTGTGAGTACACACGACCTGTTACCGCAGTGGGTTGGAAGAGAACTAAGATGTGTGGTTGTTGCACCGAAAAGTTCCCCAACTTGAGAACCCCGTCTTGGGGTGGCGAGTATTGTCCAGATGGTCGCTCAATAGAGCGAATGTGAACTGCAGTCCTCCTGTGTAAACATGACCATCAACCGGGTGATGAGTGACAATTCATTCACTAGTGGCTTCATTTCGGGTCACTTAAAAGTAGTCGCTGGTTGATTCTGTGTCCTCTGGAGTGAACAGGTAATCGCTGTCTTTTAACTACTAGCCAAAAAAAATTTGCAGGAAGGTGCACGCTTGTTTGGTATGCACCCCCACTAGAGATGAGTGAGTAGTGCCTTAGCCGAGTATCTCCCCGCTCGTCTGTAAAGATTCGGCTGCCAACGCGAGTGACAGGTGAGTTGCGGGGGGGGGGGGGGGGGGGGAGAGAAATCTCCCCGGCCCCCGAATCTTTACAGACGAGCGGGAGGATACTCGGCTAAGGCACTACTCGCTCGAGTAGTTAGCTTTAGCAAGTATACTCGCTCATCTCTAACCCCCACCAAACGATTGGCTTCTGACATTTTTTTTTTTACATTTTGCCCTCCAACTTAAAGCTCATTGGTTCCCAAAACCGCATGGATACATGCAGCTGATCCTAAACTGAGCCGTCCCTCCTGGTCCTTGAAGAACCTGTACTGCTATGGCCTCTCACAGCAGCAAGTGTTCACTTCAAGACCGCTCGCAAGTATTCAGTGAGCGCTGCAGTCAATGAGCGGGTGCTGGGGAGGGCTTGAAACTTCAGATACGCCCGCCTTAGAACCTCATGCCCTCTAAGTGGGCAAAGAACCAGATTTTGGCCCGTGTAAATGCTTTCAACATATCCGCAATCGCAAAATTGAATGATGAGCGAACAATGGAGAAGAGGAAGACGTAATGAGTAATTCATGTGGACCGGTGTGCACAGCCCCGTAGGCTATAATGGCTCCATATGCCGTCTGTGAATAGGGATAGCACGCGGACCCAAGTACACCTGTGTGCTGAAGACCTGATGGTGCACACAGAGGGGTTTGTATGCGTTAGCAATTATTTCGAATGACCCTTCATATTCTAGTAGTCCCATCTGAAGCCATGCTTGGCCGCAGTAGATAGCAGCTGCAAAAACCCACCAACTTCTTGCCCTGTTTACAGAAATGGGCGATGTGCAATACTACAAGCGGTCGGTGGCCGTTGACTCCATCACCCTGACCGAGGTGGCTTGGCTCCAAGTAGGGTTGTTGAATACCTTTCTCATGTAGACAATATAAGGATAAAGCAGGCACTTTTTCACAATTTTTTTTTTTTAGAGCGCAAGTTCTTTCTGTCAGTATTCACCATTTCTGTGGGGGTAACGCACCGCCTTGTTTTATCTTACAGACTGGTTACATGTTCGGTAAAGGTATCTATTTTGCGGACATGGTATCTAAAAGTGCAAACTACTGTCATACAATGCCTGGTAATCCGATCGGCCTTATCCTGCTGGGAGAAGTCGCTCTCGGAAACATGTGAGTAAAATGTCATTTTTAAGGTTTTTTTTTTTATGTTTGGGCTGTAGAAATTCTTTTGCAAAACCCTTAGGTTGTGTTCCCACATGGCGGGTTGTCATGTGACTACAGCAGATTTCACCATGTCAGTTAATGAGGTGAAGTTTTGTTGCAGATCCAAATAGTGCAAATTTTCATGCGAATTTCCCACACTGGAACATGTGCACCAAATCTGCTACATGTGAGCACACGCCATTAAAAGGGTTTTCTAAGACCAAGATCTTGATTATCTAACCTCAATAGGTCATCAATAGCCGGTGAGTGGGAACCCCCCGTGATCAGCTGTACGAAGTGGCTGCGGTACTTGGAGAAGTGCCATGGCCTCTTCATTGCATAATGGGCACAGTGCCGTACATTTCATAGTGTCCGACCCTGGAATAACTCAATCAGCTGATTGGAGGGGGTCCTGAATGGTGGACCCCCCACTGACTTGATATTGTTGACCCATCCTTAGAATACGCCATTAATATCCTAGTCCTGGGAAACCCATTTTAATGCAGTTTATCCCATTGGTACATGCCCTGTAAGCACATATGTACATCATAGCGGGGCTTTACCTTGATCATCCACTAATCTTCATGTCTTCATTTCAGGCATGAATTTAAAGCTGCTGCTCATATAACAAAGCTACCTAAGGGGAAACACAGTGTTAAAGGTAAGTGCTCTGCCACACGCATCAGTAACATGTATATATGCTGTCCTACCTGTAGAAGCGTCAGCAGCGATGTTCTGATGAAGTGATGGTATGATTTATCTAAGCCCGTTGCACAACCATCAGTCATGTTCTGGAAGTCATTACCCCTCGTGTGTGCCAGCCAGTGTCCTCATGTAATTTTCTTTTTACAGGTTTGGGTAGAACGGCGCCAGATCCTGCTGCTAGTGTAAAACTGGACGACGTGGAGGTTCCTCTGGGGAAGGGCACTCCTACCAACATCAGTGATACCAGTCTGCTCTATAATGAGTATCCTTTTAACATGCTTTTCCTGTTTACCTTGCAGGTAGTCCTTTCCATATTCACTGGCACAGAGCCTTAAAGGGGTTGTCCCGCGGCGAAATCAAAAAACATTTTTTCTACATACCCCTACATTGTGCCCCGTTAAAAACAATCCCTTTGTTATTTTTATTTATTTTTTTTAAATCGCTTACCTGCATCCCCGTTCGGGCAGCTTCTTCTTTTAAAGATGGCCGCTGGTCCTTTCCCATGGTGCATCGCGGTTTTCTCCCATGGTGCATCGCGGTTTTCTCCCATGGTGCACCGCAGGTCTTCTCCCATGGTGCACCGTGGATTATCTTCTTCTGTCTTGCGTTCCACTGCCGATTAAAGCCACCTAATTAACTGATCGGCACCTTGTGATGGAGGCGGAGCTACGATGACGCGGAGAAGAGGGAGGAGCCAGGACGCAGCTCGTGAGCCCGGAGGTAGACAGAAGAGGAATCCTTCGGTGCGCAAGTGCGACTGTTCGTGCGACTAAAGAAGCAGCTTTAGTCGGCGCCATGGAGACGTGGACGCCAGCAACGGAGGGGGTAAGTGAATAACTTCTGTATGGCTCATATTTAATGCACGATGTATATTACAAAGTGCATTATTATGGCCATACAGAAGTGTATAACCCCACTTGCTTTCACGGGACAACCCCTTTAAGGGTACAATTGCAGGTGGTGCCACCAAAGTGAGGACTGCGACTTGTTGGGTGCAGAATCCTAAATAATAATCCTGCTAGGATTTAGTACTGTGAATTGTTGGATCGCCTTTTGCAAAATCACTACTGGCCAAACTGTCATACACAGACTTCATGAGGGTGGCATGACACCTCGTCGGGTGACCTGTGCCTATAGCCCATGATTGGGCAGCTCAATTGCCAGAGAACACCAAAATTGGCAAGTCTGCCATTGGCGTCCCACTGTCTTTACAGATGAACGCAGGTTCACACGGAGCTCGTGTCTTTTGTTCATCAAGATCCAAATGTGATATTTTTTTTTTTTTTTTTTTTGAAGGGGTTGTAGCAAGATTGCAAGTTATGCCCTATCCGCAGTGAGGAGGAGACTGCATGGAGAGCTGGTCGCGCAAGCGCTCTAATGCTCCATTCACTCTTAGCGTGACTGCGGAGAAAGCAGAGCAGTACTGACTTCGGTATCTCCAATAACCGACATCACTGTGTGGAAGTGACAGGCAAAATGGTATATGGGAATCCCATTCTGAAGATCGGCAGGGGGAGGTCTCAGCGTTGTAACCCCCCACAAATCAGCAAGTTATCCCCTATTCTTTGAATAGGGGACAACTTGCAAACTCTGTACAACCCCTTTGAGTTTTCCCTTTAAATTTTTTTGGTCCGTGTAGAACTGGCATTATAGTGTTTGTTACAATTGTATCCAGTCTAATCCGTCCTCTGTAGGCTGATACATTGAAGCAGACGTGCGATTTGAACTGCTGATGTGTTCGGTCGCTAAGCTCTGTCATTGGCTGCAGCAGCCTGTGACCTCCTGTAAACAGGCGGGGCTGTAGCTTGTAAACGGGCGTGGAGGGCTTAGCGGCGCTGCGGCTTACAGCCGGAGAGGTAAGTATATGCTGGTTAGTTTATGTTACTGCATGGGGAACGGGGTTTTAACGTACAATAACTGATTAACTAGAGATGAGCGAACGTACTCGGTAAGGGCGATTTCGCAATCGAGCACCGCGATTTTCGAGTACTTCACTACTCGGGTGAAAAGATGCGGGGGGAGGCGTGGCGGCGCAGGGGGTAGCAGTGCGGAATAGGTGGGAGCTCTCACCCGAGTAGTGAAGTACTCGAAAATCGCGGTGCTCGATTGCGAAATCGCCCTTACCGAGTACGTTCGCTCATCTCTACTGATAACCCCTTTAATCTAATTTGTGCCGGAGTAAGATGCACATCTTTGGCTTCCTGTTTGCCAGAAAATGAAATTGTCAATTTCAGCTACAATTTGCACCAATTTCTGGCATAAATTATAGTAAATCTGTTGGTGGAAGAGGCTCGACCTCCCATGACCCAAGCCCAAATCAATTTTTTGCAAAGCGGCATAAAATAAAAAAATATATATACACAACTTGCAACACTAAGCCCCCCAAAACAAAAAACCTGGTGCAAAGTCCTTGATAAGTTGCGCTCCAAAAGTATTTTAGAAAGTTGCAGCCTTTTGCATTGTTTTGTTTTTGAAGCTAAGGGCTCTTTCCCCTATTATCTGGATGTCCCGTATGGAGCCTGTGTCGCAAATTTCTGCTAAAATCCAGGATGAAATGGCACCGAGTGTTTTGCGTTATTTCATCTGGCTTAGCAAAAGCTAGAAGGACCCTATTTGAGTCAGTGGGGTCATTTCAGCGCCATTGATTTCCAGGACGACAGAAACCCTAATGGTGGTGTTAGCGAGCCGTAACCTCTTCCTTGTTTTCTGCCTTAACCCTTCGCCTTACAGATATATCGTTTATGACATCGCCCAAGTCAACCTGAAGTATCTCCTGAAACTGAAGTTCAACTATAAAGGCGGGATGTTGTGGTGATCCTGCTGCTGCGTCCGCCTCGACCTTTCTAGATATAGACCTGACTTAGTACTGACCTACAGGGACCTTCCACGCCGCTCACTTGCTTCGATATATTCCTCCACTGGCTGCAGGGGGCGATACCAAACATGCACTATTTAGAATTCCTGCCTGCTTCTCGGCTTCAGGTTGTTTTATAGTTGGACCTGTTATCCTGTCAGATAGAAAATGCAGAAGCTTCCCAGAATTCAGAGGTAGGCGGCCCAAGTGCAACAAGGCTGCTACACGCCATGTTCTTTTGTATCCATAATATGGAGGTATGCCCCAGCCTGACCGCGCGGCTCCTGACCTGAACTCCCAGCGCCATGACTGAGCTCAGTGCAGGAGATCCACAGTCGGGCCGGGGCACACCTCCGGATTACAGATGAAATACGGTGCTGTCATCGGGCTAAGTCTAAGTTCCTGACCTGCAGGTCTTGGAGGTTCTGGTTCCTGCCTGGGGAAGGAGCGGACGAGCAACTTTGTATCTGTTCTTGTTGGTTCTGATCTTTCAAAGTTTGTTTTTTTTTCTTGTTCAACGGTCTCAAACTTTTGTTTATTTTCACATTAAAAAACTTTAAAAATAAAATAAAACTTTGGTTAAGTTCGTTTTCTAAGGGCTGAGAATATTTTTTAAAGTCACCGGTGTTTTGGGGATATTTTTGTGCATACTGAAGCTGCTTCCGATCGTTCATCGTCCAGGATGAATGTACAATAAAGCTACTCACTCCCTTCTCTAATTGCTTCTTTGCCTTTTTTTTTTTCCCAAAAACTGGCTTAAGGTGAGTTTAAAAAAACAAACAAACCATGCTATCAACTATTTTTTAAAGGGTTTCCAGGACTGGATATTGGTCTATCCTCGGGATAAGACCTCAATATTAGATTGGTTGCTTGGGACCCCCACAGATCAGCTGTTGACTAGGCTGTGACTTTCAGGTGATCATTGTGGCTTCTCTAGCTGGCGATGTCACATTCATCGGTCACATGGCCAACGAGCAGCTCAGTCGAGGGAATGAGATTGAGCTTCTATGCCAGGCACTGGCTCTACAACATGGGCTGCAACGGCGGCGGGGCTTGCAGCCACTTCAAACCACTGTTGGAGGGGATCTTGAGCAACAGACTCCACCGATCGTATATAACCTTTAACTGAGCATACACTGTTGACAAAAGTATTAGAAGCCCCACCAATCCTGTGCGGTCAGGTGATTTATGAGCATTAGCTATAAAGGAGAGGATTACACCAGAGATTCCAGTGGAGATGCCACCTATGTGTAGAGCGGACAACAAGGTATGGTGGGGGGAGATGCCACCAGGTGTAGAGCGGACAACGGGGTCTGACGGGGGATTGCCACCCGAGAAGAAGGTAGAGTAGTGCTGGAGGCAGTTGTCAAAATGTTGCGGAGGTGGTGGTGGTCAACTAATACCGGGTGTCAGATGGGGAGAGGGGATGCGGTGCACTTCACAGAGTAAGGCCATATTTATACAGCCAAGTGCAAGTTTTGCCCAAGGCTCTCGAACGCAAGTGCTGTCCAAGCAGCTGGTAGGGTTACTATGTATAAGCTAGTCTCATCTATGAAGTAGGCCACAATATTGCGTATTGTGATTTGTTTTCCTTACATGGACCATTGGTCGATTTAAAACAAAAAAAGAACGATCGTGTGCATTGTCCAGGATGTACTGAGCATATCGCTGAGCTGTCATTGTCCCTTGTACCACTACTAGGGGGGACTGACTAGATGTGATATACTGGTGGTCTGTCGGGGGCGTCCTAAGCCTGGTCACGTTGTGTGCCCTCATACATCTGGTCCCAACACCCCCTAACAGTCTGGTCAGACACTCCTCTCTACTGGTGGTCTGTAGGGGGCGTTCTGAGCCCGGTCACCTTGTGTGACCTCACACCTCCACTGGTCCCAACAGACACTCCTCTCTACTGGTGGTCTGTAGGGGGCGTCCGGAGCCCGGCCACCTTGTGTGACCTCACACATTTCTGATCCCAACACCTCTACACAAGGGGCCTTTGAGAGCCTCTTATAGGCCAAAGGGGGAACAACTTTTAGGGCCTCTGGTGACGAGGCTGATCATTTGTTATTTAGGGCCCATTTACATGCAAAGATAATATTTCAAACGACTTAAAGATTTTGCGATCTATTTGCGTAAAGTGTTAATAGCCATCATTTGGATGTAAAAGGGCTGCATGAGCTGTTTGCAGAGCCCAGCATGTGATTAATCACAGCTGCATTGTTCTCTTTGCGGCTGCCCGCAGATTACATTGTTTTACAATACTTTATCGCTAGCTGAACGATGGGTTTTAAATTCACCTTAAAATTATCGTTCAAGCGAAAACTGCGGGATGCCTGCGTCTACATGTAACGATTATCGCTCCTTTTCAGGTGGTTGAGCGAATTTTAAGCGATAATCATTACGTGTAAATGGGCCTTAACTTTAGGTTATTTAGGTTTGGCTTCTGAATTTTTCAGCTTATGAGCCACTACCTCTTAGGTATTTTATTTTTTTTTTAGTCTGAAGCCCTGAAACGGGTAGTGGTTAACCCCTTCACGGTCCATGCTGTACTGTTACATCATGGAGGTTTGGGGTTTGTATGGAGGAGGATCAGGAGTCTAACCCGCTCCATACAATGTGTGTGCTGGCTGTTTCTTACAGCTGACACCCACCCGCAGCAGCTGCGATCAGCACTCCTCCTAATCGCAGTTGGTAATACTTTAAATGTTGCTGTCACCCCTACTGCACAATCCCGACATTCCCCCTGGCCTACGTGCAACTCAATTTGTATGGTGGCAAACAAATGGTTTGACGTCTCTATAAGACTTTCTTATACATGGTAAGCTGATCTCACTAACCAACATAGACCACCCCCACAGGAATGGTGGAGGAGAAAAATGCAAGTCTTCCATATTTGGTCTTCAATCCTACCCTCACCGACCAAAACAGAGATGAGTCACATGGAAGCCATATGCAAATTCTGCCCCACACACCCAGGCACCCTTTCCCATTTCTACAACATGCTGAACAAAACACTGCAGGACTCCAAACATCTCTTTATGCTACAATGGGAATCCGACCTACAATCCTCCCTGGCACTAGACCGTTGGCACCACTGCTGTGAGACCTTAAGTAAAAATAGCTGGCGAGTCTCTTTGACAGAGACGTCCATAAAAGTTCTACATAGAGCCGATCTGGTTCCTGAGAGACTAAACGCCATCTACCCGGAGATTTCCAAGGCTGTAACGAGGTGGGCTCCCAGCTCCACATCTGGTGGACGCGCTCAATAGCACAAGCTTTTTGGAGAAGGGTCTCCCACCTGATAACCTCAGGGACGGGAATATGCCTTAGACTCGACCCCTTTATACTAGGAAATAAACCTGCAGGGATGCGCAATGCCCCTTTTAATTTACTCCAATATATAGCGATGGCAGCACGAATACTGATAGCATAGCAGTGGCGGAAACCAACACTCCCATTCGAATCCCTTATAACCCGCATAAACAAAACCCTATTGAACAAAAAACATATAGCTGTACGTCAAGATAAAATCCTGGATCAGATCTGGAGTCCCTGGTTAGCTACTCCAACGGTCCTAGCTTGCAATATTTCGTGAGTCTATAGGCGAAAGACGAAGAACATTAGAAATAATTGAACGCTACCTGACCCCCTCTACACCCATATATGTCAGGCAACTTATAACCCCTAATGAGATGGAGATATTGAGACCGGTCCCCTCTCTGTGAGAGGTTCGATGAGACGTAGACGATACTAAGCATACACTTGGAAATTCCATCCTTTTATTTTTCCTTTCTTTCTTTTTATCTCTTTCCTTTTTCTTTCTTGTTTTTTACTGCTATATGGAATCTCTGTACTCCAATGTAAAGTTATGACTTTATCCCCCTGCGTAGGGTCTATGCGGCAGAGTGTTGCCAAATTCAATGTTTAAACCCAATAAAACCCTTTGAAACATAAATGTTGCTGTCCATACTGACAGCAGCATTTAAATGCCCAGATTAGAGTTTGGTTGTCCCCTGCAATAAGATCGTGGGGGTGATGTTTGGTTGCAGCTGTAGGCCTTCTGAAAGTCCCCAGGACTGCCGCTGCAGATATCTATCAAGTCATTCCTGGCTTGATTGCCTGTCAGATCGTGGTATAATGTAATACTATGGTGTTAGTGTAAATCTCACTCTAAGGGTGCATTCACACGAACGTATATCGGCTCGGTTTTCACGCCGAGCCAATATATAGTGTCCTCATCTGCAGGGGGGGGGGGATGGAAGAGCCAGGAGCAGGAACTGAGCCCCCACCCCCTCTCTGCGTCCTCTCCGCCCCTCTGCACTATTTGCAATGAAAGAAAGTGGGACGGGGCGGGGCTAATTTGCGGTAACTTAGCCCCGCCCCGCCCCATTGCAAATAGTGCAGAGGGGCAAAGAGGGGGTGGGAGCTCAGTTCCTGCTCCTGGCTCTTCCATCCTCCCCCCCCCTGCAGAGAGAGACAACGTATATTGGCTCAGCGTGAAAACCGAGCTGATATACGTTCGTGTGAATGCACCCTTAGGCATACTGTGGGTGCCATATTAGGTGGGGTTGGTATAATTGTGGAAAAGCCAATGAATAACGCGCAGCACAGTGCGTAAAACCAAAGGGCATCTGACGGCAAAAAAGCTTATATTGTAACAAAAGGTGTGACGCCTTACAACACGTCGTGTGCTGATAGGTCATTCTCATGGGGAGAAACGAAGGAAATTAGCAGACATGCTCAGTAGGGTCTTGTCACATGACCGTTAAAAGCATCTACATCATTCATTCGGTTCAAAGTGGTTTTCGTTTGAAATGTAAAGAATTAGCAATTTCTGTTGAGGACAAGCAGGCGCGCCAACAATGTGACGCGGACTCTGAAAAGTCAGCTTAACAAAGTGCAAATGACAAGTGAGCAACTTTTTTTTTTTTGTACGCATTCACACTAAACGATTGTTGCTCAAATTTGTTCGTTTTAACGAATTTTGACCGATAATTATGTGTAAATGAGCCTTAAAGGAGATGTCCCGCGCCGAAACGGGTTTTTTTTTTTTTTAACCCCCCCCCCGTTCGGCGCGAGACAACCCCGATGCAGGGGTTAAAAAAACCACCCGCACAGCGCTTACCTGAATCCCGGCGGTCCGGCGTCTTCATACTCACCTGCTGAAGATGGCCGCCGGGATCTTCTACCTTCGTGGACCGCAGCTCTTCTGTGCGGTCCACTGCCGATTCCAGCCTCCTGATTGGCTGGAATCGGCACGTGACGGGGCGGAGCTACACGGAGCCGCTCTCTGGCACGAGCGGCTCCATAGAAGACTGCTGAAGACCCGGACTGCGCAAGCGCGGCTAATTTGGCCATCGGAGGCCAAAAATTAGTCGGCTCCATGGGAACGAGGACGCCAGCAACGGAGCAGGTAAGTATAAAACTTTTTATAACTTCTGTATGGCTCATAATTAATGCACAATGTACATTACAAAGTGCATTATTATGGCCATACAGAAGTGTATAGACCCACTTGCTGCCTCGGGACATCTCCTTTAAAGCCTACATAGCTGAATATATGAAAATGTAGAAAAGTTCCTTATTTTGTGTCCTCTCCCACAATGGCATTACATCGTACTGCAAGAGCGATCAAACCATCACAAGTTCTTACAAAAATCAGGGGCAAAAAGGTTTCATTAATTATTAAATAACTGTTAATAAAAGCTTAAAAATAAAACTTTTTGCCATATTTATAACAAAGATAAAACAAAAACCACCATATTTGGTATTGCTGCATTCCTAAAAGTCTGATCTATCAAAGCAAAGCATTATTTATCCTGCATGGTGAATGTCGTCAGAAAAAGAAAAAATACACAACGCTAGGATTGAGCTTTTTTGGTCATCCCATCTCCAAGAAAATGTGATAAAAAACAATCAAAAAGTTATACATACTCCAAAATGGTACCAATACAAACTACAGGACGTCCCGCAAAAAACGAGTCCTCACACAACTCAATGAAAAGAAAATACAGAAAAGAAGGTTGGTGGCAGGGATGCAATAAAACAGATCCGTTATTCTTCCTCCATTGTAAAAGCTGCAATGTTTCCATCTTTCAAAAAGATCTTTGTCAAGCATAATGAAACACTCACCACACCTCCCATATACACCGTGTTTCCCCAAAAATAAGACAGTGTCTTATATTAATTTTTGTTGAAAGGTTTAACTTTTTTACATGTATAGCTGCCTGGACACTATTTAAATTGACTTGTTTAATAGAGATGAGCGAACGTACTCGTAATGAGTACTTACGCACCCGAGTACCGCCATTTTCGAGTACTTCAGTACTCGGGCGTAAAGATTCGGGGGGCGCCGGGGGGCGGGGAGAGGCGCGGCAGTGCGGGGGGGAGCAGCGGGGAACAGGGGGGAGCCCTCTCTTTCTCCCTCTCCCCCCCACTCCCCACTGCTACCCCCCGTGCCGCCACGGCGCCCCCCGAATCTTTACGCGCGAGTACTGCTGTACTCGAAAATGGCGGTGCTCGGGTGCGTAAGTACTCGTAACGAGTACGTTCGCTCATCTCTATTGTTTAATTAACTGTTAGCAGGGCTTAATTTTGGAGTAGGGCTTATATTTCAAGCATCCTCAAAAAGCCTGAAAAATCATTTTGCATCCTCAAAAATTCTGGAAAATCATGCTATGTCTTATTTTCAGGGTATGTCTTATTTTCAGGGAAACGGGGTAGCAGCAAAGCTCAAATCAAACAGATGGCTGTGCACGAACATGTAGACAAACATACCACTGGTTCAGTCTCAGCGTGTCCTCACTCTCTATCACATCAATATGGGGTCCTTAACAACGGACCACTCATGCGCGGGAATCCCATATCCCGTGAGATCATAATGACGTGGTTACTTAGACATAAGTGTCATCGCTCTCCTTCATACCAATAGAGCATCCAAAATAACGGACTGCGCATGCGTGGTAATCCCACATCCCGTGAGATCATGACGACATAATTATTCAGATATAGATACCTACTGCGCATGCGTAGATGAGAAATAAGAGACTACACCTACATAGATACTTTGAAAGCCTGTAGGGCAGTAGCGGCTTACAAGTTGCCACAGCAACAATCCGCGCATGCGCAAAGGCACAACACCATCAAATACCCTGATGTACACAATGCAAATAGCATTTACAAAGGGAATCTTAATTATAGATAAAGAGGGCTATATCAAATAAAAGTAACCAACATGTAGGCTATGGTGAAAATAGATATAGACATATATATCGGTATAAGACCAATATTCTCCAATATCTACCGTAGAAATAAAAAGCTATCCCACTATACATTCAACGGGTCCTACCAAAAGGCTTTCTGGGCTATATATTCCCAAATCCCATAGATCGATAACAGATAACCTATAAAGCCCATATCCCTTCACCAATTAATTCAATTCTCAAAGTACAAGGAAAGTATATATATATATATATATATATATATATATATATATATATGCATCCTATTAGATCTTTTTTAATTGCAAATAGATTGTATATAGAGAGTTTCATATAAAGAACTAGCTGATATACCCGGCTTCACCCGAGTTAATTTGGTACTGGTGTTTATCTGGTGGTCACACGGAAAATCTTATGAAGTCGTGGTTACTTTAGAGATACCGGAAAAACATATGTTCACCATTTTGCATGGTTCTTTGTGTTACCCAGGAAACACCACGTGGAGGCAACCATGCGACGTTTCCTTCATATAAAATGACATCGGAAAGTGAGAGAATTAGATTACGTACGTAAAATTTGGATGCTAATTCTTTTGCGCTTAGAATTGAATAATCGAGCCGGGACCCATTAACTTTTCCTATTTTGGACATAATCTATGTTTGTTCCAAATTTCAAGTTTCTATGACATCGGGAAGTTGGAGAATTAGTAGCCAGTCAGTCAGTGAGGCCTTTCGTCTTTATTAGAGATGAGCGAGTATACTCGCTAAGGCCCATTACTCGAGCGAGTAGTGCCTTAGCCGAGTATCTCCCTGCTCGTCTCTAAAGATTCAGGGACCAGCGCGGGTGACAGGTGAGTTGCAGGGGGGAGAGAGAAATCTCCCCTCCGTTCCTCCCCGCTCTCCCCCACCACTCCCCGCCGGCCCCCGAATCTTTAGAGACAAGCGGGGAGATACTCAGCTAAGGCACTACTCGCTCGAGTAATGTGCCTTAGCAAGTATACTCGCTCATCTCTAGTCTTTATATATAGACTGGAGGATACGTGTAGACATCCCAGTGGCCTAAAAGACAAAAACAAGGTGTAGTTAAAATCAAAAAGCCCAGAAAAAAAAAATGTACAAAACTGCAAACACCTATGTCAGAGCATTACAGACGCGGTACATACGGATAATCAAGATTTAAGCCCAGTGGTATGTTTGCCTACATGTTCGTGCCCCGCTGTCATCTGTTTGGTTTGAGCTTTGCTGCTCCATATGGGAGGTGTGGGGAGCGTTTCATTATGCTTGACAAAGATCTTTTTGAAAGATGGAAACGTTGCAGCTTTTACAATGGAGGAAGAATAAAGGATGTTTCATCGCATCCCTGCATGCCGCCACCAACCTTTTCTGTGACTTATCTGGAATTTTTGGATCCGAATTCCCTTTTGTGGCGTGCGTAATGAACACGGTCCTGCGTTATTGAAGCTAGAGAAGAGTGCTGCTCGTACCTATATTTGTCAACGAAAAAAATAGTTATGGTGGCAGAAAATACTTTTTTGTTTTCTACCAAAGATATTTTATTTTTTAAAAGTAGTACAGTGAAAAAAATATATATAAGGCCGCCTGCACACGGGCGGGTCGGATCCGGCAGCGAGAATTCTCGCCGCGGGACCCGACCCGAGAGCCTGCAGGGACGAGCGCGTACTCTCCCGCGCCTGGTGGCCCCGGCTCTTTCATGTGCCGGCTGCGGCGCAGCCGGCGCATGCGCAGACCGGAGCCGGCGGCTGGGTGAGTGCGAGCCCCGCACAAAAATAGGACATGTCACGGTTTGTTTGCCGCGCGAGATTTTGCGCGGCCAAACCGCGGCCGTCTGCATAGGAGTGCGTATTGTAATGCACTCCTATGCAGACTTTCAGTGGCGGAAATCCCACGGGAAATCCCACCGCGGGATTTTCGCCAGTGTGCAGGCGGCCTAAATGTGGTATTTCTGAACACAGGACAAACAGGGGGATCCATTTGGGGGTGAAAGCCTTCATTCTTATGTGTGCTGTGCAAATAAAACTTTTTAAAATGGCACAATTGCTAAAAAAAAATGAAAATCATAATTTTTCCCTGCTGCCTTACTTAAAGTTATTCAAAAACGGTGGCATCAAAATACACAGTACACACCTAGATAAATTTGTTAAGCGGTCTAGTTTCCAAAATGGAGTCATTTGTGGGGTCTCTCTATGGTTTTGGCCGCTCAAGGGCTCTACAAGTGGGCAATGTGGCCTAAAAGGACTTCAAGCAAAATTTCTGCTCTGAAAGCCACCGGCTGCTCCTTTAGTTTTGGGCCCCGTTGTGCATAGAGACATAAGATTAGGGCCACAATGGGTATGTTTCTGAGCACAGGATAAACAGGGGGATCCATTTTGGGGTGTAAATCCTCGTTTGCATAGCGTCCATCCTGGCGGCACACATGGAGGTTGCCCTGCCTGAGCTCGTTGGGAAAGACTGGGAACACTCACAATCCTTTACCCGCTCACTTATCTACTAAATAACCAATACTTACAACTTCTTGTTTCTGCCAATTGTGGGGTAGGCCACAGCTTTTATTTATTAACGAATATCAAAAAACTTTATTGAAAAACTTTATTGAAAAAACCGTCCATGCTGTCCGTATGCTAAAACTTTAAAGTCCGTAAACAGTCCACTGAGGACGTTTGTAAGCCCCGTTCCTTCGGCTTGCAAACCCTCCTCTACTTCCTCACAGCATGGACAAAAAATCCGGGCCAAAACAGCTGTGACAACTTCCAACGATAGTCCTTCATAACCATCCCACCTCTCCCCTATCCCTCCAGGGCGGGTGGGCGGGTGTCTCTTCTCCAGTCTTCTCCCGTCTCTTCCTGTCTCACGACTGAGCTCCTTCCGCTCCCCCCCACCCTTTCTCTTCCTGTCTAAACTCCACCCCCCTTTTGCTCGCTCTACTTAACCCCTGCTGTACCTGTTCCCAGTCATGTGCCGCATCCTTAGTTAGCTCGCGGCATTCAAGACTGGGAACACTCACAATCCTTTACCCGCTCACTTATCTACTAAATAACCAATACTTACAACTTCTTGTTTCTGCCAATTGTGGGGTAGGCCACAGCTTTTATTTATTAACGAATATCAAAAAACTTTATTGAAAAACTTTATTGAAAAAACCGTCCATGCTGTCCGTATGCTAAAACTTTAAAGTCCGTAAACAGTCCACTGAGGACGTTTGTAAGCCCCGTTCCTTCGGCTTGCAAACCCTCCTCTACTTCCTCACAGCATGGACAAAAAATCCGGGCCACACGGGATGTGCCGCGTTACTACGGCTCATTCCGTCCCCACCCCACCAACCCGAGCTAAAGCTTTCTCAACCCCATCCTGCAAGCCGGATAGGAACGTATCCAACCCTACATCATTGAGGTGAACACCGTCCCTCCTCAATGCCCCCTTTTCCTTCTCTTCCAGCTCCCAATGGCGCACCGCCACCCCTCCGATGGAGTGAACGAACTGCGACATCCGCATGTTGATCAGCCTCCTGGCTCTGTCCACCGCTTCCAGGCTCCTTGCTCCATTCCAGAGCCTCCTCGCGACAATGTCAGACCACACGATGATGCATCCATTAAAACATTCCCGAAAGCGCAGTAAGTCCTGTTTCATGATGACCAACAGGTCTCGTGTCTTTGCTTTCCCGAGATCATTCCCCCCGGCGTGAACCACCAACACCACTTTCCGGGGGGTACTTCTGGCTATGTCCACCACCAGCTTCCACATGTCGGGCCATCTTAGCCCCCGGACTCCGTGCCAGGTTACGGATGTTCCGGGTAGGCCTAGCTCCGATCCCAACGGGCGTACTGCTGCCCTCCTTTGTGCCCAGTGAATATAGGAATGCCCGACTATGTGTACCTTCCACGGTTCTGCTGCTGCAAATAAAAAACAAGAAAAACAAAACAAGGGCAACCAACTTGAGGGACACTGCCTCACATTTAAAGAAAAACGAGGGGCCTTTTGACCCTAACTTAAATCTCGCACCGCCAGATCGGGTCGCACATAAGACTTATATGCCTGGGACTTCCATCTCCCAAGCCGTTTTACCCCGTCTTCGTTCATTCCACCCGCATCTGCCGACGTGGCCGCACCGATTCTGAAGGAGTGGGTTCCGAATTCCTTCGGATCGAGGCCCACAGACCTCAAAGCCGATTTTAACCCCGCCGTTACCTGAAACCTGGTGAGGGGGAGGCCGGATGCGTGAACCAAAAACTGCTCCCCCGCCGGCCTTGTTGCCATGTAACTGGCTACCGTATCTACTGGGCACCAAACGGCGCCTAGCCGCGAGATCGGCACCCACTCACCTCTACCGAAAACGTCGGTTTTTGATTTTTTAATCCTGACCCGTAGCCCGTCGTCTACCGGTACCACATCGTCAAACATAAGACCTCCCGGCATAAACTTGCTCTTCGGAACTAACTCGCCGATCCTGAGCGCCGCAAAAAATGCCAGCAAGAACGCCGTCCTAAACAGTAAAACCTCGTACCCGTTGCAACACGTGACCTCCAAAGTGTCCAATAACTTGCACAACAACTGGTAAGTAATCGGGCGGCGGGCATCAGAGCCGGCCTTTTCTTTCTTCCACCCGCGCACTATCTGGCGAAAAACGAACTCTTTTGTAACGTCTCTGAACCCGTGCAACTTTAGCAAAAAAGCGACGCCCGCAAGATGCTTTTTCGCCGCATCCACCGACGCCCGTCCCGCCCGTAGGGACGCTAACATATCCAGGGTAGCTGACCGGGCCCTCTCGCCCCCAGCTACCCTGCCATCCGTACAACACAACCATTTTTTCCACACCGCATTATAGTTTTTCCAGGTTCCCACTGCCACGGATGACTCGACAAGCTTCAGCAGCTCTGTTCTGCCAGATCCCACAAGAAAAGCGGGCAGCGTACTCCCAACGCATCCGCCTGAGGGTGCCGCTCTCTGAACCGCTCCATCTGCGAACGAGAGAGCGCGTCAGCTGCCACATTTTTATATCCCGGCACATGCTTTGACCGTAAATATATATTACGCTGTAAACATCTCAAGACCACATGTCTCACGAGTGCCAACACCGGTGGGGAAGATGAAGACTGCCGATTAATAATGTGCACCACCGCAGCATTATCAGACCAAAAACACACTTTGTGATCTTGTAACTCCTCACCCCATAGTTCCACAGCCACCACCAACGGGAAAAACTCCAATAAAGTAATGTTTTGATTCCACCGCTTAGTTATCCAGGATACTGGCCATGGTTCCCTGCACCAGTGGTTCCGGAAAATAACCCCAAATCCGGTAGACCCTGCAGCGTCCGCGGACAGGCTAAGACCTGTACCCGACCACTCTTCCTTAGGGCACACCACCTGCCCATTGAACGCTTCCAAAAAGATTTTCCATGTGTGTAAATCCCCTCGAATCCCGGGCGTGACTCTAATAAAATGATGCGGCTCCTTTACACCCACCGTCGCTAGCGACAGCCTCCGTGAAAAAACGCGACCCATGGGTATCACTTTGCACGCAAAGTTCAATAAACCCAAGAGGACCTGTATTTGGCGCAGCGTAACTTTTTTACACCATACGACATCGTTAACCGTCTGCCGGAGGCGGGCAATTTTTTCAATCGGTAATCTAAAAACCATTTCCTCGGTGTCGATCTCGATTCCTAGGAAAGTTAACCTTGTCACCGGGCCCATGGTCTTTTCCTCAGACAATGGGACCCCCGCCTCCTGCATCAATGACCGAAATGTGCGTAACAAAAACTCGCAGGTGCCCGATGGCTCCGTACCGATAAACAGAAAATCGTCAAGGTAGTGCGTCACCGATGTGATGCCCGTTTCGAACCTGAGCATCCATTCCAGGAATGAACTGAAAAGCTCGAAGTAATAGCACGAAATCGAGCAGCCCATCGGCAGACACATATCATAAAAGAACTGGTTATCTACCTTGCAACCCAACAAGTGGAAACACTCAGGGTGAATTGGAAGTAGCCGGAAAGCCGACTCAATGTCGGCTTTCGCTAACTGTGCCCGCTTACCTGCTGCTCTGACCAAAGCGACCGCCTGGTCAAATGGCGCATAAACCACCGATGCTTGTTCTTTTGTGATGCCATCATTTACCGACTCCCCTTTTGGGAAGGATAGATGATGGATCAATCGGAACTTGCCCGCCTCTTTCTTAGGGACTAGCCCCAACGGTGAGACCCGCAAGTTCGCGAACGGTGGTTCGTCGAAGGGGCCCGCCATGCGGCCCGCCGACACCTCTTTGTTGACCTTTTCTCTTACCAATACTATATTATCCAGGGCCGACTTTAAATTTGAGCACAAGGTGGAAGCAGGTTGAAATGAAAAGGGGATTAAAAAACCGTCGGTGAAACCTTGTCTAAGGATTCTTGCTTCCTCCCTCCTGTGGTATCTGTCGAGCCACTGGAAGAGGTACTTGCTTTTCACCGGGGTTCGGTGCTCCACTGGCACCGCCCCCGGCGACTGGCTGTCTCTGTTTTCTGAAGCAGCGCACCGCGGAGTGTTGTCCTCCGCAGACCGAACATTCGTGCCTAAACTTGCACGTCGCGAAAAACCGACAGTGGCCCTCATTATAGAGCCAGCATGACCCGTTTTGCCGCGGAGAGGCCGCAGGGGGCTGTTGCCCGCCCCCCGCGGCCCCCCCTTGAAAGGTAGGTTTCTGCGGGCGTTGGGCTAAAATGAGTTGCAACCATACATCGGTCGCTTTTGTCGCCCAACTCACGGCCGTACCCGACACGCGCCGACGAAAGTCCTCGTCATAGCGCCACCACGCGGTGCCTCCGTGCAACTTATATGCACTGAAAATGGTGTTAAGATATACCAACATCTCGGGACCTTTCTTAGGGTACTGTTGGCATGTAACGTACGCCAAAATCGTAAACGCTTGAACCCAATTACAGAAAGTCTTAGCGACCTTCGATTTTTTATCCACACGATCCGACACCCTCTCTTTATCCACCGTCACATGGTCCGGAGACAACAGAGACCATATATCCACATAAACACCTTTCCGGATCTTATCGAGTAGATCATCCGACACACCGACCCCCAAGGGGGCAACCCCGCAGAACAACGAGTCTGCGTATCTCAACCCTTCCATCGGGTCCACTTCACCTCCGGCTGTTAAGCCACCCTCCTGCCCCACGGGTGGGCCCGCGCCCCCCGGGGATCCACAGGACACCGATAAAACCTCTTTTTTATCCATTTTATTCAAAACCGATTTTAATACTAACACCAAATCGTTTTTCTCCGCCACCTTGGCGGGATCCATTACATTTTTCCAAGCATTTAAACAGTCTGACTCACCGGCACGACCGTCCTCCGGCATCGCCAAGGGCGAGGTCCCTGCCGTCCTTCTCCCAGGGCTCCTGCCTCTGCTGCTCGATGGCTGCCGCGAACTCACATGCGGAGCGTCGTTTGCCGCATATCCTCCCGCTATCATAAGGTGGCCCCGCTCTGGCCGTCCCGGGGGTGTATCCCGCCTCCTGTGGCGTATGTTGTGCCTGCTTGTTGAAGGTGTTGGCGGAGGTTCCGCATGGCGGTAAGTATCCTGGTGGTGCCGTACACCTGGACTCCTGGATCCGTCGCCCAGAGACTCTCCGCTCGGCCTCCTTATGCTCTCGCTTGCTTGCGCTCCTACTCTCGCAAGCTCACTCTCGCGCCTTTGCTGATACCTTGCCCTCCTAGCTCTCTCGCGTTGTCTACGCTTGGCACCCAAACCTTGCCTGTTGCCGCTTGCGCGACTGGCGTAGCCCTGTGAGGAATCCCCCCCACCTGACGATGTTGCCACCACGAAACGTGGGTTGACATAACAAAGTCTCTGTGAGCTAGGGGCCGCTATCGCTTGCTGCTGTGGAAGGTGATATCTGTGAGCCGCGCGACCGCTATGCTCACGGGTCTGGGTGCTGACTACGTACCCGATGCCAGCGGGCGGGATGTAAGTTACATACCGGCTATGTCGATGCTCATGGATAGGGTGACCCGCATAAGACCCGGCCGATGGACCCTCCGGGACCAGGGAAACAAATGGGATCCCCGCTTCTCCTATAATCTCCCCACTTTCCCTAACTCCCTGAGCGCTCCCCGCCCTGGTGGCTGCACTGCCGGTAGAGCTGGTGGCCGGGCTGTATCCCCTATCCCTCCCCCCCCCAGGGTTATACCTCCCGGGTAATGGGTTTAAGTGCCTGGCCGCCTGGCCCTCTGAGGACGCTCCTCCCCCCCTCCTCCCCAGTACCTGGCGCTGCTGCCTTGCTCTGCCGCCATCTTGCCTGCCTTCCCGCCATGCGTCTGCACGTGGCACGTGCCTCCTTGGCTGCTCCATGCTGCCGGTGTCTCCTGCTGCCGTGCGCCCGACTGCGCGCTGGCTCCTGGACCCGGAGCCCCTGCTTGATGCTGCCGGTGCCCCTCTGCTGTTTTGCGGACTGCCGCCCGGCTGTTCCCGCTGCTCCTCCGCGGTCGCTCCAACCGCCGCGCGATTCGAATTTCGCGCCTCCGCCCTCGTGGCGCGTCCCGCGCCCTGCAACATCTCTCCGCTGCGGCCGCTCCTGCGGCCGACCCTCTTGGCGGCGGGGCTCGGACTGAGCCTCGCAGGGGGGTTCCGTCTCCTCCTCGGGCGGCCTCGCCCGGCATCCCCCAGCTGTTCCGCTCCCTCGGCAGCCGCCGGTAAAGCTGCTGCCGGCCCGACTGGCCTTCCGGACTCCGACCCCGATCTGCAGCTTGCGATGATCTCCTCTAGCCATTCCGCGCCGTCCGTCTGGATCGCCTCCCGAATCTGGGCTCGCAGCTCCTCCATCCTCCGATCTTGGGACTTCTGGATCGCCGGACGCGGTTGCCTTCTCTTCTTCCACGCCGCTTGCAGGTATTTCTTCGCCGCTTCTCCTCTTCTGCTGGATACTCCTTCCCTTTGCCGCACCTCTTCTCCTCTCTCTGGAAACACTTTTCGCCCTTTGCAATCTTCTTTCTGCTGCTGTCTCTTCTCCAGTCTTCTCCCGTCTCTTCCTGTCTCACGACTGAGCTCCTTCCGCTCCCCCCCACCCTTTCTCTTCCTGTCTAAACTCCACCCCCCTTTTGCTCGCTCTACTTAACCCCTGCTGTACCTGTTCCCAGTCATGTGCCGCATCCTTAGTTAGCTCGCGGCATTCAAGGAAGGAGAGTTCTTTAGGTCACCTCCCACATCCATCTCCAGTGTTTCTTCCTGTCCCAGGTCCGGCCCGCCAGCATACAGCAGAGTGGTCAGGAAGCCGTAGGACCCGCGGCAGGTGCAGCTGCATCATGCGCTTAGGTCTAGAAGCGTCCGGCTCCCAGTGATGATGCCGAGCTGTGTCGTACGTGATGATGTCAGACACATGCCACCGCTGGTGTCCCCCCCATACAAAGGCGTAAGAAAAGAAATTCTAGAATGCATTCCGCTAATTTAAAATGCGGCGGCATTTCTAGCCTCGGCTGAATCTGTAAGGTTCGCTGCAAGGAACGCAGGGCTAGGGAACTCTGCCAGAAGGGCATTATGGACCTCATCCTGCATGGTGACTGTAAAACAGGGAAGATATCGACGAGTTTGTATAGAAAGCCATTTGCAGGAAACACAATATTACACGCAAGTAGCAGCCATCCGAAGCACACAGTGGGGAGCTAATAAGGGCAAAGAGCCTGTACAGAAGGTGAAAAACATAAATGATCTCTATGTAACAGATTAAAGGGGTTGTCTCGCGGCAGCAAGTGGGTCTATACACTTCTGTATGGCCATATTAATGCACTTTGTAATGTACATTGTGCATTAATTATGAGCCATACAGAAGTTATCAAAAGTTTTTTACTTACCTGCTCCGTTGCTAGCGTCCTCGTCTCCATGGTTGCCGTCTAATTTTCGCCGTCTAATGGCCAAATTAGACGCGCTTGCGCAGTCCGGGTCTTCTGCTTTTCTCAATGGGGCTCCGTGTAGCTCCGCCCCGTCACATGCCGATTCCAGCCAATCAGGAGGCTGGAATCGGCAATGGACCGCACAGAAGCCCTGCGGTCCACCGAGGGAGAAGATGCCGGCGGTCATCTTCACCGGGTAAGTAAGAAGTCACCGGAGCGTGGGGATTCAGGTAAGCGCTGTCCGGTGTTCTTTTTTAACCCCTGCATCGGGGTTGTCTCGCGCCGAACGGGGGGGGGGGGGGGTTTGAAAAAAAAAAAAAACCGTTTCGGCGCGGGACAACCCCTTTAAATAAAAGGGGTGATAGTAGGAAGACACTTAGTAAAGTCTGTGGAAAGGTGGATAAAAGAACGAGGGAAGGGTTAATAAGCAATGTTTCATTGCAAGAAAGTACTAATGTCTCTGGTAGAACTAACAAAATGCTATTTTCTACTCCCTGTAGTGATAATTTCTTTCAGGTAAAAAAAAACGACCGGTATTTCTTCATTTTCTGCCAATTTTGAAGCAGGATGAGGATGTATGCAAAATTTTGGAAAATGGTGTATCCATGGTGGCTAAGAGGAACCTGTGCCTTGGTGATGTCCTGTCCCCACGCCTCTTTGTGCGGAGGAGCAAATCACATTGGTTAACACAGAAGGGTAACTATTAGAGATGAGCGAACGTACTCGTCCGAGCTTGATGCTCGTTCGAGTATTAGGGTGTTCGGGATGCTCGTTACTCGTGACGAGCACCACGCGATGTTCGGGTTACTTTAACTTTCATCTCTGAGACGTTAGCGCGCTTTTCTGGCCAATTGAAAGACAGGGAAGGCATTACAACTTCCCCCTGCGACGTTCAAGCCCTATACCACCCCCCTGCAGTGAGTGGCTGGCGAGATCAGGTGTCACCCGAGTATATAAATCGGCCCCTCCCGCGGCTCGCCTCAGATGCGTTCTGACATAGTTCAGGGAAAGTGCTGCTGGTGCCAGAGCTGCTATAGGGAGAGCGTTAGGAGTTATTTTAGGCTTCAAGAACCCCAACGGTCCTTCTTACGGCCACATCTGACCGTGTGCAGTACTGTTGAGGCTGCTTTTTGCAGTGTTGCACTTTTTTTTTTTGGTATATCGGCTGTGGAGAGCATTGCGTCCAGAGCATTGCGTCCTGCAGTAATTTTACATAGTCCAGGGCCAGTAGTGGTGGTGAGGCAGGGACAGTGAAAGACATATACAGTCTATATAGGCAGTGGGCTTTTCCAAAAAAATTTGGGAAAAAAATCTATTTGGGCTGCCTGTGACCGTCCTCAGTGTACTGCGTCTCTGCTGGGGGTAGTTGTCCTAATTCATACGCAGCCAGCTAAGTGTTACAGCAGGCTTGCGCAAAATTCTTTCCTGGCTCTGCTGTGCGTTCCGTAAGCGAAGTCAGCCTCCAACCACAGGCCAATAAGCGGCACATTTAATTACAGCGTTCTGTTTCTGCACTACTGGTAATACAGCATGCTGAGGGGTAGGGGTAGGCCTAGAGGACGTGGACGCGGGCGAGGACGCGGAGGCCCAAGTGAGGGTGTGGGCACAGGCCGAGCTCCTGATCCAGGTGTATCGCAGCCGACTGCTGCGGGATTAGGAGAGAGACACGTTTCTGGCGTCCCCACATTCATCTCACAATTAATGGGTCCACGCGGTAGACCTTTATTAGAAAATGAGCAGTGTGAGCAGGTCCTGTCGTGGATGGCAGAAAGTGCATCCAACAATCTATCGACCACCCAGAGTTCTGCGCCGTCCACTGCTGCAACTCTGAATCCTCTGGCTGCTGCTCCTCCTTCCTCCCAGCCTCCTCACTCCATTACAATGACACATTCTGAGGAGCAGGCAGACTCCCAGGAACTGTTCTCGGGCCCCTGCCCAGAATGGGCAGCAATGGTTCCGAATCCTCTCCCACTGGAGGAGTTTGTCGTGACTGATGCCCAACCTTTGGAAAGTTCCCGGGGTCCGGGGGATGAGGCTGGGGACTTCCAGCAACTGTCTCAAGAGCTTTCAGTGGGTGAGGAGGACGATGACGATGAGACACAGTTGTCTATCACTCAGGTAGTAGTAATTGGAGTAAGTCCGAGAGAGGAGCGCACAGAGGATTCGGAGGAAGAGCAGCAGGACGATGAGGTGACTGACCCCACCTGGTTTGCTACGCCTACTGAGGACAGGTCTTCAGAGGGGGAGGCAAGTGCAGCAGCAGGGCAGGTTGGAAGAGGCAGTGCGGTGGCCAGGGGTAGAGGCAGGGCCAGACCGAATAATCCACCAACTTTCCCAAAGCGCCCCCTCGCGCCATGCCACCCTGCAGAGGCCGAGGTGCTCTAAGGTCTGGCAGTTTTTCACTGAGAGTGCAGACGACCGAAGAACAGTGGTGTGCAACCTTTGTCGCGCCAAGATCAGCCGGGGAGCCACCACCACCAGCCTCACCACCACCAGCATACGCAGACATATGATGGCCAAGCACCCCACAAGGTGGGACGAAGGCCGTTCACCGCCTCCGGTTTGCACCGCTGCCTCTCCCCCTGTGCCCCAACCTGCCACTGAGATCCAACCCCCCCTCTCAGGACACAGGCACTACCGTCTCCTGGCCTGCACCCACACCCTCACCTCCGCTGTCCTCGGCCCCATCCACCAATGTCTCTCAGCGCACCGTCCAGCCGTCGCTAGCGCAAGTGTTGGAGCGCAAGCGCAAGTACGCCGCCACGCACCCGCACGCTCAAGCGTTAAACGTGCACATAGCCAAATTTATCAGCCTGGAGATGCTGCCGTATAGGGCTATGGAAACGGAGGCTTTCAAAGGTATGATGGTGGCGGCGGCCCCCGCGCTACTCAGTTCCCAGTCGCAACTACTTTTCCCGATGTGCCGTCCTAGCCCTGCACGACCACGTCTCCCGCAACATTGTACGCGCCCTCACCAACGCGGTTACTGCCAAGGTCCACTTAACTACGGACACGTGGACAAGCACAGGCGGGCAGGGCCACTATATCTCCCTGACGGCACATTGGGTGAATTTAGTGGAGGCTGGGACAGAGTCACAGCCTGGGACCGCTCACGTCCTACCCACCCCCAGAATTGGTGGTGGTATCTGCGGCGGTGTATGCTTCCTCCACTAAACCACCCTCCTCCTCCAACGCAACCTCTGTCTCGCAATCAAGATGTGTCAGCAGCAGCACGTCGGCAGCAGTCGGTGTCGCGCGGCACGGCAGCACAGCGGTGGGCAAGCGTCAGCAGGCCGTGCTGAAACTACTCAGCTTAGGAGAGAAGAGGCACACGGCCCACGAACTGCTGCAGGGTCTGACAGAGCAGACCGACCGCTGGCTTGCGCCGCTGAGCCTCCAACCGGGCATGGTCGTGTGTGACAACGGCCGTAACCTGGTGGCAGCTCTGCAGCTCGGCAGCCTCACGCACGTGCCATGCCTGGCCCACGTCTTTAATTTGGTGGTTCAGCGCTTTCTGAAAAGCTACCCACGCTTGTCAGACCTGCTCGGAAAGGTGCGCTGGGTCAGCGCACATTTCCGCAAGTCCCACACGGACGCTGCCACCCTGCGCACCCTGCAACATCGGTTTCATCTGCCAGTGCACCGACTGCTGTGCGACGTGCCCACACGGTGGAACTCTACGCTCCACATGTTGGCCAGGCTCTATGAGCAGCGTAGAGCTATAGTGGAATACCAACTCCAACATGGGTGGCGCAGTGGGAGTCAGCCTCCTCAATTCTTTACAGAAGAGTGGGCCTGGTTGGCAGACATCTGCCAGGTCCTTGGAAACTTTGAGGAGTCTACCCAGATGGTGAGCGGCGATGCTGCAATCATTAGCGTCACCATTCCTCTGCTATGCCTCTTGAGAAGTTCCCTGCAAAGCATAAAGGCAGACGCTTTGCGCTCGGAAACAGAGGCGGGGGAAGACAGTATGTCGCTGGATAGTCAGAGCACCCTCCTGTCTATATCTCAGCGCGTTGAGGATGAGGAGGAGGGGGAAGAGACAGCTTGGCCCACTGCTGAGGGTACCCATGCTGCTTGCCTGTCATCCTTTCAGCGTGTATGGCCTGAGGAGGAGGAGGAGGAGGAGGAGAAGGATCCTGAAAGTGATCTTTCTAGTGAGGACAGCCATGTGTTGCGTACAGGTACCCTGGCACACATGGCTAACTTCATGTTAGGATGCCTTTCTCGTGACCCTCGCGTTACACGCATTCTGGCCACTACGGATTACTGGGTGTACACACTGCTCGACCCACGGTATAAGGAGAACCTTTCCAGTCTCATACCCGAAGAGGAAAGGGGTTCGAGAGTGATGCTATACCACAGGACCCTGGTGGACAAGCTGATGGTAAAATTCCCATCCGACAGCGCTAGTGGCAGAAGGCGCAGTTCCGAGGGCCAGGTAGCAGGGGAGGCGCGGAGATCAGGCAGCATGTACAGCACAGGCAGGGGAACACTCTCTAAGGCCTTTGACAGCTTTCTGGCTCCCCAGCAAGACTGTGTCACCGCTCCCCAGTCAAGGCTGAGTCGGCGGGAGCACTGTAAAAGGATGGTGAGGGAGTACGTAGCCGATCGCACGACCATCCTCCGTGACGCCTCTGCCCCCTACAACTACTGGGTGTCGAAGCTGGACACGTGGCCTGAACTCGCGCTGTATGCCCTGGAGGTGCTTGCTTGTCCTGCGGCTAGCGTCTTGTCAGAGAGGGTGTTTAGTGTGGCTGGGGGAATCATCACGGATAAGCGTACCCGCCTGTCAACCGACAGTGCCGACAGGCTAACACTCATCAAGATGAACAAAGCCTGGATTTCCCCAGACTTCTGTTCTCCACCAGCGGACAGCAGCGATACCTAAACAATACGTAGGCTGCACCCGCGGATGGAAGCATTGTTCTCTATCACCATCAAAAACGTGGACCTTTTAGCTTCATCAATCTGTGTATTATATTCATCCTCCTCCTCCTGCTCCTCCTCCTGAAACCTCACGTAATCACGCCGAACGGGCATTTTTTCTTAGGCCCACAAGGCTCAGTCATATAATTTTTGTAAACAATTTTTATACGTTTCAATGCTCATTAAAGCGTTGAAACTTGCACCTGAACCAATTTTTATTTTAACTGGGCCGCCTCCAGGCCTAGTTACAAATTAAGCCACATTAACCAAAGCGATTAATGGGTTTCACCTGCCCTCTTGGTTGGGCATGGGCAATTTTTCTGACGTACATTAGTACTGTTGGTACACCAATTTTTTGGGGCCCTCGCCTACAGTGTAATCAAATTAATTTTTTGCCCACCTGCATTAAAGCTGACATTACATCAGCTGTGCTGGGCACTGCAATGGGATATATTTATGTACCGCCGATGGCTTCCTGGCACCCACCCATGCTGTCGGTCCACACGGAGTTGTAACTGCATGTGTCCAGTTATAAAGAACCCCAGTCTGACTGGGGCATGCAGTGTGGGCCGAAGCCCACCTGCATTATGCACGACATTACTACCTCAGCTGTGTTGGGCAATGCAATGGGATATTTCTATGTACCGCCGGTGGCTTCCTGGCACCCACCCATGCTGTCGGTCCAGAGGGACTTCACAATAGGGAGTTGTACCTGCCTGTGTCTATGAATTAAAAAGCCCGGTCTAACTGGGGCATGCAGACACCTTGACAGAATGAATAGTGTGTGGCACATAGGTTCCCCATTGCTATGCCCACGTGTGCAGCTCCTGATGGAGGTGGCACAGGATTATATTTCTCATTGCTTCAGTACAGCATTGTGGGCTATCGCCCCGCCCCTTTTAAAGAGGGTTGCTGCCTAGCCATGCCAACCCTCTGCAGTGTGTGCCTGCGGTTCCTCCTCATGGCAGACGCACTTATAAATAGACATGAGGGTGGTGTGGCATGAGGGCAGCTGAAGGCTGCGCAGGGACACTTTGGTGTGCGCTGTGGACACTGGGTCGTGCGGGGGGGGGGGGGGTTGGGCAGCATGTAACCCAGGAGAAGTGGCAGCGGAGTGTCATGCAGGCAGTGATTGTGCTTTGTTGGAGGTAGTGTGGTGCTTAGCTAAGGTATGCATTGCTAATGAGGGCTTTTCAGAAGTAAAAGTTGTTGGGAGGGGGGTGGCCCACTCTTGCCGCTATTGTGGCTTAATAATGGGACCTGTGAACTTGAGATGCAGCCCAACATGTAGCCCCTCGCCTGCCCTATCCGTTGCTGTGTCGTTCCCATCACTTTCTTGAATTGCCCAGATTTTCACAAATGGAAACCTTAGCGAGCATCGGCGATATACAAAAATGCTCGGGTCGCCCATTGACTTCAATGGGGTTCGTCATTCGAAACGAACCCTCGAGCATCGCGAAATTTTCGCCCCAAGTAACGAGCACCCGAGCATTTTGGTGCTCGCTCATCTCTAGTTACTATAGATGAGGTGCGTGTTTAAGCGGAGTGAAGACACTAACATTCACAAATAAACAGAAAACCTCATCATATGGTATTAGAAGTTTATGAATGGCAAGTCTACTAATACTGTTTATTTAATAGAGTGCATTAGTTGTAATATCCAATATGTAGCTTGTATCATCACATACCTATCCACCCCGCATCCCAAAAGTATCCCAGGTTTGCTGTTCGGTTAAAGGGGATTATTTCGCATTTTCAATTACTTTGTTTATCTTTTGGCATTTCTTCCGTCCCTAGGACATTTTCGAAAGTTATGATTGAACCAATTTGTTTCTTGTGAGAAAGGGGCATTAATATTATTCCATATTTGGGTGATATTCTTTTTATTTGCTTAGAATGTAGATTCTATGCAGTCCCATGTAGAGCAGACGCTTAATCTCCTTACATATCTGGGTTGGATCATTAACCATGAGAAATCCAGTCTTAATCCTGATACCAGAAGAGTTTTTCTGGGGATCCTCTTAGATTCCGTAAGGGGCTATGTATTCCTTCCAGAACCGAAGATCTCGGATATTATTCTTTCAATTCAGATTTAACAGGAAAAATGATGTCTCCGTTAGAGAGGCAATGAGGGTCTTTGGGCAGATGACAGCCTGCCTTCCTACGGTGCAGTGGGCACAATTTCATTGTAGAGCCCTACAACAAAAAATCCTATCAACATGGGATCGAAATCAGTCCTCCCTGGATGAAAAATGTAAATTGTCAAACTGGGTGAAAAGATCCTTAAAGGAGATGTCTCGAGGAAGCAGTTAATTTTTTTTTTTGCCCAGTCCCCCCCATTAAACACACATTACTAAGCCCCCCTGTAAATGACATTTCTAGCTGGTTCGTACTTACCGTTCCAGCGTTTCAGCAAGTTATAAAAGTTTCCTCAAGATGGCCGCCGGCTCTTTCCCAGTCGCTCGCTGCAGCCCGACGTGCGCGCTCCCGAGACGCCGCCAGCTGTGTCTCCATGGCAACCGGACGCATCGCAGCCGCCGACCAGACGCCCCACGCAGCCGCCGACCAGACAGCAGGTAACCGGCGCTAGCCCCCGGCTCCCCAGCGCTAGTTCCCCCGGCGCAGCGACAGCCCCCCCGGCCTAGCGACAGCCCTCCCCATCGCAGCGACAGCCCCCCCGGCCTAGCGCTAGCTCCCCCGGCCTAGCGACAGCCCCCCCGGCCTAGCGCTAGCTCCCCCGGCCTAGCGACAGCCCCCCCGGCCTAGCGACAGCCCCCCCCATCGCAGCGACAGCCCCCCCGGCCTAGCGACAGCCCCCCCCCATCGCAGCGACAGCCCCCCCGGCCTAGCGCTAGCTCCCCCGGCCTAGCGACAGCCCCCCCGGCCTAGCGCTAGCTCCCCCGGCCTAGCGACAGCCCCCCCGGCCTAGCGACAGCCCCCCCCCATCGCAGCGACAGCCCCCCCGGCCTAGCGCTAGCTCCCCCGGCCTAGCGACAGCCCCCCCGGCCTAGCGCTAGCTCCCCCGGCCTAGCGACAGCCCCCCCGGCCTAGCGCTAGCTCCCCCGGCCTAGCGACAGCCCCCCCGGCCTAGCGCTAGCTCCCCCGGCCTAGCGACAGCCCCCCCGGCCTAGCGACAGCCCTCCCCATCGCAGCGACAGCCCCCCCGGCCTAGCGCTAGCTCCCCCGGCCTAGCGACAGCCCCCCCGGCCTAGCGCTAGCTCCCCCGGCGCAGCGGCAGCCCCCCCGGCGCAGCCCGGCGCAGCGGCAGCCCCCCCCCGGCGCAGCGGCAGCCCCCCCCGGCGCAGCCCGGCGCAGCGGCAGCCCCCCCCCGACCCATCACTTACCTGGGAGGCTTCTCGGGGCTGCTGGGCTGGGCTGGGCTGGTCTTCTCCGCTGGGCAGCTCCAGTTTCTGCACCTTCCTCTAACAGAGGATGGTGCAGAATGGCCGCTTCAGCGCGCTCCCGAGCAGTGACAGCTCGTCTGCGCATGCGCAGAAGAGCTGTAGCGGGGAGCACACTGAAGCGGCTCGTGCTGAATGGAGAAGACCGGACTGCGCAAGCGCGTCTAAAAAAGCAAGCTGCCAGCGAATTTAGACGGAACCATGGAGACGAGGACGCTAGCAACGGAGCAGGTAAGTGAATAACTTCTGTATGGCTCATATTTAATGCACAATGTACATTACAAAGTGCATTAATATGGCCATACGGAAGTGTATAACCCCACTTGGTTTCGCGAGACCACCCCTTTAAACTGGTGGCTATCGCCCTTTAGGCTCAGGAAGGGAGTACAATGGTCTCTATCTCCATGCATTACTATCAGCGCAGATGCAAGTGGATCCGGTCGGGGAGCCCAGGTAGCAGGTAGAGCTCTACAAGGCTCCTGGTCAGGCTAAATCAGAGCCCGGTCGTCTAATTATCGAGAGCTCAGAACAGTCTGGGAAGCTTTAATCCATTTCGAAGATATGTTACAAGGGAAACGCATAAAAGTGTTGTCAGATAATGTAACAGCTGTATCTTTTATTCGTCACCAGGGAGGCACTCGGTATTCTCACCTACGATGTATGGCGCAAAAAATACTATCCTGGGCAGAAGACAACGCTGCATCATTGTCCGCAGTCCATCTGAAAGGGTCCTTAAACTACGTAGCGGACTTCCTAAACAGGGAAAAGCTGGACCCAGGAAATTGGGCTCTCAACACGGAAGTATTCCATCACCCTACAGACCATTGGGGTCTACCACAGATAGACTTAGTCACAGGGAGGAAGAATTCCAAATGCCGAAAATTCTTCACACTAGATCCCGTGGCTCTGGGCGCGCTTTTTTTTCTTTCTTATGTTAAATCCTTCTATTTGTTCTGTCGTTTGTTCTGTTCACGCGATCCGTTTTTCTTCTGCGCTCAGAAGGAAAGTCGAAAAAAAATTTACTCTGGGTTGGATAGAACAGATGCCAAACTGACGCAACCGGAGACGGTTCCTGATGGATCAGCCTGAGGCCACATTCACATCCGCACCAATCCATCACAAAATCCCGGACTGCGCTATTTCTTCGCTGACCATTTCAGGCCAGACGGATCCTAACGCAGTCCATGAGGTCCGGGCGGTCCTGTGTGCGCCTGGCGTGCGCCATATCTGGTGCTTTGGCTATATTCAGTGTTAGCTCCTGTAACAAAGCGTAAAAGGTGTGAACGTAAAAAACCGGAAACCTTATTTTCCGCTCACCATATGTTTTTGAGGAAACGTAGACTGATGTGTAAAACAGTAAAGCTGATGGTTAGGCCGCTTTCACACGGGCAAGAAAAGCAAGCGAGATTTGAGCGTTGCGAGACGCACGAATCTTGCACGAATGCGAATGCTGTTCTTTTGAATAGGGTCATACACATGAGCATTTTTTCCTCACATCTCATCGCGGCTCGTCCTATCTTCGGGCGTTCCCTCGGAACGCATCACCAATTGCTTTCAATGGGGCCGGCAAAAATATTGCACGGCGTGAGAGGCGGACACGAGCGCAATACGATTTCCCCATTAAAAACACTTTAATTGGACATAAAAATGTCTTGCAACCGCGGGGAAATCGCATGTGGACGAGCGCGACATTGTGCCAAGTGTCATGGCCTGATACCGCACTCGCCCGTGTGAAGGCGGCCTTAGGGCTAATTTCCCGTGCGCAACACGCGGAGAATGGAGGCAATGAGAGCCTATGGCCTTTCCTTCCTCCATTCACACCTGCGTTGGAGCTGCGCGGGGACGTCCGTATAAAACGCAGCGCTCTCTATTCCTCCGCGTTTCATACGTATTGATACGCTGCCCTCTCGGAATACCAGAGAAGTGAAGTGAGGCGGTCTTGTATAAAAAGCGCCTCGCATCCGCGGGTAATACGCACATTGCCAAGCGCGATATCAGGCCGGGTTTAACGGGTCGATATCGCGCACGCTCTTGTGATGGTAGCCTCAGGCGCATTCACACAAGCGTATGCAAAAACGACCAATTTCACTACACGACGCGTTTTTATTGCGTCCTTGTGCCTTCCGGTTTTCATGCGTGCAAAAAAAAAACAGAAACAAGAAGGCGCAATGGATGCCGCTTCATTTTAACCGTCTCCTGGCAACATGTGTAAATAACGCAGCGTGCAGCCATGTAACATCCGTGTTCGCTGTAAATAACGCAGCATGCAGCCATGTTCAATCCGTGTTCGCTGTAAATAACGCAGCGTGCAGCCGTGTAACATCCGTGTTCGCTGTAAATAACGCAGCGGGCAGCCATGTTCCATCCGTGTTCGCTGTAAATAACGCAGCGGGCAGCCATGTAACATCCGTGTTCGCTGTAAATAACGCAGCGGGCAGCCATGTTACATCCGTGTTCGCTGTAAATAACGCAGTGGGTAGCCATGTTACATCCGTGTTCGCTGTAAATAACGCAGCGTGCAGCCATGTTACATCGCTGTTTCTTTTACCGCATGTGTGAATACAGACCAAAGTAGCTCATACTTTTAACGTGCAACATAATTGACAATACTCTAATTTCCTTTAATGGGTCCCTGTCATGTCTGTACTCAGTCAGTACACTATTTCTGTGTGAGGCGGCCCTTCTCTCCTCACAGCCCCCCCCCCATTCCCTGTCCACATCACACATTATGCCTGACGCGCATGCGCGAGCCGCCCCTTTTTGGCGCGCACTTCTCCCCACCTCACGTGGCCGCGCCTCCCCGCGCACGAGCACGTAACGCCGCGTCGTGTGTTTTGTGGTGACGTCACGTTCTCGCCCAGCAACGCGAGCGGGATCGCGAATGGCGGCGCAGAGAGGGGAGTTCAAACCCAACGGAGGCTCGTCCTGCCCGTGACTCGGCAACATGAAGCGGATGAAGGCGGCTCGGCCCCCCGCGGCTACCCTAGCTGAGGGGGAGGACGACGATGACGTGCAGGGCCCGGACCTGGCGGACGTGGAGGGTAAGCGGGAGAGAAGCCGGAGCCGCCGCCGGGGGAGGACGCACCCGGCTCTGCTCACTGCCGGCGCCGGAGCTCTTCTGTCACCTCAGCGACGGGCGGTAGGGGGCGCTGCAGGCGTGAACAATAGAGCGCAGCTCACTCTAGGGGGTCCTGCACCCTCAAACCTAAAGGGGCAAAAACTGCACCCCCAAACCCCCAGCAGCCCCTGAAATACCCCCTTCCCCCGCGCAGATCAGCGTGAGGCGTCGTCACGGGGATAGTAACTGGCCCGCTGATAACCAATATGGCTGCCGCTAGCACCCCGATGTCGCCGTCCGCTTCCCCGACGACCGATCTAACAGCATATAGGGGCGCCGTCCGGTGTAACCGCCGTCACCCACCTGCACGGCGGAGCTGCCCCGCGGACGAGGAGCCGGCTGAGGATATAATCGGGAGGCGAAGACGCGCCATTCTGTGATTTACTATCAGGAGTAAATGGGGCGATTGGCGCCCAAAAACTAGCCCGGAGCCCCCGTACGGCCGGCTCACACGGACAGATCCGACTGCGTGCAGAGAGTCGCGGTCATCCGCGGAAAGGGATTGCGAATGATCGTGGAAGATGGCGGATGGGAGCGGTTTTCCGTGCAGATGTAAGCGCAGCGTATCGCCTGCGCCGAAGACCGACCTCTCCGCCTTCCAGCCGTCTCTACCTTTAACGTTGCGAGTATTTCCGCCGCTCATACCTACGGGCGATGGAACGCCGTTGACTTCAGTGGGAGCCGTCCGCGCTAAAATGCAGCATGCCGCCATTTCTTCAGCTTGCGGAATACGCACTTTGTGCCCACGGGTGCGGGCGAAAAATCAAAACGGCATGCCATCCATGCCCGCATTTTACTGCGGATGGCGATCGTGGAATACGCAACGCAAATCCGTTTGTGTGAGACCCCCCATTAATGAGCGTCTGTACAGAGGGACCCTCTAATAGGTACTAAGCTCCTCCCACAAGCAGCACCCTGGGGGCGTGGCTATAGAGACCCTGATAATAATTGGCCGATCGCGCTATAAGGGAAGCGTAGTTACCGCAGCAGAGCGGCTCCGTTAAATCTCCGTCTGTCGGCGCTGGACGCCCGGTGAGCGCTGCAGCCAGTCAGCCGCCCGCTGGGACCTCCTGGCATCATGGTGCCCAGCTTGTTGTGCTGATGCCAGGACAGTGGGTGGTGACGCCGCGGCCCGCTGACAGCGGGGGAATTACTCGAGCCGCCGCTGCTTCCCGGCGGGGGGAGAAGCTGCTCTGCTTTATAGCAGGCCTGGCCACTTAAAGTAAACGTTGTCCTCGGACGCCCCTTTAAGGGGATTTTCCAGGGCTTAAAAAAAAATTCAGAGGATTAGAATGAAGCGAAATTGTAAACTGCCAGCGGCCCCCGTTCAGCGCTGCAGTGCCCGCCGCATGGGGCCCGGGAGGAGCGGCGGGCGGTCACCGAGCACTGGGCAGCCGGCCACATGGGATCCGTCCACGGCTGATGAAGTCTGCGGCCGGCCGTGGGTATCGGATGAGTGGGGTAATAAGCAATCAGGAGGGTCAGCAGCACAAGCATCCAAATCACCACAGTAGTGGGGAGCGAGTGAAACCCTGTGCAGTAGGGAGCCGGACTCAACGGGAGCGGAACTAGCAATCCAAGGACATCCAAGAAGCAGCAGGAATACGGATCTCACGCTATAGACCTCATCCTTATTGGGACATCCACAGATAAAATGGCAATCCCTACGTGTCGGCCGACGCAGCGGCCTTTGTCCAGCTAATGAGAGCGGTTCATTCCGAGTGCAACCACTATACAGTGTACAGCGCTGTGCTTGGTATGCAGGGACGAGTCGCAGTACCATCAAACAGCTGATCAGCCAACTCCCACCACCAACCTGATGCTGATGCCCAGTTGTTGGAGTCCCAGGAAGCCCCTTTAATCCCCCCAGATTGGGTAATACCTGCTGCTGGGAAGGAGACGCATGTTGTAAGCGGATGTTGACCAGCATTCAGCTCCAATATCCAGCGAGTGAGCGAACCCCGCTGACCCCACTTGTAGGACGACCCCCAATTTTTTTTGTTTTATGCCAAATTCACGGCCCATTTAACTACTCGCCCACAGAGATGGAGCGCGGAGTTCCGTATCGCGTCCGGATGTCTGTTGTTTTTTTTTTACTTCGGTATCTTAATTTTTCACGTTCGCCCAGCGAGGGGAAGAAACTTTCAGGATCGTTTTTTGTTCCCCTCTCTACAATGTACTCGCAAGTTAAGGATGTCTGCGCTATTTTTTTTTTTTAGTTGGGGGGGGGGGGGGGGTTGCATCTCGTTGACTTGAATGGCAGAGTCTTGCCTGTGATTCGGACAAGAATAGTGCATGCTGGGATTTTATCTTTTTTTTGTACAGGCCGTGTCTGTGTGAATTGGCGCATTGACCACTACTGTTTAGTCTGTCTTCGCCTCGGACCGCACCGGGCCAGTAGTAATAGTTGTCAGGGCTTCTTCAGACTCGTGTCCAGCGGCCGCTTGCGGTATGTTCACATCCAGTGACCTGTAGAGGAGCCGTCCCAGTGAGCGCCATTCTGGTCCCATTCCCTGGAGAATAGCCCATTACGTTCGCACGGCGGCCCGACACATCTGCAGCGCTGTGAATAAGCCCCTTCCTCTTCAGTGATGGCAATAGTTGGCAGTCTTCTGGTGTGCCAGGGGGGCACTGGCTATCAAGGATCGTGCAACTGGTGTAATGAGAGCACTTATTTAACCTCTTAAAGGCCAGGGGGTTTCGTTTGAAAAGCATCACAGCTTTTGGGTATTTTTACCCATATAGTGGCTTTTATTTCCTTCAACCACGAAAAATGTATGTTTTGATTTTTTTTTATTTTTTTTTTTTGTTTAGAGTTTTTTCTCCACAGATAATGTTTTTTAGTTTTATTATAGATGTAAAGCTGTAAAAAAAAAATAAAAAAATCTTAATGTATTTTTAAAATGGGCTGCTCATTTTGTTTCAGCTGCTGTGAATTATAATTTGTATAGTCTCGGATTACGGGGCGCGTACAGGACGGTTTTGGTTGATGTCGGGTCAGTTTCTTTATATAACTTCTTAAAATCTAAATTTCTTTCTTTTTTTTTTTTTTTTGCTCATTTTTTAACTTTTTTTTTACTCCTCCGTCTCCTGTGACGTCATGTAAGACCTCTGGGGATCGTTCACATTTATCACTTTTTTCTTCTAAATTTCACTCTTTTTTTTCCCCTGAAAAACATTCCCTGTAGTGACAGCAGTCTCTGAGAAGTGATCTGGGGACCCCCGTCACTCTACTAATGGGGGCCTATCCTGCTGATGGCTTACACCTGGACAACCCCTTTAACGGCTTTTTTCATTTTCTGAAGGGGTTGTCCCACGTTATCCTGTAACTTGCTGATCGGTGGCCGTTTGACCTCTGGAACCCCCCACCGATCCTGGGAATGGGGGTCCAATGAGTCCAGATACGACCAACATGGTGGCTGCACAAGTGCGTTGCCATGTTATTAAGTTAGTGGCCGGCCGTGTTGTAGCGCTCCTCCACCTTCCCCGCTGGGGCCGATGCAATGAATGGAGCTGCAGCACACAAGTGTGACCGATGCCCTGGACCCCCGCTCTCAGGATCAGCGGGGTCTTGTGGATACATGACTCTATCAGCCCTTATGGTTAGGGGGTCCGCACGAATATCAGGGATTTTTGCTTGTTTGTTCCTGACGTATTGGACTGTTTTATATTTTTATTTCTCGCTTTTTGTGTAATTGAGAGTAAAAATGTGCAAAAAATCCTAAAAATGATTCGTTTTCTTTGACGGCCGCCGTCACTGACCTGTAACCCCCTCTGCTGTCAGACCGGACGGAGGCGTCGTTGCCAGAATGAGTGATACACAGAAATCCTCTGCCGTCGTCACGGATTGTAGTATACGGACCCTCAGAGCTGTCATTCCTGGCACAGGGGTCTGCAAGGCATCGCCTCCCCCCTTTCTCAGCTGTTCCCCTCCCCCGATATGACTTCTCCTCCCACCTGCTGAACCTAAAATACCCTTCCTGGGGTCAGCCGGCTGTCATTGCCACAGTTTGTTGCTGTCTGTAGTCTGTTTGGGTCTGTGGAGGCGGTTGGAGGGCGAGCCGCATGTGTTGTGGTGCTGCCGGCGGCGCGGATACATTGTATCGTGTGCCGGCTCCGCTGTGGACGGGTTTTGTTCGGTTGCTGTCCTTTCAGCACCATGAAGACTCGGTGATCCAGACTGACATCCCCGACTGTTCCCATCTCAGTTCCTGACATTGATGTGTTAGAAGCAGGAAAATGGAGAAGTCTATGGATGTGAGCGACCATGTGTAGACGGTGAGGTCAGAGTGTCTCCAGAACGGCCGGTTTTGTGGGAAGTTCCAGTAAGTAGTGATTAGTGCCGAGGAAGGACAACCAGTGGACAGGGTGATCGGCGCCCGAGGCTCACCGATGTGTGGGGGGTGAAGACCCCCGTCTGGTCCGATCCCACAGAAGAGCGACTGTAGGACAAATCACTGATGAGGTTCCTGCTGGTGATGATGGAAAGGTGTCTGATCACACAGGAGATCGCGGCTCGCTGTGTACGGGGGCCGCAGACCGGTCAGAGCGCCAATGTGACCCATCCACCACTGATAATGCCTACAATTGGCATCACAACTGGAGAGATGGAAGACAGCGCCCGGTGTGACGGATCACATGTTACATTATGTGGACGGCCCGGTGCATCACTGACCAGGGGAGGAGATGGCACCAGGATGGGGAGAGGACATGCCAGCGGGGCAGTGCAAGGGGCAATGTTCTGCTGGGTACTTGGGTCCTGGCATCGTGTGATGTGACACGTACCACCTAGCTAACATTGTACAGACAAGTCCCCACTTCATGGCAGCGGGGTTCCATAATGTCAGCGCCCCTATCAGGACGGTAATCTGCCGGACGCACTGCAGGAACGGAGGAGGAACAGGACAAAGAGATGGAGGTGATGACTTCTCCAAACCCCAGACCTCATCCGATCGGGAGTAACAAGTCTGATCCACGGAGGTCACACCGAGCAACTTCCAGGATCGGCTGCTGCCGGCTTGTGCCGATACCAGAGGGCACGTCAGAGCCTTTGGGAAACGGGCGGCTCTCCGCTGGCATCTCCACGCCTGGATTGGCTAGAATGTCAGGTTTCCTTGTGTGTATGGAGAGACCTCCTCCTTCCTCACACACAATGTGAGCGCCTTCTAGACTTCATGCTGTCAGTGGATAGTCCAACATGGAGAATAGTTTATAGGTTCCATTTAAACTTGAAAAAGGTACTTAATTCTGTTGAAACGAGACACTTTGTTGCTGCATCTTGATCAGAAAGTGGATTTATGGACTATCTGGATGCCCTTGTGGGCACTTTCCATGCTGGATTCTAGGGAGGTGGCGCTCCATGGTCTCATACTAGCAGGGAAGTTTACCAGTTGCTGTTGTAAGCCCACCGTTACTGCTTTGTGGGGTTGGGCCTTGCTGTAAGTGAATGGACTCCATCGTGTGACGGATCCAGCAGAGCATTATGGCCACATTGCAGATGTGAACAAAGCCCAAGACTCTGGATCCTTTGTATTCTTCTCGTCGCCTCAGGAGACCTTTAGTTCTTGTGACCTTTCTTCTTCCTGGTGTGAACTCTCACACTTACGTTGGCAGCCTGTCAGTCCTGCTTCTGGCAGCGCTGATGAAGAGTAGTGCCAGCTCTGTATCCGCTCCTGCGATGTACAATACATCCTCCGGGAAGGAACCTAACGCCAAACCTGACACATCTGCACTTTCTAAAGATCTTTGACATGTCTTACGTTTTGATCACTAGGGATCCGGTTGCTGGGACCCCCATTGATCGCTAGAACAAGCCAGCAAAAGTGCCGTCGCGACTCGCTAGCTGAAGGCGAACTGACTACAAAGCGTGTGGGCCCGGCTTCAGCTAGCGATCAGTGACGGCGCTTCAGCTGGCTCGGTTTAGCGATCAGTGGGGCTCTTGTCAGACCCTAGCGATCAAAACTTGTGTGTCAAAAGTTTTTGGAAAGCATCGCTTCTCAATATTAATCTGCATGAAATGTTAAGGAACTTCACAGATACTTTATTACCGTTTCTGCATTTATTGTCAGATGGTTTAAGTGTTTTTCGCCACATCCGGAGCCGCTTCTGCAGTTCCACTCGTCGCCCTTGGAAACGGACAGCGGTTTAGTTGCACCCGCTGTCAGTCACCTGACCAAAGAGCTTGACTCCCATCGTACTGCTTGGGAGACGTCTGCATTCTAGCGGTCCGTTCCTGCTGTTTCCTGCCGCAGCTCCCTTCCTCGCTCACTGGCCGCCATTAAGCGTCCCGAAAACTTTGTTGCAGTATTTCTCTACTTTTCTGAAGTTTTCTTGCTGTATATCCCAGACCGGACTCCTAGTAGGGTGTATACTCCTGATGGCGGGCCGCTATGTTCTAAGCGGTGTGGGATGTTATTGTGACGCTCCACACACATCGCTTCTGGAGCTCGTTTACTGCGGTTTATCTTCAGGACTTCTTTTGCTTTTTACATTTTTGGGTTTTCCTCTGCACTTTTTCAAGAAATCATAACTTATTGTTCTATCAGCATTTTTTTGCGAGATGAGTTGGAAATTTTAAAAAGTTTCAGTACATTAAACAGAACCTTTAAAAAAATTACAAGTGGAATTAAAAAATACTAACAAAAAACTAAATTCCACCATTTTGAGGGGATCCGGTTCTTACAGCGCACACACTGCGACAAAAGTAACACGGCTTTGTTCTGCGGGTCGGTACGACTGACGATATCACATTCTGATTTTTTTTCTGCTTTTACTACTTTTGAAAAATTCTTTGGAATAATATAAAATTATTTTCGGCCGACGTCTTCTACCTGTTCTAACTTTATTTGTTTCCGGCGGTTTTGTTGTCTGAGGGCGTGTATTTTTCAGGACATTCTATAGTTGCTCTTGGTTCAGTTTTGTGGTTCATATAACTTTTTTTTTTTTCTCTTGGAGACGTGGTGACCAAAAAAGTGCAGTTCTGGCATTGTGTATCCTTTTTTGTTCTCTCTGCGTTCATCCTGCGGACAAATTTTTTAATGTGAAAGATCTGCCTTTTTAGATGTGGCGATACCAAATAACAATAATTTTTAGTCCTGCTGAAGCTGAATGACAGCCCTCATTGGCAGATCAGCGGGGGTCTGCCACCCACCCATTCGCGGATTTCTACAGGTTGCCTACAGCGTCATTCCAACTGTAGTGGACAGTTTTGGTATTGCAAGCCAAGTTCCCGTTGAAGTGAAGGCCGGGCTACTGCAGTGGCAACAGAGCTGTCTGACTCCTGTGGAAATCGGCTCCATGCCAAAGCACACTGGCGAACAGCTCTGGTCTGAAAACATCCACTAGGCGGTTAATGGTGAATGAGCACTATGGCGCAGAGCTTATAGATACCGCTTTACCAGAGGTGCGCAGGACTGCTCAGCAGTAATAGAGATACATTTGGAAAGGAGGTTTGCGGAGAACAGTTTGATAGGGGAGAAAACCGGCTTACAGGTCCTATTAATACAATCTGTTTAAAAATAGGCTCGCGTGTGCAATGTAAGGGGTTGTCTAAGACTTTACTATTCCTCAGGATAGGTCATTAGTTGATTTGCAGGGGTCCCGCCACTTGCCATGTCCACCAGTCGGCTGTTCTCCATCCACTGTAGTTGCAGATGGCCCAGGCCATAGTGCTGCAGCCCGGGTTGGTACTAAATTCAATGGGCGCTGCACCTGTAATACCAGCCAGGGCCACTGCAATGTGGACAGAGCTGTCTGCGCTGCCCACAGCAATTGGCTGATTGGTCTGGATACTGAGCGGCGGATCCCCAACGGTTGATGATCTATCCAGAGGATAGTAATCAGTAGTGAAGTTCAGGAAAACCTCTTTGCTATGAAGGGTTACTCCATTCATGAATTGCCCCTCGCCCTCTTATGACATATCCCCTGTAGAATCCTCTTGCCAGTTAGCTCTCCTCCAGATATCCCTTCACTGTATGATCTTCTGTGCTTTTTGTCTCCTTAGATTCTTCTGCTAAAGCGCTCGTCAGTCTGAAAGGTACGAATCTCCATAATTCAGATTCTTCATCCCTGATATACCGTTTTCAAGTGAACCAGAATTATGGCGGCTGTTCTTGCTGTGACTGGAGAGCAAGAAGTAATGGAAGGTTAAAGGGGACCTGTCATCAACCATGTAACAGCATGAACTGAGTTAATAGTGCTTGTAGTTTAGGTGATACGGCGTCCCAGGGAGCCTCCTCTCATACTCGCCCGGTCCTGCGGTGTCCCCCGGTAGATGGATGCAAATGCATGCCCACCGTCTTCTGAAAAGAGTCGGCTTGGCTGTGTGCGCTTACTTTGCCGGTGTAGCGGGTGAGTATGAAGAGGCTGCCTGGACTCCACGTCAGCTAAACTAGAAGCAGCATAACTTAGTTAACAGGTTCATTTTTAACCCCTTCCTGCCACAGGGCATAAGTGTACGTCCTGGCAAAGGGGTACTTAACGCAACAGGACGTACAGTTACACCTTGGGGATAGTGCGAGGTCAGAATAGATCCCGCGTTATCCGGCAGCCCCATGGAACAGCGGGGATGCATTGGGACAGCGAGCCCCGCTGTTAACCCCTTCTCTGCTGCGATGTAGAGCGCAGCATGTTAAAGGGTTCTCAGAGGGTTCGCGCTCGCTCTGTGACATCAGCGGACCCCTGTGTTGTAATCGCGACGGGTTGGCAGCTACAGGCGTCCTGCATTGCCTATGATTGTTAATACAAGCGATAAGGCATTGCAGGACCGAAGCCCTGCAATGCCTTATCATAGCGATCAAAGCTGCTATTGTATGAGTCCCCTACAGGAACATAAAAAAAATCTAAAAAAAAAAACAAATTTATTTTGTGCTTTTTCACATATTGACATAAAATCTTTATTTTTTTTCAAATTAAAACCCCACATATTTGGTATCGTCATGTCTGTAACAACGCGTACAATAAGTTGAACGCGCTTTTTATCCTGCACGTAAAAGAAACCCCTGAAAAACGGAGGCAAAATTTTTTAAAAATAAAAACGCAATAAAAGTGATTTTTAAAAATTTGTATGTACCCCAAAATGGTACAAAAAAAAGCTACAGCTCGTCTCGCAAAAAATAAGCCCTCACAGAGCCTCGCCCATGGAAAAATAAAAAATTACAGGACTTTGAATGCAGCAACTTAAAAAAAATTATTTCCAACAAAAGGGTTTTTCTGCGAAAAAGTGGAAAATGGCAGAATTTGTGTTTTCTATCCCTGTTAAAAAAAAAAATATATAAGTTTTACAATATAGTCTGTGTAGCCAAAGACGGTACCAATAAAACGTACAGTTTGCCACGCAAAACACAAGCCTCATACGGCCGCATCCATGGAAAATAAAGTTATGGCTTTTGAAAAATGGAGATGAAAATCCACCAAAAATCGTTGCGTCCTTAAGCCCAAAAATAAGCACCATCCTTAAGGGGTTAAAGGGGTCGTCTCATCCCTGGCCGAATGTAGTATAATCAGCTGATCATCCCGGCTCCCACTCTTGAGTCCTCCAGTGAACCCTATGGCTCATGGAGGGGGACCCTATCGTAAAGATTTTAACTAACTCGATGCTACAGCCGTCGGATGAATGTTCGCTCCTCTAGCAGCGGTTTCCCCGGCTCGCCCATACGCACCATCGTTTGGCTCAATCGAGTGTGTATTTAGGGAAGTAAGCCCCATCCAGGCGGCTCTGCTCCCAGCTTATATCCCAGGGAGAAAAAGGATCAGGCATCAAAATTGATCCTCGATCCTTTTTTCCCAAACATCATCTGTCGGGGGTAGAGAGGGAGGGTAGGTTATGCTGCCCCCCATACACGTCATCCTGCCCCACTGTTGGCAGGCTCGGATGACTAAACTCTGCGGGGCCTTAAGTGTTTCAGTGTAGACTCATACTATAAAATGAAGTTTATAAGCAGAGTCTCACTATAAAGCACGGACCGTTGCACACGCAGTGACGACATTGCGGTATTGTTGCTTGCTTGAGTCGATGACTGAAAAATTAACCCCCATCTTTGTTTCCTATTTGTACAGAAGGAAGTTTATCAACTACGTGGAATGAAAAGTTCTCACCCCAAAAAACCCTGAGCTGGAAGGGTGCAAACAACCCGGGCATGGAGCTGGTGAGTAGCGGACGTCCTGGGCGAGTCGGATCAAAAAAGTACAGAAAAAACTTTCTAACAGGGAAATAAAACTTTTTGCCTAGAACATTCAGTCAGAGATCAGTTTTCATTAATCCGAGTACCTTTAATAGCAGCAACTCGAATCTTCAATTGTCGGATGTCAAAGCTAAAATCTGAAGGGTGCGACTCTCGAGAGCACCCAGGGGCCGTTAGTTATAGAGATTGATGGGCATCTCAGCCTTGAGTCACTGATGTTTACTGCTGTCAAACCTGACATGCTGTCGTTTCTGTAGCCGCACCGGAGCTCTAAAAGGAGCAGACTTATAAGTGATGAAGAGGATCGCCAGATAAATACCAGATCGCCAAAAAGGAACCAGAAAACTACCATGACACCACAGGTAACACATCCACAAAGTGCTAACTGTGAAGTTTGTGTTAAAGGGGTTTCTAGGGACCTTACTATTGATGACCTATCCTTGGGACAAGTCATCAATAGTTGATCGGCGAGGGTCCACTGCTGGAGATCCCCGCCAGTCAGCTGATATCAGGACAGCTGTCATTGCGGACAGAGCCAGAATTTCAGTGGGACTTTGAAATACCAACTCGGGTCGCTGCGCTGTAGACCGAGTCGTCTTTCACCTCTGTCTGCAATGATCCCCCAGTGAACAGCTGATTGGTGGGAATCCGGAGGGATGGGCCCCTGGTCATCAATAGTAAAGTCCCATGGCTCCAGACTAAAAAATTAACCAAAAAGAAAAAATTAAAAGCCAAATGAAATTTTTAGTTGCCATGGAGACCTTAACGCCAATGTTAAGTAGCCCTTCTATGCGCATTGCCCAGCAATACACTCCTTCAGATTCCTCCTTTTTCAAGGCCGCTTTCAATCGGCGGAGAAAATCGCGAGACGCACAAATATGAACCCCGTTCTTTTGTTCTTTGCAGCATGTCCTATCTTTGGGCATTCCCTTAGAAACACATTGCCCATTGTTTTCAGTGGGGCCAGCTACTTCCCTGAAGCGATGTGAGTCGTTTTTGACAGACGCCTCTCATCCGTGAGGAAATCGCACGTTGCCGAGTGCAATATTGGGATGAGTTTCACAGCTTGATATCCCACTCCCTGTGTAAATTAGCCTTGGGGTGCGTTCACACTTCAGTGATTTGTTGATTTCCGAACACACCCTAAAGCTCTGAACGTGGAACTATTTAAAATTCTGGGCTTGAGGCGGCCTACGTTTATCTCCATTTAGCCCGGCCCATGCATCTGCGCCATCACTGTCCTCCACAGCAGCATTTTCTGTTATTTACGGAGCCATGACTATGAAGAACACATATTCCGACATCTATTGACTTTCTGTGGAGAACGAGTGATTTCAGTAGTTTTCACGTGAAGCATAGAGCTGTGAACGGCACATTGAGAACACAGGGGGTTTATGTATTTGGGCTTTTGTTGATACACATTAGACATGACCTCTTATGTTTCAGAAGTTTACAACCACCACAACCACGCCGGTGAAAAAATCCTCCCAGAAAATTGGCTACAGACTCCGGAATCTCTTAAAACTTCCCAAGGCGCATAAATGGTGTATATATGAGTGGTTCTATTCAAACATTGACAAGTGAGTACCACAACACGGTGACTATCACAAGAAGCTACAAGATTTGGGCCGGCGTCACACGAGCGCATGCGTATTTACCGAACAGACTACGCTCTTTTGCACGCACATTGGCGCATGTTACTGTACTTTTTGCGCCCGCAAGGCATATTAATTTGCGCACAGAACAGTCTAGACGAATATTCTAATGAGTTCCAGATGTGTGTTTTCCAGCGGAATTATGCAACGTATTAAGCGCCCCTATTGACTTCCATGGAAACTTTTTGTGCGCAGAACAGTAGTGTGTTTTTGTTTTTTTTTGGTGGATTGTGGGGGGATTACACGACCGAAATGCACAGGAAATATTTACACGTATGTGAACAAACCCATTGAAATTATTGGGTTCTGTTTTCCGCGTTTTGCACGCACATTGGCCCCTGTGACGCCGGCCGTAGTAGCTTTTACTGAACCTTCATTTTATAGCTGTAGAAGTCAGTAGGTTTTATTTTGTGAAAGTGTCTGGTTTACCTCGGGGGAGAGGGGGGAAAGAATTCCTGAATATTCATTAATAAATGTGGTGTTTTTTTTCTTTCCTTTTTCAGGCCCCTTTTCGAAGGAGATAATGATTTTTGTGTTTGCCTAAAAGAATCTTTTCCAAATCTGAAGACAAGAAAACTAACCAGAGTGGAATGGGGGAAAATACGGCGACTAATGGGTAAACCAAGAAGGTAATTGATACGCTGTATTATCGTGGTTATATTCTTGTACATAGGGGGCAGTATTATAGTAGTTATATTCTTGTACATAGGGGGCAGTATTATAGTAGTTATATTCTTGTACATAGGAGGCAGTATTATAGTAGTTATATTCTTGTACATAGGGGGCAGTATTATAGTAGTCATATTCTTGTACATAGGGAGCAGTATTATAGTAGTAATATTCTTGTACATAGGGGGCAGTATTATAGTAGTTATATTCTTGTACATAAGAGCAGTATTATAGTAGTTATATTCTTGTACATAGGGGCGGTATTATAGTAGTTATATTCTTGTACATAGGGGGCAGTATTATAGTAGTTATATTCTTGTACATAGGAGGCAGTATTATAGTAGTTATATTCTTGTACATAGGAGGCAGTATTATAGTAGTTATATTCTTGTACATAGGGGGCAGTATTATAGTAGTTATATTCTTGTACATAGGAGCAGTATTATAGTAGTTATATTCTTGTACATACGGGGCAGTATTATAGTAGTTATATTCTTGTACATAGGAGGCAGTATTATAGTAGTTATATTCTTGTACATAGGAGGCAGTATTATAGTAGTTATATTCTTGTACATAGGAGGCAGTATTATAGTAGTTATATTCTTGTACATAGGGGGCAGTATTATAGTAGTTATATTCTTGTACATACGGGGCAGTATTATAGTAGTTATATTCTTGTACATACGGGGCAGTATTATAGTAGTTATATTCTTGTACATACGGGGCAGTATTATAGTAGTTATATTCTTGTACATAGGGGGCAGTATTATAGTAGTTATATTCTTGTACATAGGAGGCAGTATTATAGTAGTTATATTCTTGTACATAGGAGGCAGTATTATAGTAGTTATATTCTTGTACATAGGAGGCAGTATTATAGTAGTTATATTCTTGTACATAGGAGGCAGTATTATAGTAGTTATATTCTTATACATAGGGGGCAGTATTATAGTAGTTATATTCTTGTACATAGGGGGCAGTATTATAGTAGTTATATTCTTTTACATAGGGGGCAGTATTATAGTAGTTATATTCTTGTACATAGGGGGCAGTATTATAGTAGTTATATTCTTGTACATAGGGGGCAGTATTATAGTAGTTATATTCTTGTACATAGGAGGCAGTATTATAGTAGTTTTATTCTTGTACATAGGGGGCAGTATTATAGTAGTTATAGTTTTGTAGGTTTAGATATTCCAGTTGTATAAAATGTGCCCTTTTACATAGTGTCCTAAGAGGATATAATGTGTGTAATGGTTAGATTCTGTATTATTTCTAGGTGCTCCGCTGCTTTCTTTGAAGAGGAGAGGTCGGCCTTAGAGCAGAAGCGACAAAAGATCCGGCTGCTGCAGCAGAGGAAGGTTGCAGATGTGTCGCAGTTCAAAGATCTCCCCGATGAAATCCCTCTTTCTTTAGTAATAGGAACGAAAGTTACAGGTAGTTAAATTCATTAGGGATACAACCTTTGTCCTGCCTCACAGAAGCAGGGGCTGGCCTTGTATGTACAGTGCATGCATTGCTTTGCACACACTCATGCCATGCAGCTAGTTTAAGGCTGTTTCCTGATAGATCTTGACCTAAGTAGGTTTTTAATTAAATGAATTATAAACATATTAACCCCTTAATGACACGGCCTATTTTGGCGTTGAGGACCAAGCGATTTTTGGTATTTTTCCATCTCCATTTTTCAAAAGCCATACCTTTTTATTTTTCCGTCGATGCGGCCATATAAGGGCTTGTTTTTTGCGTGGCGAGCTGTAGTTTTTATCGGTGCCACTTTTGGGTACATAGACTATATCGTAAAACTTTTTAATTTTTTTTATGATAACAGGGAGAGAAAATGCATCAATTCTGACAGATTTTTTTTTTTTTTTTTTTACAGCGTTAATCATGCAGCATAAATGACACACTAAATTTTTTCTGCGGGTCGGTACGGTTACAGCGATACCAAAATTCTTATTTTTTATTTTTTTTTAAGGTTTTTACACTTTTTTTTGCAATAAAAAGCCTTTTTTTTTGGAAATCTTTTTTTTTTTCTCTATAGCTGCATTCAAAGTCCTGTAACTTTTTTTTATTTTTCTATGTACGGAGCTCTGTGAGGGCTTATTTTTTGCGAGACGAGCTGTAGTTTTTATTGGTACCATTTGGGGAATGTGCGGCCTTTTTAATCACTTTTATTGCATTTTTTTGTGAGTTAAAATGCTAAAAATTAGCATTTTGCCTGTTTTTTAGCCTTTTTTTAAACACTTTTTGTTGTACAAAATAAAAAGCGTGTTCAACTTTTTGTACACGTTGTTACCGACGTGTCAATACCCAATATGTGGGGTTTTAATTTTTTTTTAACCTTTTTTTATGCTAATATTAGAAAAAGCATAAGAAAGGGGTTTTTTAAGGTTTTTTTTTTTTTACATTTTTCTTTTTTTTTTTTTTTTTACAGTATTTGAGTCCCTCTGAGGGACTTACATCACTGTACCGATGATCGCTGTCATAAGGCATGGCAGAGCTACTGCCCTGCCATGCCTTATCGCTTGTACAGCGATCATAGGCAATACAGGACGCCAGTGTCTGGCGTCCTGTTGCCATGGTGAGACGCCGGGCTCTCGCGATGACACAGCGCTCCCTCTGTGAACTCTTTCCCTGCCGCCATCTACTTAGGTCGTGGCAGGGAAGGGGTTAACAGCGGGGGGCGTATCTCTGATTTCCCCCCCCCCCCCCCCCCCCCCCCCCGCTGTTGCAGCGGGACGCCGGCTGTGACTGACAGCCGACTCCCGCTGCGGGATAGCGCGAGGTCAGTCATGATCTTGCGCTATCGCGATGACGTACCGGTACGTCATTTTGCGCGAAGTACCAGGCTCCCATGACGTACCGGTACGTCATGGAGCGGGAAGGGGTTAAAGTTGATGCCAACACCTATTACACTGAATATTACAATATTTCCTTGGATCCCTCCTTTTAAGCAGTAAGTAATGGGCCTTTCCTTGAAGCATGCGTAATCCAGTAATCTATGTCCTGTGTTTCTCCACAGCCCGGTTGCGTGGTATGCATGACGGCCTGTTCACTGGCCAGATAGATGCTGTAGATACCCAGAATTTCACTTACAGGGTCACCTTCGATAGAAATGGTCTTGGCACTCATACCATCCCAGATTATGAAGTCCTGGTAAGTGTAATGGCTCCGTGTAATATCTTGTTTTCGCACAAACCTGTACATTGATATCTCGTTCATTGCTTGCCATAGAGGGGTTGTGCCACAAAAAAAAACAAAACTGATCCCATTTTCCCCCAACCTATTCATAGTATGGAGAATGAGTATCTAATTGATTGATTGGGTTCTGACCAATCACAAGCACCCTAACCCTAGTCTTCCTAAATGAATGGAAGGCTGGTGATACATGTGCACTACCACTCCGTTCATTTCAATGGGAGATAACCAAACACTTGTACTCGTGCTGTTGGAATAAATTCCATAAATAATTTCTTTTTTGCAATATGTTGGGGTAAAGTGGCGTCTTCATCTCTTCTAGCAGCTTTTAGTTTTTGCCTAGCGCTGCATGCAGGCTCGTCACTTCTATTTGGAGTAATGTAGCAAGCGTGTAGTGGAGGGGGATGGGGCTGCAGCCTGCATGAAGCTGTATACCATGAAAGCGGAGCAACTGGAGGAGACTTCTGACCGAGGGCTGCGTGTAGCTCTATGAAAACTAGGCAGCAGGAAATTACACCAATTTAAAGGCAAATATCACACCTGGGAGGCCCTGACCATTCTCTATGCAAGCAAAGAAAAGTAATACTTTTATAGGAGCAATACAAGGGAATAGAAGACCTCTAATAATACCTCTGCAGCTGTTTAGGGCCCTGGCTACACATTCAGGCTTCTGCCACATTGAAAATCCTGACATTGCACTGACCTTCTGCTGGCATCCCATTAAATTTTTATTTTTGTATGTTGATTGGAATGCTTTCTGGGTGATTAACTCGTTAAGGTTAAGCACCATAAATATACGGCACTTAGTCTGGGGCTTTAAATCCGCACATAGATTGCAGGAGCTTTTGTCCCATGCTGTATTTTTACTAACAAGACCTGAATAAGAGGACAGAAGTGGTTCTTAACCGCTGCTGCCTTTTCTTTTACAGGTTACATAGCGCTCAATGAGGCCATAATTCAATGAATGGCTGAGTGCTGCCTGTGGTTGGCTGAGCGCTCAGCCAATCAGACACAGCCCTTTCAGCAGGCGGGGATTTTAAATCTCTGCCTGCTGAAAGAGTTTCAGAGCAGTACAGAGGGACAAGCGGCTAGACGCACCTGAGCCCCGACAGTGGCGGAGAGGTGACCATATTTTTTAACACTTGGTAGGGATGATTTTCAGGGAAGGGCTTATATTTAAAGCCCTCCCCTGAAAATCGCTGCAGGGGTTGCCGGCAGCCCATTGCCTTCAATGGGGCTGTTGCTGGAAGCAGTGGCGGCCCCATTGCAAGCAATAGGAGAACATCGTGATCCTCTGTCACAGCTGCGGCACGGGTTTCTTACTCACGTGGGGAGAGCCATCATTACTGAACACTGTGACAGTGCTGTCAGTGTTCAGTGATGAGGAGACTCCCCGCGGGGAATATTTACACCCACCACAGACCTATGGTACACGCATGTCCTGAAACAAAATGATGAACCCATTCCTGTTCTTTATTTTAACATAAATGTAATTTGAAAATATAGAGCTACAAACCTCAAAAAATCTGGTTTTCTGCACATTACCATAATTAAACAAAAAAATGGAAACACATTCCATTAAAAAAAGGTATTAAAATGTCAATCTATGTCATAGTGGGGGAAAATATGGGGCCATAAAACCACCACGTGTGTAAAATCACAAACATTTCTGGTCTTTTAGGACCTAAACACTCTGGTCTTTAAAGGCTAAAGGGGTTATGTCACAGGAACTAACTTATCCTCTGTCCCCAGGTTAGGGGAAAAAGTATCTGACTAGTGGGGGTCTCTCTACTGGGATCCCATCGATAATGAGTTCAAGGGTCCCTAGTGTCTCAGAATAAATGGTGGTCACATGTGCATGCTTTGGCTTCATTCATTTCGGTGGCACTGCTGGAGATAGCTGAGCACATGTTCTCGACTGCAAGCGGCAGAATATATCCGTCTGCAGTGCTGGCTGTGGTGTTTGTGAAGATACGTAGACTGCATATAGTTGTAGCAGAGCGTCTGCTTTACAAGTATTAGTTTAGCCTCTGGATGGAAGCAGGAACATTTCTGTTCACAGATTGCGAGCCATAATCTTGTAAATGTGGAAATGAGAGAAAACCCATTAAAAACTCCTTATAGGTTGCTTTCACACATAGCTGATTTGCTGCAGATTTTGTTGCGGATTGCGCTACTTTAATTGCATTTAAATTGAAGGGGTGAGATCTGCTTCAGGTCCACAACAATACCTCCACCAAGTGGTGTGGAGTTTGGCGCAGATTTGCTGCAGATTTTTCTTGGTTGTGTCATTGGGGATCAATGTGAAGACGTTGGGTATAGCTTCTGCCACTAGGAGGCGAACATGGACCCCAAGCAAAGGAGGAGTTGACTTCTACCAGCTAGACCCCTTTATTAGCCACTCGGCTAAATCTGTTTTACCGTGGTGTCCATAAGAAGCAGATCTTCCCTGCTGTTGGTCTTCAAGATCCTGAAGCCCTTCTGGCTTGCCCGTTCGCTCACCCGAACTATGCTTAGGGCCGGTAAACTCGCACCCTTGGATGGCCGCAAGAGAGAGGCAAAGCCTTCTTTAGGTAGATGAACAGCATCCACTTGAACCCATGCATTTTTCTGTTTGCAAGCATGGGTATGGGCTTGAACCTCAGTTCCTTAAAGGGTAAAGTCTCCACTCGGTCGGTCCCTTTCCAATGGCCCTTGGCTTCCAGATCCGCATTTTATACTTTAATTTAGGAATTGGCACATTCTGCCCCTCTTTACCATCTCCCTTCAGCACTTTGAGACCTCAATTTGGTTTTAGATGCGTTACAATTGTCTCCCTTGGAGCCAGTACATGCCATTTCCTTCCATCTTCTGTCTTGGAAGTTCGCCTTCCAGGTAGCTGTCACTTGCATCTGATGCGTCGCCGAGCATGACATGTTACCATGCAAATGTTCCTATCTGGGACTTCATCAGGACAGGGCGGTCCTCTGTCCTCCCACCTTACTGAGGACATTGTGCTGCGCTCCTCCTGTCCGGAGCCTTCATACCCTCCGGGACATCATCTGCACAAGCTTGACGTCGTCCATACGCTACGGATCTTTCTTTCCCGTACAGAATCCTTCTGTCACTCTGATTCTTTATTCCTCATCCCCGACGGTCCTCGTTGAGGTCTGGTGGCCTCCACGTCCACCATCTCCTGCTAAATCCGGTTAGTGATCACTGAGGCCTACTGTGCCAAGGGCAGGACTCCGCCACTTCAGATAACGTGTGGTGGGTGCATTGTGGGCAGTATCCCATGATGTTTCTGCTCTCCAGGTTTGCACGGCTGCGACCTAGTCTGCGCTTCACATGTTCACGAAGTGCGTACTTCTGGATCTTCTGACGCTGCTCTTGGTCGCAGGATTTTGCAGGTGGCAGTACCCTGATCGCTTCTCCAGAGGGGTATAGCTGATAGGGAGGAGTCAACACTTCCTTACCTTAGTGTCCACCTCCAAGTGGCAGGAACTAGACCCCAATGACCATTCGAGAAAAGAATTTTTTTTTACAGTGAGTAACAAAGAACTCCCGTCTTTAGCTGCAGTAAATTGGCTGTGTGTGAACGCACCCTCCAACTTCCATCTGTGAGATCCTTCCCTGTACAACTCAAGCTTCAGTAAAGTGATGCATCCTGTGTTGCACCTGTAACTACTGCTGAAGGTGGGTTTTGCTTTGTTTTGCAGAGTAATGAGCCCCACGAGACCATGCCCATTGCTGCCTTTGGTCAAAAACAGCGGCCTTCTCGAACGTACATGACTCCGCCACGGTTACATCATCCACCTCACGTCCAGTCGCCCATCCTGGTGAGAGCGCTTACATCTTGGGCATTAAAAAGAAGCGGTAGCACTCACGTCCAAGGGTTGTGTCTTGTGTTCACTCGGATGTCACTGAGTTGCAATACCACTCACAGCCCAATGGACAAGTGAGGCGCTATTTAGAAAAATAAACCTTTTATCTTTTCTGGAATCTTGTACAATAGCTTTTACTATTTCCTATTTTGTTAGGACAGAAATTTTGTGTTTTTTCTTCACTTTTTCCTATTTTATTACCTATTTCAGGAAATGGATCCCTTGTTGGCGCAATCAACGTGGAAAACAAAATCTTCTAGTTCAGATAGTGACACTATAGGCGGTTTTCCTGTTGAATTCCTTATTCAAGTGGTAAGTGGAACTATCGCAGTTAGTGGGGGGGGGAGTTCATAAACAGAACCACATGTAAAGTGCCCTGTATGACGGGAAATCCGGACTGTCAGTGTATTATAATGTACAGAGTGATTCAAAAGTCAGGGCCACCCAGAATATCTTCTGAACGAAAAAAAGATACGAGGAGGAAACTTTGTAGAACACTTAGATGAGTGGGGAAAACGTCTTGGCACTGATGATGGTGTCTGTTGGCCAACTTAGATTCACCCATAGAAACGTCAATGTAAAGGGGGTCAAGGGATATAGGATTTAAGGATAGCATTACATCAGAAACTGATAGGTGCCGTTATATCTTCAGTATCTGCAACCATTTTCCAAGACTGCACAGCCACCGTGCCTAAATGTTTTCCTCAGCCATCCAAGTGTCCTACAAAGTTTCCTACCTATCTTTTCATTCAGAAGATCTTTTGGGTGGACCTGACTTTTGAATCACCTTGTACAGTTAAAGGGGTTGTCCCGCGCCGAAACGGGTTTTTTTTTTTCAATAGCCCCCCCCCCCCCCCCGACAGGTCGTCCCAGCGATGATCCTTCCTGCGCTTCTAAATGCAGACACAACTAACAATTTATCCTTTGTTGTTCAGTCCTGCCTGCATTTAGATTGGGCAATAAGCGTTCACATTCTTGCTGACTAGGGGAATCTGTATAATTTCTCAGCCCGTGTTAAAGGGCCTTAATTCATGTCTTTATATAATCTCTATTCTTAAAGGGGTTGTCTAGAAACAGCATAAAATAGCTGCTGGCCGTGCAGCCTGTGGAAATCCATTCTAGAATGTAAGAATGTGTGTAGACTAGAGGGGTGTGGCAGGGGGTGGAGCCTAACACTGCGCAGAACTTGGCATTGGGCTCTGCCATCACCCCAGTTGTCCCTCTACTTACAAATTCTCCCATCCTAGGATGGGTTTACGCAGGCTGCACTGGAGCATCTGTTTTGTCATACCTGGACAACCCCTTTAACAACTATTTATCAAGTTTGTTTCCCATCACAAAATTCATGATTTCATTTTTTTTCAGACCAGATTATCAAAGATCCTGATGATCAAGAAAGAACAAATCAAAAAGCTAAAAGACATGAACACAGAAGCTGAAAAGCTGGTGAGACTCTAGATTGTGGGCAGCGTTGTTTTTTTGTTTTTTTCTTGTTTCCTACTACATATAGAGCCTCTGTATTAAAGGGGCTGAGCTTAAAGGGGTTGTGCCAGCATGCAGAACACATTTTAGAATGTGCAGGGGGCTGCCGGCAATCGGCTGAGCTTTGTCATTGGCTGCAGTGGCAAGTTACGGGACGGTACAGGCCGACTACAGACTTTAATCTTAGGCCTCCCTCACACAGGCGTTTTTGTACAGCGTTTAGCACTGCCTTTTCAGTGCTGCGCTAAATGCTGTACAACGCTCCCATTCATTTCAATACGGCTGCTCACATGAGCGTCAAAACGCACAGCATCTTCAACTCTGCGCTTTGATAACTATTCATGTTCTATCTTTGTCTGTTTTGATACGTACGTCGCCCATGTACATGAATAGGAAGCAGTTTCAGTGCTGCTAAAAACGTGGCACAGCTTGGTACGTTTGTGACAGCGCTAAACGCAAGCTCTAGCTGCACTAGCCGTGGTTTGAAGACCCCACCTCCAGCAAGAGATTGCTGTGATTGGTTGAGCCAGCGCTTGATGAACCAGTCAGAGCAATCTCTTCCTAGAGGCGGGGTCTTCAAACCCCGTCACTAGCAACAGATGCTTCGCTGGCGATGACAAGTGCCCGGAGCTCCGGAAAGCAGTGGCAGGGACCCGAACGGTGCCAGCTAGGCGAGTATTTTTATTTTTCAGCTTCCTTGGCTGCATTTTCAGTCTTGCTGAAAATGCAACCAAAACCTTGTCAAAAATGCATGACAACGCTGCTGAAAGCACAGTAGACGCAGCGTTGAAAAAGCTGCGTTTCTACAAATTTCTGTGTGAGGGAGGCCTTAAAGACCAGTGTACAAAGTTTAAAAAAAAATTTTTAAATGTGTATTTTTTTACTTTTAAAAAATTACATTTACTTTCAAATAAAGTACAGGAATGGGCTCGGCGTTTTTGGTTTTGGACACTTGAGATATCATTTATATATATTTTTTTTAATTTAATTTTTTTAAACTTCTGTGCCCCCTTGACGTTATATACGACCTCTGGGGGACATGCCCACTTTATTTTATTTTTTTTGTTTCACACTTTTCCACTGTAACTGGTTTTTTTAGGAGCCCTAGTCACAGGGGAAAACCATCCCGTAATATGACAGTAGTCACTGTCAGACCCAGTCAGGGATCTACTAAGACCCTGTAGCACTGACATCCTGGGGGCCACTGGTAATAACGTGATTGACAGGTCCCTTGCAGGAAATGACATTGCTGCTTCCTGTATTCTCTACATAAGGCCTCATGTCCACGGGGAAAATAAGAATTAAAATCTGCAGCGTTTTTCCCGCATGCGGAACCGCGCCCCATAGGAATGCATTGACCGCCCGCGGGTAGATAAATACCCGCAGATGGTATTTAAAAGTGAATTAAAAAATTTCTAAAGCATGAAAAAAAATGGACATGCTCCATTTAGGTGCGGATCACGCGTGCGGGAGCTCATAGAGCACATAGCTCAATTGATCTCCCGCATGAAAAATAAAAGACAATTACAGTGCATCCGCAGCCCAAATCCGCGTTACAAATCCGCAGCGGATCTGATTTTCCCCGTGGAGATGAGGCCTAACGGTCACTGAGAGCTTTATAGCTAGTGAAGGAGAAGGCAGAAGCAGTTACACTTTGGTCTTTTCCTTCAGGTTCTCTCCTGTCTATGACAGCTGAGGATCTCACCTACTCCTGCTTGATTGCAGGAGCTTTAATCCCACGCTGTATATTTACTATCGGCCAGAATTAAAGCCCAGGATCAAGTACCGTATATTTATGGTGCTTGGCCCTCCAATGGATTAACGTTACGTTACCAGGGAGACTCGGAGCCGCCGGCGGGGAGAGGTCAGTACAAGCGCTTTTGTTTTGCCACTGGCAAGCCCTTTTTAGCCTTTTTCTCGGACGACCTCTTTAAGCTCTGACACGGACTTGGATGTTCATTGTCTTGATAACGGTTATCACCTAAATGTACATCTAATATTGTGCTGCTGGCTTTCCTCATTCGTCTATAATTTGTACTCTTTTCTTCCTAGAAATCCTACTCTGCACCGATCAGCATTGAGTTCCAGAGGCGATACGCTACAACTGTTCTAGAACTGGAGCAGCTCAACAAGGATCTCAACAAAGTTCTTCATAAGGTCCAGCAGTTTTGCTATGAGGTAACAAAGCCCCTTTTCTGGATTTACTTTACATCCTATGGTACTTTGAAGAGACATAAATGTGAACCTCTCCTCCGGAGTGGAGGAGTGAGCGTGGCTTCACATCTGCGTCGGAACCTCTGGCCGGAGGTTCCATCACAGATGCGGCTGCCAATACCGGAAGAAAAGTCGCTGCATGTCGTGCTATTTCTTTCGTCCAAAAGCGGGTGGACTCCATTATAGCAAACGGGGTTCCCCCTGCTGCTGTTCAGTTCTGTCTTGGGGATTCCCTTTTCCTGCTCCCCAAACAGAGGAAGGAAGAATCCACAGCACAGATGTCAGTGCACCCTTATATTATCTGCTGTCCATCCAACCACTAGCTCCTTTTTTTGTTTTTGTCTTTCAAGATGGCCACCTTGACCTTCTAATTACCTAATGCACCCTGTGCATCGTTAATCCAAGGCGGCACTTCACCTAGCTCTGATTGTCTGGCGTTGATTACAGTGTGTTGTCCCCAGACTGGAGGGTTGCCTTAAAGTGACCACCTGGCTCAGGGACAAAATTCTGTCCATGGACCTGAGGGAGGTATATTATCTGTACTCAATCTTCTCTGTCCCTCTGTTGCACCAGTTGCAGTCTAGTTTTCGGGTGGCCAAGATAGTTTAAAGATGGCGTCGGCTGTCTAATAATCTATAGTGCATTATTAGTGTAACAATACAAATGCAGTATACCTGATCTGTGACTGACCTTCTGCTTTTGTGATCAGCGCTGGCCAATCTCAGTCATGCATAGTCTAGTTTGAAAATGGCAGCGGCTGTATGGGCCACCCAAAAAAGAGGAACAGAACCAGTGCAACTGAGAGACAGAGAAGATTGAGTGCAGGTAATATACCGATTCCGGTCCCGAGATAGCATTTTGTCCGAGGACCAGATGGTTGCTTTAGAGCATGTAGCTGGACTTCCGCCCACTGGCTGTCTTCTGCTCCTCTCTGGTGGCACAGTGTGCATTAGAGGCAGGTCTTCTAGCTCACTCGTCCAGCATGCAGCAAGTCAGCTAGATTGCAAGGGTTTTTTACTTCACCTCTTAAAGTGCATCAGCGATGCTAGTTGCAAATTACAGCAAAACTTTAAAAAATCTTATCATTTACAAAATCTTGGCTGCCATCAGAAGTTCTTTAGTGTGTGATTTACACAATGTGGTACAGGGCTGACTTAAATGGACATTCTGGGTAAACTACTGTATTATGCCTAGTGCAAACCCTGTAGGGATGGTGCATGTCACAGGGATTCAAAGAATACCAAAAGGGCAACCCCTGTCTCCTGCACCACCGCCTCAGAACCTGCACTAGTCATAAGAGTTTTGCTTAAGAATCACCGCCTCAGAGCTGTGATAATGCTTGGCAGACATAGTCTCTGTGTATAGCACAGGCCTCAGGATGCAGTGATGGTGGTGGTGTTGTGCAGGGCATTACTGCTACTCCCACAAGGTAACGATTCTTTGGTGTAAGCTGCCTGGGTTTTGAAACCTAAAATAAGTAAAGGGCGTGGAGAAAAAAAAATCCAAGACTCCGCTCTGTCCTTTTTAATACTTTGGTGACGCTTTTGTAATCTAAATGTCTGCGCACTTTTCTCTTGCTTCCATTGTGTCGGGGGAAGACCTGTTTTGTTTCACAGGATATCTTAATTTTTGTTTTTATTTTCATACTTACAGCTTGCTCAAGATCAGGGACTTCAGCCAGCGAACCAGCCAACCGACATGAGACGGCGCTGCGAGGAAGAGGCTCAGGAGATGGTCCGTCAAGCAAACACGTCCAGCGGGCAGCCATGTGTGCAGAACGAGAGTTTGACAGACCTCATATCAAGGCTCACAGCTATCCTACTACAGATAAAAGTACGATGTCCGCACTTTAGCCACAGACGTCATTGCTGTACTTCCTTCCTACAGGCTCTTGTAACCACTGTGTAACCTTCTCTCGTAGTGCCTCGCGGAAGGAGGAGACCTGAATTCTTTTGAGTTCAAGTCTTTAACAGATTCGATTAATGACATAAAGAATTCAATAAACCCTTCTAATATCAGGTGAGTAATTGGAAAACATGGATATATTTGGTTCCCCATGCATGATCCACCTCCTCATTGAAATTGTTTATTCAACTTTGGCACAAAAAATAAAAGGAACGAATAGAATTGCCGCGAATATTAATTATAGCTTTCTGAGACTTCACAAATGTGGAGAATCCAACCATTGGGGCGTCTACTAAGCCCAAATAGACTGGTGCTTGGTTGCCCATTTCTGCATTATGAATGGAGCGCTCACTGCGTATGATCAGCCAGCACTTTCTTCATGCAGCCCTTCATTGACAGGCAGAACGGGACACAGGAGTTGCATTCTGCAGATTAGTGGAGGTCTTCATGGTGAGCCCCCTTCTGATCAAGTTATTCCCTATACTGTGGATACGGAACAACTTGCAATTGTGGTTCAACCACATTTTTTTTTTTTTTGTGCCATATTGCTCCTCCCACTCCCTTCCCATAACCTCTTACCCTCCCCATCCATTTCTTTGTGACCCCACATTTTTGATCAGTTTTCACAGTCAGTCTTGCTTGACGTTTATACTAGTTAGTTCAGGTAGGTGTCTGCTGCAATGGTCTTAGTTGATGTCCAAAACCGTAGATAAGTCATAGCTCAGGGAAGCTGGAACTAGTAGAGTTGGGAATTGTAAGTGTTGGGTAGTTACAAAAGTTTGCAAACAAAAATAAGTTAAATACTTCTATATACCGTACTACTTTATCTCTTTCTACATATAGCTATATTTAGACATCATTTTTTTTGCATTTTTTTTGATGTGTACAATACCTATATCTAAACTTTTTTCAGAACTTCTAGTACAAAAATAAATAGAATTTATTGTACAAAACTTCCTCGTGTTAAAGCACAAAATACATATAATGAAAATGTCCCACAGGTCATTTTCTGCTGAAGAGGCATATGCATTTCTTGCCTCCGACTCGGAGTCTGCAAGTGAGGATGACACCCCATTCATCCTGTCATCCTCCTCATCCAGCGAGGAAGAGGAGGAGGAACTCCTGAGAAGGCACCCCAGGACAACCGTCAAGGCAGCTTCTGACACTAGTGACGGCACATGGATCCCCCCACCTGAAAATTATGAGTCTCAGAATCCTAAGTTCACGGGCCGCTCGGGGATCAAGTTTGACACATCAGGGCTCAGAAAGATAGACTTTTTCAAGTTCTATTTCACTGATGACTTTATTGAGTTAATGGTGGCGCAGACCAACTTGTATGCCAAGCAGTTTCTCGCCCAAAACCCCACATCTGTTTATGCCCAGCACCGGGGGTGGACCCCCGTAAACACAATGGAGATGGAGAAATTTTGGGGCCTCTTATTGAATATGGGGCTATTGAAGAAGCCATCCATTGGGGATTATTGGAGCTCAGACACATTGTACCACATCCTGCTCTTCCACATGACCATGTCTAGGATGCGTTTTGAGGCAATACTGAGGTTCCTCCATTATAACGATGACAAGCAGTGCCCATCCCAAGATGACCCTGGTTTTGACCGTTTGTATAAAATAAGACCCCTCGTAGATCATTTCAGTGCCAAGTTTGCCCAGGCGTACACCCCTGAGCAGCGCATTGCTATTGACGAGTCCCTGGTACGTTTTAAGGGGAAGCCTCAATTCTGCCAGTACCTTCCAAGGTATGGCGTGAAGGTACATAAGCTGTGCGAGAGTACGTCGGGGTATATCCACAGCTTTAAAATCTATGACCGGAAGGACGCCAGAATTGAGCCCCCAGAATGTCCCCCCGGTCTGGGGATTGGTGGGCAGATAGTGTGTGATTTAGTGCACCCGCTACTGGACCAGGGCTACCACCTCTACCTGGGTAACCTATATACCAGCATCCCATTATGTAAGTACCTCGGTTCCAGAAGTACTGTGGTCTGTGGCACCGTACGAAAAAATCAGAACGGCCTCCCTAAGACGCTGCTTGGGCAAAAGCTTAAACATGGTGAAAGCAGGGCATTCTACAGCGATAATGTATTGTGCGTCAAGTATAAGCATGAGAAGGATATGCTTATATTGAGCACAATACACAATCATAACAGCACCCCCGTGCCAGTACAAAGTACCAGTGCAGAGACCCCCACGCCAGTATGCATCCAGGAGTGCGATAAGTACATGGGAGGGGCCGGTCTGTCAGATCAAGTGCTGAAGCCCTACAGCGCCATGGGGCAATCGAGGGTGTGGTACAAGAAGCTGGGCGTGCACATCGTACAGATGGCGCTGTATAACGCTTACGTGCTATCCCGATGTGCGGGATACGGAGGAACCTTCCTGGAATTCCAAGAGGTGGTGATAATGACCCTAATATTCGGGGACCGGCAAAAGAAGGTCCCAAGCACGTCTGCTGCCAGCAGCGAGGTCAGCTGTATCGTAGCAGGGCAGCATTTTCCCAGCGAAGTTCCCCCAACTAGAAAGAAAGGAAGGTCCCAGAAAAGGTGCCGAGTGTGCTCCAAGCTGGGGGTGAGGAAGGACACCATCTACCAGTGCGACACCTGCCCCTTAAAACCTGGACTTTGTATGAAAGACTGTTTTAGAATATATCACACATCCCCGGTGTATGCGTACCAGGAAAGGGAGGGGACATCTTCTGGAGTTCAGGGTGCCCGAGTGGTGCCCGGGCAGCATTTTCCCAGCGAAGTTCCCCGAACTAGAAAGAAGGGAAGGAACCAGAAAAGGTGCCGCGTGTGCTCCAAGAGGGGGGTGAGGAAGGACACCATCTACCAGTGCGACACCTGCCCCGTCAAACCGGGACTTTGTATGAAGGACTGCTTTAGGATTTATCACACTACCCAGGAATAGCAATTTTATTTACCCCCCCTTACTTGTACTTCGCATGCGAACATACACTGCTCAAAAAAATGTGGGGACCACTTGGATTACACATCGCATAACGCTCCCCACGGCGTCTCCAGACTTTCACATGTGCAAATCTGCTTTTATATGGTGCCAGTGACTGCCCTGCCAATTGTGGTGGCCTTGGGCAAATGCCAATTGAGCTTCAGGGTGCCGGGCTGTGAGCACGGGTCCCGCTACAGGATGCCCTGCCCTTATGGAGTCTGACTGTTTGCTCAGTAGCCACTGGGAGGTCATTTTATAGGGTTTTGGCAGCTCTCCTCCGATCCTGATGCTGGGTTCATTCCCATCTAAGGGTCTGTCCAGTTCTGCTTGTGTAATGGCCGTGAGCTGATATCTGCTCCATGCTCCTGTGCTGGAAAATGGCAAACCACCTTGTATGGAGGAGCAGGACCACCTGTACAACCTGATGGGGCCTGATGTACCACTAGTGACAAGGACCCCAGCACAATGCCGAATTAGGGAAGAATCGGTTAGGAAAGCAAAAGAAATTGCCTTCCTTTTTGGGGGTGGCCTGCTGCCACCTCTCCGGGCCTCTTGTCACTCATTTGCACTAAAGCGGGTGAAATGGATTCACAATCACTTCTGACTCTTAAACCTGCTATTACACAGCAACATTGCTCCCCTGCAAAATGCAGAGTAAGAAACGCTAATTTATGCCGCCAGCTGAATTCCTCCATAGTCCTAAAACGGAGAGGTCCAGGTGCCGGTTGCAATCTGCATAGCTCCTCCAGCGTTTGCAGGGAAGAAACGCTGCTGTGTGATATCAGAAGGCGGCTAACGCTCACATTGTCCCGACAATTGCCAGGCTGAAACTGCAAATGCTGTTACACCGTAACAATTGGTGCTATTACACGAGCGTTATCGGCGCAATGGCTGTCTAAGCCTACTACACTGTGGCCTTTTTTCCCTGTAAAACGCAGGTGGAGAAGCGACAATTGCAGCCGGCAGCTCGGCTCATCATAGCGATTTAACTGACAAGTCCAGGTGCCGGCTGCGATTGGCGTAGGTCCACCTATGTTCTCCAGCTGAGAAATGCTCATGTAGTGGCGCCCCAACGCTGATGCTTAAGTGTTCATGAGAATTTTTTGCAGTGTGCATACCCCCAAAATAATGCAAAACATTGGGCCTCCCATGTGACCTTGTGGAAAGAGGCAGTGAGCGCCCCCTCGTGGGGCAGATAGAAGGAAGGGCAGTCTGGGCCTCAAAGGGAAGGCCCTTCGGTGAACGATGATGAGGCTGTTTTCCGGAACAGGCTGTAAAAGGAGCGCCTAATGGACTATGGGGACCCCTGGTGTTGATTCTGAGAAGCAAAGGGGTTGTTGGTTGCTAATGTCAGCGCTTTTTTTTTTTTTTTTCTTTTTTCAAAGCTCGTTGCTTGCTGTCGGTGAACGGAACCCTTCTGGAATCTTTTAAACCAATATGTTTCTCTTCTTGCAGCTGTTTTCAGAACAACGTCGAGATCCACGTGGCGCACATTCAGAGCGGACTGAGTCAGATGGGAAACCTGCACGCCTTCTCCGCCAATAACACAAACAGGGACTGATAATCCGCCCTTGTTTAAATTTTTTTTTTTCTCCTTCCAGCCCGGACTTGTCTATAATTTGCAGATGACAAACTTTTTGTTTGTTTGAAAGAAGAAAAAAAAAAAAAAGAAAATGACAAAAAAAAAAGTGAACCAGCATTACGGACATCACCTGTTTTATTTACCTTTTTGTCCTATGGATACACAACTGCACCGCGGAGCTGTTAGCATCGCTGACCCGCCTTCAAAATGGAGCAAGTGGAGAGGAAATGTAATGCCCACTGATCCCTGCAGGCGGCCCACCATCGTGCTGATCTGTATTATCCCGCTTGAGTTTCTCGGTTATGTAGGTGGAGCTGTAGCTGCGGCTTTAGAGCGATTGGGGAAGTGAGAGAAAAGCATGACAAATCAAAGGACTTGCAAGAAGAGGAGGAGAAAGAGGAGCGGCGCCCCTCACACCTTGTTTTTTTTTATTTCAAATTCACTTAAAGGGGTTTTGCAGTTTTGATACACTTAAAGGGTATCTGCACTTTCCTAAAACTTTTGACTGGTCATAGAAGCATGTCCATGTTTCTGTTCTGGGTGCTGAGTCCCACTGATCGGTAACGTGAAGAGGCTGCAGTGCTCACCCAGACTCTGTACCGCTTCAACTGTGTCCATTAGTTTTTAGCAGTTGAAGACGGACTTGAAGATGTCTTTAGACTTCCGATGACAAGTTCACAGCTGCCGAGAAGAGCCACGCTCTGCAGCCCTTTCGTTACCGCGATCAGTGGTGGTCTCAGCTCCTGCACCCCCAACTGAGCAAAACTGTTGACAAGTTTCTATGACTTGTCAGGTCTTCTGTCTTTATGATTTCACTAAGCTTTTTGGGGGTAATTCATAAAAACAGCTATTCTGCATTAAAAAAAAAAGGTTGCATATTTTTGCACATCTATTTTGCAAAAACATGCAACTTTTTGGAATTTTCTGCCTTCCTAGTCACTTTTGTAAAGTGCTGCCCATTAAATCCACTATAATTTTAGGCCTGAAGCTTGTATACCGTTTATAGTGGTAATGTACACAAGGGGTTACCATGTGTAGACATCAGGAGGCGGCGCACGGGTGGCCTAAGATGTGGCACATATATTATGGTGCTTGCACCCTTTCAATATATTTGGCACATCTTACGCCAGCTGATGTGTAAAACACCTCATTTAGGTAAATGGACCTCATTGTTTTCTACAGGGATTCTATCACCAGGTTCATGGAGCTTGACACTGTCCCGAGCTCCATTTCACAGCGGCGGGCGCTACTGGCCTCTCCCCGCCTGCATCATGCACACTTACCGCTCTCTGCCTATACGCAAAAGGAGAAAGGGACATCGGTGTGCATGATGTGGGCAGGGAGAACCCAGTAGGGCCCGCCTCCATGAGACGGAGCTCAGCACAGTCGGACGTAATGAACCTGGTGACGGGATCCCTTTTAAAAATGTGGAAACCCTTTTAAGAAATAGTATATGATCTCCAGCATTCTTCCGTAGTCTGTGGACTTTCATGGTCACGGACGGTCCATATTTGTAGCTGTGGCCCCAGCAGACGTCACCCGCCCAGATGAGGATTGCGGCATCGGTCGTGTAGTGGATGCAATTTATCATTTGGCCTAAAGCCGTAATCTCCAGCAAGGTTGCAGTGTGTCCCCAGATGTTTATCTTGTACAGACTTGTGTATTGGGTTGTTTGCTAGAGGTGAACCAATCACATTTGTTTTAAGAGCTAGATGTAGGTAAAATGTTCCCTGATATTTTAGAGCCCACAAATAATGAAGTATTTTATGGTATTGTACAGAGCAGAGACGCCCCGGGGCTCAGCCGGGGGCGCGTGTATAGTTTAAAAAGAAAAAAAATATTCTAAGAGTTCTGGTGTACTTTTGTATTTTCTTTCACGTGTTCGACCATCACTACAGGAGGGCTGATGTGTTGTGTGTGCGGACTCATGAGGGGTTTATATTTTAATAAAGCAGCATATGGTTAGAGAGACAATACACACTGGGCATTGTGGGCTTGTTTCCAGAGTGTAGTGCTACTTCGGAGCGCCATGTTACACCTTACAGGTAGAATTATTGGACATAAACTGTCGGTTTCTCTATACATTACTAATCCTGTACTGATCCTGAGTTACATCCTGTATTATACTCCAGAGCTGCACTCACTATTCTGCTGGTGGAGTCACTATGTACATACATTACTGATCCTGAGTTACATCATGTATTATACTCCAGAGCTGCACTCACTATTCTGCTGGTGGAGTCACTGTGTACATACATTACTTATCCTGTACTGATCCTGAGTTACATCCTGTATTATACTCCAGAGCTGCACTCACTATTCTGCTGGTGGAGTCATTGTATATACATTACTTATCCTGTACTGATCCTGAGTTACATCCTGTATTTTACTCCAGAGCTGCACTCACTATTCTGCTGGTGGAGTCACTGTGTACATACATTACTTATCCTGTACTGATCCTGAGTTACATCCTGTATTATACTCCAGAGCTGCACTCACTACTCTGTTCATGTTACCAAAGCTACTGTGTAACGCTTTTCTGATGAGTTTGTTAGACATAGCAACAACTCAGCCCCATTCAAACACATGATCCTCAGCTGCAGTACCACATACACCCCCATGGGTAAGAATGGTTGTGTTTCTGAAAGAAATCAGCCATGTTTTTCTAATCTGCTGCTCCCCCCCCCCCCCCCCTTTCCCTTTGAGGAGGTGTATTTTCCTGAGGCTGCTGCGGTCGTCTACCACTTAAGGTACTTTTAGAATGAACAATCTTTGAATTGTGAGTTTGCGTTTAGACTGAACACTTTCCGTTCGCCATTAATTTTATGTAGGCGTAAAAATTGTTGTCTTCACTCATATTTGGTTTAAGCAGCGCTCATTCAGTCCTCCTCAGTCATTTATACAGCGAATGTGAATGATTTCTTGTTCGAACGAGCCAACGATGTATCTGCCTGTGAATGGAGTGACAATACTCGCTCGTGCAACTGAGAAATCTGCTCGTCTAAAAGGGCCCTTAATTTTTTATCTGAATTGCTCTAAGTATGAGTCTATCGAAGTTTTTTTTTTTTTTTTTAAAACACAAGATGACGTGCCTGGGAGGAGATGCCTAACAGGGCAACCCCGCAATGATTGTGCCTGTGCTATCTTAGGCTATCGAAGGAAGCAGTGGAAGTAATTGCTGAACCACTCACCAGAATCTTTGAAAATTCCTGGAGACAGGAGAAGTCCCAGACGATTGTAGAAGAGTAAATGTTTCTAGCTTCACAAAAAAAACGAAGAAGATAGGCCCAGGAAACTACAGCCCTGTGAGCCTGACTTCTATTTTGGGAAAGATCAGGAAAAATGCAGTAATTAACCAGAGCCAGCATGGGGTTGTAAAGGTCCATTTACACAGGACGAGTGTTGGGCAAACGCTGCCTGACACTCGTACCTGTATCCCTGTGCTCCTGCACAGGAACAGGAACTAGCAGAGCTGGCTCACACATGGAACGTCCAGCAGGGGGGGTGGGGGCAGTGCAGGAGATTTCTCTCCTCTCACTCCCCCGCCCCTCTCCACTGAGATATACAGCGTCTGTTTGCTATGGAACGGCGACTGTTTAAACTGCACCATGAGCGATGAGCTTCATCGCTCATCTTTTATGCTGCATAAAAGATGAGCGATGAAGCTCATCGCGCGGTTTAACAAGGGGCTGTTCAATAGCAAATGGCCGCTGTGTATGTCAATGGGGAGGGTTGGGGGGAGTGAGAGGAGAGAAAGCTCAGGCACTGCCCTGGCCCCCCTGCTGGCTGCTCAATGTGCGAGCCAGCTCTGCTAGTTCCCGTGCAGGAGCGCGGAGACACAGAGTTGAGTGGCCGGCATTGTTTGCCCAACACTCGCCCTGTGTAAATGGCCCTTTACAAACCAATCATGTCAGACTAATTTCCTTCTATGGCAGAATCACTGACTGGGTTGATCAGGGAAATGGGTGGATATAGAATATCTTCACTTTAGAAGAGCATTTGACAAAGTATCTCATACTATTCCTATTGAAAATATGACCAAGTATGGGATTGACAAGACAACTGTTGAGTGAATTCACAACTGGCTGAGTGATCGTACTCAAAGAGTGGTCATAAATGGCTGCACATCGAAGTGGAAGAATGAAAAAAGCACATACAGAATGGGAGGACTTGGGCTAAGCCGCAGCATATGTGAAAAAGACTTGGGTATACTAATAGATCATAGACTGAACATGCGTCAACAATGTGATGCAGCAGCCAAAAAAGCAAACACAATTCTGTGATGTATTAAGAGAAGTATAGAATCTAGATCTAGGTAATGCCCTCCCTCTACTGTTCGTTAGGCCTCATTCACACGAGCATTGCCATCTTACACTGGTCTCATCGGGGCCGAAAATCGCATTCGTGAAGAATAGTTGTGATTGAGTCTCGCAATTAATCAGCGTTTCCTTGTCCATTCGTTTTGGCGTATCGTGGGAAAAACACGATGAAGAGCAGAATTCCGCCGGTCGACAGAAATCCTCGAAATGACTTCTAATGCTTTATTAGAGCCAGCTGTCTCTAATATGCAGGTAAACTCCCATAGGAGTCTATGGGATCCTCCACCATTTTTCATCAAAAGGTCAACTTTAGCTTGCAAAAAGCAAGGCTGAGAGGAGGCTTAAAGGGGTTGTCCCGCGGCAGCAAGTGGGTCTATACACTTCTGTATGGCCATATTAATGCACTTTGTAATGTACATTGTGCATTAATTATGAGCCATACAGAAGTTATAAAAAGTTTTTCACTTACCTGCTCCGCTGCTGGCGTCCTCGTCTCCATGGAGCCGACTAATTTTCGCTGTCTAATGGCCAAATTAGCCGCGCTTGCGCAGTCCGGGTCTTCTTCTTATCTCAATGGGGCTCCGTGTAGCTCTGCCCCGTCACGTGCCGATTCCAGCCAATCAGGAGGCTGGAATCGGCAATGGACCGCACAGAAGCCCTGCGGTCCACCGAGGGAGAAGATGCCGGCGGCCATCTTCAGCCGGTAAGTAAGAAGTCACCAGAGCGCGGGGATTTAGGTAAGCGCTGTGAGGATTTTTCTTTAGGTCCCTGCATCGGGGTTGTCTCGCGCCGAACGGGGGGGGGGGGGGGGGGGGGGGTTTGAAAAAAAAAACAAACCCGTTTCGGCGCGGGACAACCCCTTTAATAGCTGTCTACAAGTATCTGAAGGGTTGTCACAGTGCAGAGGGATCAGCCCTATTCTCATCTGCACAAGGAAAGACTAGAAGCAATGGGATGAAACTGAAAGGGAGGAGACACAGATTTGATATTAGACCGTGAGGGGGATCAATAAATCTTATTTGTATAGCACCAACTTATTCCGCAGCTCTTTCAGGTAATTTATTTATTACTCCCCACCAATCTGGGTTCTCATTCTACTGACCTCGGAAGGATGGAAGACTGAGTCATCAGGAATTGAACTTGCAACTTTCAGGTCGTAGGCAAGAGCTTACACTCTGCACCTCACGAGGCTCATGAGTGGAACAGGTTGCCATGGAAGGTGGGGAGTTCTTCAGAGGCTGAACAGACTTCTGTCTGGGATGATTTAGTGATTCTTGCACTGAGCAGGGGGCCGGACCCGATGACCCTGGAGGTCCCTTCCAACTCTACCATTCTATGATGGTGCAGTGAATGGAGGTGCAGTGGGCCAGGGATCGGTCCTGACAGCCTGCCTCCATTTACAGTAAACAGTCATAGATGAATGACTGCCTGTTTGCATGGGCTGATTTGTTCATTTTTTAGGCATGCGTAAACTGAATGATAAATGAATTATCATTCATTTCTCGCTGTGTGCATGTTCTTACATTGAATGACAATCATTCAGATTCTTGTGGTTTGTGGGAATCTGAAGATTTGTCGACCCGTAGAAATGGGTCGTAAGTCCTTACGCCTCTATCGCTATAACAGTTTGTGAAAGATGATCAGAAGGGTCAGGAACACTATCCTTTCTCCTTAGGTAGAACACCTAGAAGGTAAATGAGGGAGGAGACTTATGAGGCCATTCATACTCTTCTGGCTAATATGCAAATAAGATGGAACAATACCTCTGCAGTGCCACCTATTGGAAGGCAGCATGCCTGCAAGTCAATGTTAGACTCTTTATACAAGCCTTGTAACAATGACTAGATATTGAAAGCCAAAATCCATACACAGACCACTGTTTCAGGGTGTTTCCTCCACATCAGTGTGCAGTAGGTTTCTGGCTTGGCTAGCGAGAAGCCTGTGAGGTGGGTCAGGAACCCTATTTTTTTCTCCTTAGGGCGAGCGCCTAGAAGGTGAGTAAAGGAGGAGCTTTATAAGGCCATTCATGCTCCCCTGGGTAAAATGCAAATAAGGCAAATGGAACAATACCGCGGCAGCGCCACCTATTGGATCAGAAAACGCACACCTGTTAATTAAATCATGGAATGCAGTTCTGCATTGTTCCACTAGGGGGAGCCAGCACCCATTAGATCTCTTTTCCTTGCAGTTTTGGCCATCGCTGACCGGGACATGTCTTGTTTTTTGTCATCACTTCTTAATGGCAGCTGCAGTTATTTTGATAGATCAGACTTTTACGGATGTAGTGATACCAAATACATATTTTTGCTTAATTATTTAGGTTTTTTTATTGCAAATATGGCAAAAGGTTTTTTTTTTTACTTTTATTACTTTAAAAAAAATATATAATTAATAAAACCCTATTGTTTTTATTTTTACACTTTCTTTTAGTCCCCAGGGGGGGACCACAACCAGCGATGCTTTAATCGCTCCTGCAGTATGATGTAATGCTATAGCATTACGTCATACTGCAATCTGACAGGCAGCCTATTAAGCCACCCCACAGGGACGGCTTGATGGGCAGGGTGCCAAGACAGCCATGGGGCCTTTCAGAAGGCTCCCGGCGGCCATGACACCTGGATGGCTCCCACGCTCTCACCGCAGGGGCACCGTACATGACCCCCGAACATCGGTCGGGGGATTTAAATGCCCCGTGTCAGAATTGACAGCGACATTTAAAGGGTTAATAACTGCGATTGGTCATGCAGCCGATTGTAGCTATTGCCTGCAGGTGTCAGCTGTAATAAACAGCTGACGCCTGCACTGTATGGAGGGAGATAGCGGCGCGATCTCCCTCCATAAACGTCCTGCAAGGGCAGGACGTAAAAACACTATGGGGCCGTCACTAAGGGGTTAAAGGAAACCTGTTACCGGTTACGAGCATCATAAACTAAGGTATGGTGTTATAGACGTGATAAGAGAAGAGGGTGTACAGGCAGCACTCACTCAAGAGCCACAAGGGCCGGACCACCAGCCAAATGCAAGGCCACGGAAATAGGAAGCCGGAGCTTGGCTCCACCAAAGAACCTGCAGCAAGCGATGAAGTCCACGGCAGCAGAGATGGCTGCAGTAAAAGTTTGAAACTTCATTCCTCCATACAGAGAGCCGCTACGCTTCGACTTATGAATAATTCTTGACAAACATCTATCCATCGGTCTAAGCGTAGCGGCTCTCTGTATGGAGGAATGACGTTTCAAGCTTTTACTGCAGCCATCTTTGCTGCCGTGGACTTCATCGCTTGTTGTAAGTTATGGCGCTCACAGGGCCGGAGACCGGAGAGGGTTTTTTTTCTTTTAATTTATGTACCCAGTTCCCACGGCGTCATCCCTGAAAGCTGGTGCGCGGACTTCTGTAGAGATCGACGGTTTTTGGTGTTCATAGCTGGTGCCAGGTGCCCTGCAATCCCTGAGCTCTATGTGTGCTGTAACATGGCTACATCAATTGTGGCAACTTCATGTCTAAGGTGGTTGTTCAATGCTCGAACAGGTGTGCGGCTTATTGAACACCTTACCCTCTATATAGCCCCACAGGTAAGTCTGCAGCTATAAGGTCTAGTGATAGCAGTAGCCACAGACCCTGACATGATTCTGTCTGATTGGGACCCCCACCAATCCTGTGCTGTCAGGCGAGGGGGATCTGCAAATCGGATGTGTGAGAGTCCGGTGTAAAAGGAGAGGATCACACAAGCATATCCCAGTGCAGAAACCATCAGATGCCCCCAGGTGTAGAGCTGACAACGGGGTCTGGTGGTGGGATGTCACCAGGTGTAGAGCTGACAACGGGGTCTGGTGGTGGGATGTCACCAGGTGTAGAGCTGACGACAAGGTCTGGTAGGGGCATGTCACCAGGTGTAGAGCTGACAACGGGGTCTGGTGGGGGGATATCACCAGGTGTAGTGCTGACAATGGGGTCTGGTGGGGGGATGTCACCAGGTGTAGATCTGACAACAGGGTCTGGTCGGGGGGTGTCACCAGGTGTAGATCTGACAACGGGGTCTGGTAGGGGGGATGTCACCAGGTGTAGAGCTGACAACGGGGTCTGGTAGGGAGGATGTCACCAGGTGTAGATCTGACAACGGGGTCTGGTAGGGAGGATGTCACCAGGTGTAGATCTGACAAAGGGGTCTGGTAGGGGGGATGTCACCAGGTGTAGATCTGACAACGGGGTCTGGTAGGGGGGATGTCACCAGGTGTAGAGCTGACAATGGGGTCTGGTGGTGAGATGTCACCGGGTGTAGCGCTGACAACGCGGTCTGGTGGTGGGATGTCACCAGGTGTAGAGCTGACAACGGGGTCTGGTGGTGAGATGTCATCGGGTGTAGAGCTGACAACGGGGTCTGGGGGTGGGATGTCACCGGGTGTAGAGCTGACAACGGGGTCTGGTGGTGGGATGTCACCAGGTGTAGAGCTGACGACAAGGTCTGGTAGGGGGATGTCACCAGGTGTAGAGCTGACAACGGGGTCTGGTGGGGGGATGTCACCAGGTGTAGTGCTGACAATGGGGTCTGGTGGGGGGATGTCACCAGGTGTAGATCTGACAACAGGGTCTGGTCGGGGGGTGTCACCAGGTGTAGATCTGACAACGGGGTCTGGTAGGGGGGATGTCACCAGGTGTAGAGCTGACAACGGGGTCTGGTAGGGAGGATGTCACCAGGTGTAGATCTGACAACGGGGTCTGGTAGGGAGGATGTCACCAGGTGTAGATCTGACAACGGGGTCTGGTAGGGGGGATGTCACCAGGTGTAGATCTGACAACGGGGTCTGGTAGGGGGGATGTCACCAGGTGTAGATCTGACAACGGGGTCTGGTAGGGGGGATGTCACCAGGTGTAGAGCTGACAATGGGGTCTGGTGGTGAGATGTCACCGGGTGTAGCGCTGACAACGCGGTCTGGTGGTGGGATGTCACCAGGTGTAGAGCTGACAACGGGGTCTGGTGGTGAGATGTCATCGGGTGTAGAGCTGACAACGGGGTCTGGGGGTGGGATGTCACCAACCAATCGGGACAACACAGCTTATGGACCTTCCAGAGTCCACTATTGACCATGTTATTTGGGGATGTAGACCATCCGGTGTATGCGGTGCCGTCACGTTCAGGAAGACCCTGTAAACTGACAGAACGTGGACAACGAAGCCTTGTAGAAGCTGTAAAGACATCCCACATAGTGTCTGCTCTCGCTTAGGTGGTCTCACAGGACATAGGGACATCTGTTAGCACCAGAACCCTTTGTAGGGAACAGCATGTGAAGGGTTACCATGGATGAGCAGCTGCACCCATCACAGCAGTGACTGCACAGCGGCACCTGCGATGGGTCTTGGAGCGACAGACTGTAAATGAGTGGAAGAAAGTGTTGTGGACAGATGAATCGCAGGACACCATCTTCACATCGGATAGCAGCACTTGGGTGTGGCGGTTGTCTGGAGAGCGGTGTCTACGTGACTGCATCGTCCCAACAGTGAGGTTTGCAGAAGTTTCTGTTATGGTAGGAGGTTCTGCTGGGAAGTACTGGGGCCGTTGGTTATAGTGACGTTCACCTTCAACACCAATGGGTACAATGATATTCCAGACAATGTGGCATTACCAACATGTGCTTCTACCAACATAACCCAACACCATGCCATGCGGCACGCAGTGTTACAGCTCGGTCTGAGGAGCAGAACGTCTGCAAACTTCATTGGCCGACCCAAAGTCCATATCTCAACCCTATCGAGCATCTTTGTGACGAACTAGAATGCCGTATCACGCGCCCAACACACCCATCATCCCTGCATCACTATCTGAAGATCTCGAGGAATGGAGGCAAATCCCTCCACCCTTCTATGGGGATTTGGGGGAAAGCGGCCATGGAGAATTACTGCAGTCATTGAAGCCAAAGGCGGCCAACACCAGATGGAAAAATGGGAATAAGGTCCAACTAATTTTACTCCAATGAACATGAGCGTCTATAACATTTCCCAACAAGCAACAGCATGATACATCATATCTACAACTACGCTCTACGGTTATTTACCGACTGCACTGGATTTACCGATCTTTCTTCCCTTACGTATCAGAACGACATAAGCAGCAACCAATACAATAACAGAACGTTCCTCTTTGTGCCGTTACTGAAGTCATCTGACACTCTAATCCCCATTGAACACAGCCGGTAGCGCACACAGGTCGAGCCGCTATAAACGTCACTGACCTCCATTGTAACAGTGTAAGAATTGTACATTACAGGCGGAAACAATCATGCAAAAGTAAATACCCCCTACACCCAGATATACGGGCACTAATGACTCGTCATCACATTTAGGAGGTCACTTACATTCAGGATTGTTCATTATACTTGCAAGAGGCCAACACAGATTATGGCTACAGGTTCATAATTAACGAGTGTGATGGGGGATAGTGCGCTTGTTCATCCTGAGCTTCCTGATACAGGACACTGGAGATATATGCACCCTTTGTGGCCTATGGAAGGTTGCCTTATCACTGATGAGTCTATAAATGGTAATGATGGTCAACTAAACTAAAGGACAAATGGAGGAAAAGCTTCAACCGTCATCGTAACAAAGGTTACCAAGAATGTGGGAAGTTTGGAGTTTGCAGAGATTGTGTTCCCTCCTTCTGATGCCAGTAATGTGCCCCCTGATGTATAATGCTGCCAGCTGAACGCCTGGTGCCATGGAATTCATTGATAGAAATCTGACTTCCAACAGCTGCCACTAGGTGGAGCCCACTGCATACAGATTTATACAGATTCTATCAGGTCCTATGAGCACGATAAAGTAAGTTTATGGGCATAGAGGTCAGGCCCTGCTGAGTTCAGGGGTGTGCTTTGTGCTTTTTATACGTACCCATCTAATCATTCCTTTGGTAATTGCTGTTGGTCCATGGATTAGACTCATTACTTCATTAAGTGCAAGTGCAAACACATACAGAACCATGTGGCTTATATACTATTCAAAATACAAGTTTTCTGGTGCAAATTACACTTTCAGATAATTTTTCCGATTTGTCCGAAAAGAGGTGTGGTCTAAATTACACCAAGATTTTGCTGCAATGTTTGGTGTAAACTAAGCTAACTAATAGGTGGTCTTAAAATTAGATCGACTTATCATTCAGTGATAAAACTGGCCCATTTTTAAGACTGTCTTAGTTCGCACTAACTTGTAGACAGTATTAGTTAATAAGCCCCAGTGTGTGACTGGATGCATGCACACAAACAACAAATGTCGCTGTGCCAGCGGTCCGGTTCCTGATCGTGGAACAATAGTAGTAAGTCCAGTAAAATCACAGCAGTCCCAGTGTAGTCCAGACGGTTCTTTATTCAACCATAACTGTAACAATGTGATATTCCGGCACTCACTATGGAGCCTTTCTTAAATGATCAATACATGACCATAGTGCTGTACATCAAGTTATAGCAATGTGCCAGTCATGTTAATGATTGCTACATCTGTAGATAGATAGATAGATAGATAGATAGATAGATAGATAGATAGATAGATATGAGATAGATAGATAGATAGATAGATAGATAGATAGATAGATAGATATGAGGTAGATAGATATGAGATAGATAGATAGATATATAGATAGATAGATAGAAGATAGACTGATAGATATGTGATATAGATAGATAGGAGATAGATAGATAGAAGATAGACTGATAGATATGTGATATAGATAGATATGAGATAGATAGATAGATAGATAGATAGGAGATAGATAGATAGATGTGAGATAGATAGATAGATATGGGATAGATAGATAGATAGATAGATAGATAGATAGATAGATAGATATGAGATATAGATAGATATGAGATAGATAGATAGATAGATAGATAGATAGATAGATAGGAGATAGATAGATAGATAGGAAATAGATAGATAGATGTGAGATAGATAGATAGATATGGGATAGATAGATAGATAGATATGAGATAGATAGATATGAGATAGATAGATAGATATGAGATAGATAGATAGATAGATATGAGACAGATAGATAGATAGATAGGAGATAGATAGATAGATAGATAGATAGATAGATAGATAGGAGATAGATAGATATGGGATAGATAGATATGGGATAGATAGATATGGGATAGATAGATATGGGATAGATAGATAGATAGGAGATAGATAGATATGGGATAGATATGAGATAGATAGATAGATAGATAGATAGATAGATAGATAGATAGATAGATAGATAGATATGAGATAGATAGATAGATATGGGATAGATAGATAGATATGGGATAGATAGATATGAGATAGATAGATAGATAGATAGATAGATATGAGATAGATAGATATGTGATAGATAGATAGATAGATAGATAGGAGATAGATAGATATGAGATAGATAGATATGACAGAGTTAGATAGATAGATAGATAGATATGAGATAGATAGATAGATATGGGATAGATAGATAGATATGGGATAGATAGATATGAGATAGATAGATAGATAGATAGGAGATAGATAGATAGATAGATAGATAGATAGGAGATAGATAGATAGATAGATGGATATGAGATAGATATGAGATAGATAGATAGATATGAGATAGATAGATATGAGATAGATAGATAAATATGAGATAGATACTGTAGATATGGGATATAGATAGATATGAGATAGATAGATAGATATGGGATAGATAGATAGATAGATATGAGATAGATATGAGCTAGATAGAGAGCTTGATAGATAGATATGAGATAGATAGGAGATAGATATGTGATAGATAGATAGGAGATAGATAGATAGATAGATAGATAGGAGATAGATAGATATGAGATAGATATGTGATAGATAGATATGGGATAGATAGATAGATATGAGATAGATAGATATGAGATAGATAGGAGATAGATAGATATGAGATAGATAGATATGTGATAGATAGATAGATATGAGATAGATAGATATGTGATAGATAGATAGATAGATAGATAGATAGATATGAGATAGATAGGAGATAGATAGATAGGAGATAGATAGATATGGGATAGATAGATATGGGATAGATAGATAGATAGATAGATAGATAGATAGATAGATAGATAGATAGATAGATAGATAGATATGGGATGGATAGATATGGGATAGATAGATATGAGATAGATAGATAGATAGATAGATAGATATAGAATAGATAGATATGAGATAGATAGATAGATAGATAGATGGATATGAGATAGATAGATATGAGATAGATAGATAGATAAATATGAGATAGATAGATATGGGATATAGATAGATATGAGATAGATAGATAGATATGGGATAGATAGATAGATAGATAGATAGATAGATATGAGATAGATATGAGCTAGATAGAGAGCTTGATAGATAGATATGAGATAGATAGGAGATAGATATGTGATAGATAGATATGAGATAGATAGATAGATAGATAGATAGATAGATAGGAGATAGATAGATATGAGATAGATATGTGATAGATAGATATGGGATAGATAGATAGATATGAGATAGATAGAGAGCTAGATAGATAGATAGATAGATATGAGATAGATAGATATGTGATAGATAGATAGATAGATAGATAGATAGATAGATAGGAGATAGATAGATATGAGATAGATAGATATGACAGAGTTAGATAGATAGATAGATAGATAGATATGAGATAGATAGATATGAGATAGATAGATATGTGATAGATAGATAGGAGATAGATATGAGATAGATAGATAGATATGAGATAGATAGATATGAGATAGATAGATAGATAGATAGGAGATAGATAGATAGATGTGAGATAGATAGATAGATATGGGATAGATAGATAGATAGATAGATAGATAGATAGATAGATAGATAGATATGAGATATAGATAGATATGAGATAGATAGATAGATAGATAGGAGATAGATAGATAGATAGGAAATAGATAGATAGATGTGAGATAGATAGATAGATATGGGATAGATAGATAGATAGATATGAGATAGATAGATATGAGATAGATAGATAGATATGAGATAGATAGATAGATAGATAGATAGATAGATAGATAGATAGATAGATAGATATGAGATAGATAGATAGATAGATAGATAGGAGATAGATAGATAGATAGATAGATAGATAGGAGATAGATAGATATGGGATAGATAGATATGGGATAGATAGATATGGGATAGATAGATAGGAGATAGATAGATATGCGATAGATATGAGATAGATAGATAGATAGATAGATAGATAGATAGATAGATAGATATGAGATAGATAGATATGGGATAGATATATAGATAGATATGGGATAGATAGATATGAGATAGATAGATAGATAGATAGATAGATAGATAGATAGATAGATAGGAGATAGATAGATAGATAGATAGGAGATAGATAGATAGATAGATAGATGGATATGAGATAGATATGAGATAGATAGATAGATATGAGATAGATAGATATGAGATAGATAGATAAATATGAGATAGATACTGTAGATATGGGATATAGATAGATATGAGATAGATAGATAGATATGGGATAGATAGATAGATAGATAGATAGATATGAGATAGATATGAGCTAGATAGAGAGCTTGATAGATAGATATGAGATAGATAGGAGATAGATATGTGATAGATAGATAGGAGATAGATAGATAGATAGATAGATAGGAGATAGATAGATATGAGATAGATATGTGATAGATAGATATGGGATAGATAGATAGATATGAGATAGATAGATATGAGATAGATAGGAGATAGATAGATATGAGATAGATAGATATGTGATAGATAGATAGATATGAGATAGATAGATAGATAGATAGATAGATAGATATGACAGAGTTAGATAGATAGATAGATAGATAGATATGAGATAGATAGATATGTGATAGATAGATAGATAGATAGATAGATAGATAGATAGATAGATAGATATGAGATAGATAGATAGATAGATATGAGATAGATAGATAGATAGATATGAGATAGATAGGAGATAGATAGATAGGAGATAGATAGATATGGGATAGATAGATATGGGATAGATAGATAGATAGATAGATAGATAGATATGGGATGGATAGATATGGGATAGATAGATATGAGATAGATAGATAGATATAGAATAGATAGATATGAGATAGATAGATAGATAGATAGATAGATGGATATGAGATAGATAGATATGAGATAGATAGATAGATAAATATGAGATAGATAGATATGGGGTATAGATAGATATGAGATAGATAGATAGATATGGGATAGATAGATAGATAGATAGATAGATAGATAGATAGATAGATAGATAGATATGAGATAGATATGAGCTAGATAGAGAGCTTGATAGATAGATATGAGATAGATAGGAGATAGATATGTGATAGATAGATATGAGATAGATAGATAGATAGATAGATAGATAGATAGATAGATAGATAGATAGGAGATAGATAGATATGAGATAGATATGTGATAGATAGATATGGGATAGATAGATAGATATGAGATAGATAGATAGAGAGCTAGATAGATAGATATGAGATAGATAGATATGTGATAGATAGATAGATAGATAGATAGATAGATAGATAGATAGGAGATAGATAGATAGATATGAGATAGATAGATATGACAGAGTTAGATAGATAGATAGATAGATATGAGATAGATAGATATGAGATAGATAGATATGTGATAGATAGATAGATAGATAGGAGATAGATATGAGATAGATAGATAGATAGATATGAGATAGATAGATATGAGATAGATAGATAGATATGAGATAGATAGATATGAGATAGATAGATATGAGATAGATAGAAGATAGATAGATAGGAGATAGATAGATAGATAGATAGATAGATAGATAGATAGATAGATAGATAGATAGATAGATAGATATGAGATAAATAGATAGGAGATAGATAGATAACAGATAGATATGAGATAGATTAGATTGGATACAAACATGACTGCTCCCGGCTCTTATATACTCAGATGATTTTGTCCATTAGTTGTGTTTGTTCCGTCCTTTTAGCACCTTGTTCCCCCCTGATAATGAGACATCAGAGGTTATTAGGGCATCAGTGACAAGGACGTTTCGCTCCTCTTTACACCACATATAGCTCAGCACTCTGTCTGGTTACTCTTTGGGCACTGGGATGACACTGTCTATACGGACACAATATTTACCTGTCTCATTCCAATAGTGCATTACAGAGAACCTCTGCCAGAAAGAGTTTCCTCATCCCCCCCCCTATCGCTCTCACCTGAGGTGACAATCTTTACAGATTGGGTGTGATGGCCGCAGCGTGAAGACATCTTTTGTTCAGAACACTATATTAACCCTTTCCAATCCATTTATTTTTTCTCACCCATTCTCCCCAGCTGCAAATAAATTGGAGCTGGGAGAATGGGTGAGAAAAAATACATTTTCCCTGCACCCTCTTGATCTGACAGAGTTCAGGAGGGTGCAGGGAGGGACCTGCTTACCTGACCGGCGTCTTGTGCATTCTCCTTCTGCCTCCCGGCTCGGCGATCATGTGACCGCTGGGGTCAGGTGACACCTGGCGGTCACATGATCGCCGGGTCGGGAGACAGAAGGAGAATGCACAAGACGCCGGTCAGGTAAGCAGGTCCTTGCACGGTGCAGGCTCCCGGCTCGGCGTTCATGTGACCGCCGGGGGTCAGGTAACACCGGCGGTCACATGATCGCCGGCCGGAATCTATGCATTGCATAGCGCTAATTGAGCGCTATGTAATGTGTAAAGGAGTGGGCAGAAAGGGTTAAAAACCCTTTCTGCCTTCTCCTCGGGGGTCCTCGATGACGACCAGTAAAGGAGTGCATCTGCACCCGATGTGCCTGACGATCGGGTGCAGATCCACTCCTGCACTGCAGTGTCGGGCCTGCCCCGACATCGGAGCTGTGGAGGAAAATGATGATGTCGGGGCAGGCCCGACATTGGACTGGAAAGGGTTAAGGGCCTTTCACACGGTCCAACAGGTCTGCGAAGAAAAAATTGTTGCATATTTAATTAGTGGGTTTAACAGTATTTTTTGTGCTGATTACGGTAAAAATAGTGAAAAAATTCCATCACCCCTAGATAAGTCACAAATTTCACCTGAAATTTTCTTATTTTCAGGGTTTTTCAGGTTCGGTACGCGTACGACAACAAATCTAAACTGTCTGCTAGGCGTGACCTTGACTGCAGTCAGTGACTCAGTGTGGAGCAGCCACTGTGGTGGACGCATCAAACAGTTTTGTGATACGGTATTTAGAAGAAATGGCTACTAGAAGATGTGTCAACTCTCCTAACTGCTTCTGTTATATTTGTGGGTCTTATACCGTCAAGAAGCAACAAAGGAACATTTCTAATTTTGTTTAGAAGGTGCATTTTGCATACTTTGGTATGAAATTAGGGGACCAAGATAAATCTTGGGCTCCCCATATAGTGTGTTCTGTGTGAGACAATAGTTTCAAGGTAAGAAGAAATCATTTCGTTTTGGAGTACCCATGGCTTGGGGAGAGCCTAAAAATCACAGTGATGACTGTTATTTTTGTTCTTGTTCAGGAAGGACATTTCATACCCAACCAACATACGTCCGGCTCTTCGCCCTGTTCCTCATGGACCCGACTTGCCTATTCCTTCACCTCCGGATACCCTGGACAATATTTTAGACGATTTAGACCAAATGTCACATAGTAGCAGCGATAATGATGACAGCTATGATCCAGGTACCAATGACCCTGAACTTTTCTCTCAATCAGACTTGAACGATTTAGTACGAGATCTGGGCCTACCAAAGGATTCAGCGGAAGTGTTAGGGTCTAGACTTAAAGAAAGACATGTGTTAGCCTCCGGTGTTTCATTTTCATGGTACCGACTTAGAGAAAAGGAATTTGTCCCTTTTTTTACACAAGAGGGTGAACTAGTTTTCTGCAACAATGTACCTGGAATCATGGAAATGTTCAACATAACGTATGACCCAGAGGAATGGAGACTTTTCATAGATTCGTCAAAGAGGAGTTTGAAAGCCGCACTTCTTCCCAATGGTAACCAATATGCTTCTGTGCCTGTTGGACACTCAGTCCATTTGAAAAAAGCTACGAAAATCTTGGGTTTGTTCTTAATAAGCTCAGCTACTCTGACCATAAATGGACCATTTGTGGGGATTTGAAAGTTATTTCCAGGTTACTAGGTCAACAAAGTGGTTACACAAAGTTTCCATGTGAATGGGATAGCCGTGACAGGAAACAGCACTATGTCAAGCAGACCTGGCCAATCAGAAAGGCTCTTATTCCTGGAGTTAAAAATGTTGAAAGACAAAGTTTAGTGGATCCTAAAAAGATCTTACTTCCACCACTTCATATCAAATTGGGACTAATGAAACAGTTTGTGAAAGCATTACACAAAGAAGGAGAGTGTTTCAAGTATCTCTGTGAACAGTTTCCTGGTCTATCAGATGCTAAGCTGGAAGAGGGAGTCTTTGTTGGGCCTGACATAAGAAAACCTTTACAAGATGAAATCTTTGTCACTAAAATGGAAATGGAAGAAAAAAAATGCCTGGAATTCATTTAAACGTGTTGTAACAGGCTTTCTTGGAAATAAAAAAGACCCAAACTACAAAACTTTGGTTGCTGAATTGTTACAAAACTACAAAATCTTGGGCTGCAACATGAGTGTCAAAGTCCATTTCCTTCACTCACATCTGGACTACTTTCCAGAAAATCTTGGGGCTGTAATGAGGAACAAGGAGAACGTTTCCATCAAGATCTAAAAGAAATGGAGCGCAGATACCAAGGTCGATGGAATGTCAACATGATGGCAGACTACTGTTGGATGTTAAAAAGGGAAAATTCACAAGAACACAGCCGAAAAAGTACCAAAAGAAGCTTTGATGGAAGAAGAAAACGTTTTTACAAAGACTTATAATAACTTTGCAACACATGTGTATCACTATTATGCTTATTGTAGCTAGGTATTGTTGTTTTTTTTGCTTTTACTTCATGTTAAAATAATAAAAACAAATAAAAAATTTCCGTTTTTTGTATTTTTTCCAAATACTTCAACTTTATTTTGCAGGCAAGCCTTACGTGATAGAAAAAAACCCATGTCATTTTTGAAATCTGTGCAAAAAACTACATAAAGATGATTTAACAAAATCAAAACAATTTTTTAAAAAGTTTTTTTTTGCAGACCTGTTGTTTGGATTGCCGGGATATAGCGAGAATCTGAACGATCATTGTTCAGGGTGCGGGCGTGCCCGGCTGCACGGCGTGCCAGAATTAATTTGCTACTCGCTCGTCGCTCAGTTTCTGCATGCAGAAAACTAACTGACGGATCGTCCCGTGTTAACAGGCAGAGGTCCACTAATGAATGACTGCCTGTTTACGACCCGCTCTACCTCCAAGCACCGAGCGATGATCATTCCATAAAAGCAGTGAAACGATTATCGCTGGCAGGACCTGTCTTGCATCTGCGCCCAACAGGTCGTCCCGTTTAAAAGCACCCTTATTCAGAACAGAGGAGTACAAAGAATGTATCTCTGGAGGACCCAGCATACGCAGGCATTACAGAGACAAGCCATTGATTACAATGAGAACTGTGTAAAACTGCATGTGTCCTGTGGAGGCGCTGTAGGGAAGCAGAACACTTACTACTAAGACTCCTCCCTCCACCCTTATCACAGCAGGAATTCACAGCAACTGTCTGGGGAGCCTATTAACAATACATTCATATAAAAGTAGCTGAAAACCCTTTACAGCGAGCTGCTTGCTTTATGGCGGTGTAAATTAAAGGGCGACCCCACATATATTGGCTTTAAAACTAATAATGCAACTATTACAAGGGTTCTGCTATTTCCAGGAATTGCTGACAGAAAGCCAAAATGTTATGATGTACTCACTATTAGTTTTACCTATGGACAGAATAGTGGTGGTGAGCGGTACTGCAAGTGATAAAGAAAAGACTTAACCCCTTCAGGACTAAAGATTTTCCATTTTTTTCTTTTTCATCCCCCACCTTCCAGGAGCCACAAGCTTTTAGTTTTTTCTCTTGACATGGCTGTATTTTTTTTTATCTATCTTCATCCGTTTGGCCATTGTAGATTGTGGCGTGTCAGATGAGGGTATAATGGAATATTATGGTAGGAGCCGCGGCACAATGCGGCCATTGAAAAGCGTGTACTTTAGCTTTTTTGCTCACACTCGCAGATACAAATTGCGTATTGTACGAGCAGAGGAAGAATCGCAGCATGCTCTATTTTGCCGCGGACTACACTCAGACGGCCTCTAACCTGCAGTCTATGCGCAATTACCATTACGTATGTGCTGCGGATACCCTCGTCATCGCTGCGGGAAATACAGATATTGAAAACGAAAAAATATATACTGTGCATGATTGACATCGAGCCGCCGCAGCCATCTGCGATACAGGAAAATAAGCACAGGGTCGCTGGCCGGGCTCACAGCCGGAATTTACTGTGGGCCTCCCAGATGCAGAATCCGGTCCGCGGTGTGAGCCCAGCCTTAGCCATATTTATAATGAAATCCCTATATAAAAAAATATATATATTTGGTATCACCGCGTCCATAAAAGTCCGATCTATCAAAGTATCGCATTATTTATCCCGCATGTTGAACGTTGTCAGAAAAAAAATTTGCAACGCCAAAAATTTAGCTTTTTTGGTCGCCCGATCTCCAAGAAAAAATGTGGTAAAAAACAATCAAAAAGTTACGCATACTCCAAAATGGTAGCAAAAGAAACTACAGGACGTCCCACAAAAAACGAGCCCTACACAGCTCTATCAATAAAAAAACTCAAAAGTTATTAGCGGTCAGTAGATGGCGGCAGAAAAGAATTTTTTTCTAAAGATATTTTATTTTTTAAAAGTCGTGCAGCAAAACAAAACCTCTACAAGTTCAGTGTGGCAGTAATCGTACTGACCCATACAAACCTCTACAAGTTCAGTGTGGCAGTAATCGTACTGACCCATACAAACCTCTACAAGTTCAGTGTGGCAGTAATCGTCCTGACCCATACAATAAAGTTATCATGTCGTTTTTGCTGCAGTTTGTGCGCTGTAGAAACAAGACCCCACCCCCAAAAAATGGCGGAATTTAGTTTTTTTTGCATTTTAGGCCTCATGTCCACGGGGAAAATCAGGCCCGCTACGGATTCTCCATGGAGAATCTGTAGTGGGTCCCTCCTGCCCCACGGACATGAGCGCTGAAAAGAAGAATTAATAAGAATTAACTTACCCGCAGCGGACCGGGCAGGTCTTCTCTTCCTCACGGCCGGATCTTCTTTCTTCAGCCGGCGGATGTACTCGGCACGTCGGCGGCGTGCCACGCGCATGCGCCGGGCACATCCGCCGAGCCGAAGCAAGAAGATCCGGCCTTGAGGAAGAGAAGACCTGCCCGGTCCGCTGCGGGTAAGTTATTCTTATTTTAGGTCTCCCGCGGATCCGGACGGCTTCCATAGGCTTCCATAGAAGCCTGCGGGAGCCGTCCCCGTGGGAGACCCGCACGAAAATGGAGCATGTCGCGTTTTTTTACATGCTCCATTTTTTTTAAAATTCACTTTTATTGACCATCCGTGGGTATTTATCTACCCGCGGGTGGTCAATGCATCCCTATGGGGTGCGGATCCGCGGGCAGGAGAAGAGTTAAAATCCGCTGCGGATTTTAATTCTTCTTTTGCCCGTGGACATGAGGCCTTACTCTTAGAATTTTTTACAAGTTTTTCCGTACATTATACGGTACATTAAATAGAACCACTGAAAAATACAACTCGTCCCGCAAAAAGTGGAGAGGAGAAGATGAAAATGTAAAAAAAAGGGGTTAATGGTGCCATTTAATGCGCCGTATAATGTACAAAAACTCTTTTCAAAATTTTTTCTAGCGGGTTCTGGCATTGCGCACTTTTTTTAAGGTCTTCACCGTCCAGAATTAATATTGTGATATTTTAATAGTTTGGACTTTAACGTATGGGAATACCAAATATGTGTTTTTTTTTTCAATTATTTAGATATCCATGAGGGGAGTTGAATTTACATACCTAAAGCCCCGGATTTATCTGTGGACCTTACCCTGGCTTCTGCGCCTGTCGCCAAAATGGCGGATACATTCGCTAAAGCCGCGGATTTCCGGGGAAATTTAAAATCTCTGGAGATTTCACCGGGGGGATGGGGCGCAGTTCGCATTCCACGGTCATGTGATCGCCGTTATCCAATGGGGAAGACGCAGACCTTTCCCATAGCAATGATTTTCTAGCCCGTGTGAACGAGGCCTAATTGTACCAACCTTCAGAAAAAGTTTGTGATGTCCTTTATGCTACATAAAAAATAACAATGGCAGAATTGGTAATTTTTCCCACTCCATGCAATGTGGTTGCCGGCTGTTTCTTACAGCCGACACCCGCCCGCAAGAGATTTGATAAACCGCACTGTTCATCGGAGCTATTAACTCTTCAAATGTCCCGACTGATTTTCGGGGGTGCCGTACGACCTCCACGATGAGATTGTTGGTTGCCATGCGGTTGTCATGGCAGCCGGGGGGTTTCTGAAAGGCTTCAGGGCTGTCGTTGGAGAGTGCCCTTTAAGCCATGCCTGTGGGGTGGCTTGATAGAATGCCTATAGGATCGCGGTATGATATAATACTATGGTCATTACATCATACTGCAGGAGCGATCAAAGCATCGCAAGTTCTTGTTCCCTCTGAGGTCTAACAAAAAAAAGGAAAAATAAGTTTTAAAAACTTTTACTAATTATTAAAAAAATAACAGTTATTAAGTTTCCATATTTATAATAAAAGAATCCAGATAATAAAAAAAAACACGTTTGGTATCACTGCATCTGTGAAAGTCCGATCTATCAGAGTAACGCATTATTCACCCCGCAGGGTGAACGTCGTCAGAACGAAACCCTAAAAAACACCATAATTGCGCTTCTTTTGGTCACTCCATCTCCAAGAGAAAATGTGATAAAAACTGATCAAAAGGTCGTATGTACTCCAAAATGGTGCCAATAGCAACGACAGGACGTCCCGCCAAAGATAAGCCCCCCGCAGGGCTAGGTGGACGGAAAAAGAAAAAGTTATTGCGGTCAGAAGACGGCGACAGGAAATAATTTTGCAAAAGCTTTATATCTTTGAAAAAAAAAAAAAAGTAGTACAACAAAAAAAAACTATACAAAAAGCAACAACCCCTCTGACAGCAAAAAGCAACAACCCCTCTGACAGCGACGGCGATGGATAAATAAAAGAGGTATGATTTTTAAAAGGGGGGAGAAAAAAAAAACGAAAATGAGGGAAAAAAAGGGCCGCGTTCCTAAGAGGTTAAGGAGTTAAAGGGGTGTTCCCAGCAAAAAAGGGCCCTTTCCAAATGTTGCTATGGGGCCCGGCCTTTTCGGGTAGCTCCCCTGGCTATAAAGATATATTAAGAAATGAATGTGGAGGTAATGGGGCGTGAGGCTGGACACGCTGCAGAGGGGATTCCAGTTCCTCCAATTCACAGTTTGTGATCTTTCCTATCAGGGCTTTTCCTGCTGTGTTCAGACAATGGGCAGGAGACAGGAAGTGAGCGTCACCTCACATCAATGGCCGGCCGGGGACATGTGTATTGTGGGACAATGGGTCACTAATGTTGTGTACGCTGCTGGATGTTAGGCTGAAGCAGGTATAAACCGCCGGAGGGGACAACTCCACCGACCTTCTGGAGATATATAGCTATACTTGCAGTATATATTTAGGCCCCCTGTCCACGGGCGGTGCAGGAGCCGCACACAGTTCTCCGCAGGTCAACCTATCTGACAGATAGGCCGACAGTGGAGAATTGGGGCAATCCGCAGCATGCTGCAAATTGCCGTCCGTGAGCGGAGAATCGCAAGTATTCTCCGCTCGTGGACACGGGGCCGGCGCTTTGCCTTTAGCGAGTACCTGCCTGCTCGAGACGAAAGGTTCGGGTGCTGGCGCGGGGGAGCGGTGAGTAGCGGCAGTCAGCAGGAGGGAGCGGGGGGGGGGGGAGGGGGAGAGAGAGATCTCCCCTCCGTTCCGCCCGCTCACCCCCGCAGCTCCCTGCCCGCCGCCGGCACCCGAACCTTTTGTCTCACTCGAGCAATTGCCTTAACGAGTATACTCGCTCACCTCTAGATGCAACTAATGAAGCCCTTGATTAGTAGCATCAGGTGCCCTTGAGACAGTAGCTGATTTGCATATGTCTGCTCTTATGAGGGGTTCTATGCAGGGACTGGAATAATTTTAATTGCAGCTGTATCTGTCTGGAAATCTCGCGGTTTTGCCACAGCGAAAAAAAAGCAAGATTTCTGCCGGGAAAGCGCGGGTGTTGGAGTGGCTTGGCCACATGCTTTTCGTTGGAGACAGCACTCCCATAGAGAGGAGCGCGGCCGCAATGGCAAAAAAAATAGACAAGCTATTGGCCATCCTGTGTGGACTGGTCGTCTGCTGTTATAGCCCATCCGTGCGGAGGAACGGCGAGTTGTATCCATCTGCTTCGGACTGTGCAGTGGCTGTTGCTCAGAACGATTCCTGACATCCTCCTCCGACCCCTTTCAGTGATGAGTTGTTTATATGGATTACACAGGATCCCCTGTCACTGTATGTTTTCCTCGATCGCGCCATTCTCTGTATACTCTTCACACCGTTACATGAGTAAAACCCCCACGGTTGGCAGTGAGACCCCGGCTAGTCCAGCACCGATGACCGGCCTTGTTGGAAGTCACTCAGATTCCTTGATTTTCCATCTAATGTGGATTCACACTGAAACTTGTTGCATGATTTTATGCTGCACTCCGGGGTTACGGGGAGACTTTTCTTATAGGGAGGCCCTGAAAAAGCGCCATTCAGTGTATGGAGATCTTCATGGTCTAGCAACAGTAACCCCCACTTCAGGCCGGCTGCACACGAAAGGATTTTTGCTGCGGAATCCACGGTGGACGTCTAAACCGCGAATCCGCAGTGAATACCGCTCATAGCATACTATGGGAAATGGCTTTTCCTGCCCACCAATTGCAGTTTAATGTGAGCAGAGGAAAAATCGCAGCATGCACGGAGAGCGGCCATTACAGTCAATGGAAACCGTGCGACCCACGGCCCATCCGCAGGTCGAGGATTCAGCATCATCGCCGAGCAACGGCATGGGAAAAATAAACATTTAACAAAAAAAATCTGTACTGCTCAAATCCGACGGCGGCTCGCCGCGACCATCCACAATGCAGAAAAAGGAGAAAGAACACCGGTACGCAGGGTCGCAGTCAGGCCACTGCCCAATGTAGAATCGGGCTCTGCCGTGTGCAGGAGGCCTTATTTCACTACATTATCTATCATTTATCTCATATCTATCTATCTATCTATCTTATATCTATCTATCTATCTCTATCTATCTATCTCATATCTATCTCATATCTATCTCATATCTATCTATCTATCTATCTGTCTTTCTATCTCATATCTATCCCTCATATCTATCCATCTCATATCTATCTATCTATTGATCTATCTCCTATCTATCTATCTATCTATCTATCTCATATCTATTTATCTCATATGTCTCTCATATCTATCTTATATCAATATATCCATCTCATATCTATGTATCTATCTCTCTCATATCTATGTATCTCCTGTCTATCTATCTATCTATCTCCTAATCTATCTATCTATCTATCTATCTATCCATCTATCTCCTAATCTATCTATCTATCTATCTATCTATCTATCTATCTATCTATCTATCTATCTATCTATCTATCTATCTATCTATCTCCTATCTATCTCATATCTATCTATCTATCTCATATCTATGTATCTCCTGTCTATCTATCTATCTCCTAATCTAATCTATCTATCTATCTCATATCTATCTATCTATCTCATATCTATCTATCTATCTCATATCTATCTATCTCATATCTATGTATCTCCTGTCTATCTATCTATCTATCTATCTATCTATCTATCTCCTAATCTATCTATCTATCTATCTCCTAATCTATCTATCTATCTATCTATCTATCTATCTATCTATCTCCTATCTATCTATCTCATATCTATCTATCTGGAATGTGTGGCCAGTGACCTTCTTGCATATATTTCGCGCTGTCTCTGCCGGCCGCCCCTCACCTGCTGTAAATGTGAATGAGCTGGAAATTTACATGACAACATATCTTCCTCCTGTGAAGCTCCAGTGTTACCCGTCACCCTCTCCCTTCCTCCCTCACAGAATACACAGAAATAGCAGGACTTATCCTATACTGAAGGAGTATGGATACAATGTAACTTTAAGAGAAACATTGAAAAAGCCATCAGAAAATGACATAATATATAAATCACACTTTTGTGCTAAACCTATTTTGTAAGAATTTTTGATGATTTTATTATTAACTTTCAGTCACAATCTAGATTTTAAAAAGAGTCCTAAAATCCTGCATTTTTCACACTGAGTGTAATAACAGTCGGCCACTTCCTGATCTGTAGAGGAATCTTCTCAGCCATCATCACATCATCATCACAGGCAGGATTACACTGAGAGGAGACACCTCTATGTAGATCACACCTCTATGTAGATGACACCTGTATGTAGATGACACCTGCGCTGGGGATTCCGCCTTCCTGCTTCGTTCGGGGAGCAAGAAACGCAGGTGAACAGATCCGTCTCTGGACGGTACCGAACAGCGCCAGGCGAACCCCATTGACTATAACGGGGTCCGCTCACTTTCCGCCCAGCAGCCCAGTTTGGGGATGGAAGAAAAAGAAAAAAAAAATTTTCTTACGGCATTTGCAGCCAGATCTGCAACAGAACCTTTAGTCGGAGGTTCGATAAAGATGTGAAACTGCAACAAGCAGAAGGGGCAGAGGTAGCCTGAGTGGGTGAACTAACAGTAGTGTGGTCATGATGGTGGCTACTCCAACAAGAATGGCCACTCGTGCAGTGGGGGGATTGCAATGGACTTCTACGCAGTTCGGGTAATGTCAGATCGTGACACCAGTACCTTTGAGGGTGGACTCATGTTTACAGTGGTGAAATAATTGAGACCAGTCCATGTAATTTAGGGTAAACAAAAGGCACACAGTTTACTCAGTACTTGAAAGATTAATGAACTGTTCACACTTTGAAGATTCATAATCAACAGTAACTTTAGCAAATTATCTGGTAACAAGTCTAACAGGCGTTGATTCTTAACCTCTCTCTCTCTGTTAGAGGAGATGCGCCCACCAGTCTAAGTTATCTGGGGGTTGTCCGAATAGTTATTGGTGGAGATATGGAGGGACGAGTGCAGGGTTGTCTGTACTCCCTCTGTCTGCTACCTACACAGGGACAAGTTTCATTCACGACTGAAAAGTACACCTTCCCTTCCGCCGGGTCTGCCCTGACTCTGGTTCCTTCCAACAGGGTTGAAAAAGACTCCGCTCACACTCCAGGTGCTGTCGGCTCACTACTCCTCACTGCTCCTTGTTCCCAATGCTCTCCTCCAACTCCCGATTTCTGTTAGCTTTATAAGGTGCAGCAGCTCCTCACCCTGCTGCCTCTCTCCACCTCCTCCTCCGACTAACTCCTCACCTGTCGTTTCCCGCACTTTCTCTCCCTCTGCTGACTCACTTCTTAATACAGCGTAAAGGTCAGGTAGACGAGCGCCGATGATCAGCTTCATGGGGACGAACAATCGTTAGTCAACAGGCATCTGTCATTGGTCAGCTACACATCCATCCTTTCACATGTGCAGCCAATTAGGAAGCAGTTTTTGCAGATCAGCCAATAAATGAGCATTTCCTTGTTTGGCAGCTGATCGTTTGCACAATCAGTTTGGTCGATCGGTGAAACAAATGTTTTGGCAAATGTTCCTGCCCAATAATCAACCCATGTAAAAAAAAACCTTCATGATCCTTTAAGGTCGGGCTTACACGGCTGTAAGCGGAATCCAGCTGTGAGCCTGGCCATGACCCTACGTACGGGCACGTAATATACTGCGTTTGACCGCATGCTCATCCAGATGGTCAGACGCAGTACACTTTTTATTGTTCATATTTCCTGCGCCGTCGCTTAGTGATGATGCGGATACCTGCAGCCCATTCACAATGTAATTGCATATGGGCTGCGTGTATATCCGCCACCATAGAGAGCAGTGGGCTTTATGTCGCGGATATACGCTGTGAAATAGCACATGCTGTGTTTTATTTTCCGCTCACGGATTACGCAATTCTGACATGCCAATGTGATCCGAACTGCATAATTCAAAGCATTTGATTGAACCACGTATTACTGCAGATCACACGATCTTGGATCCGCAATTCAAATCCAGTCCTGTTAGACCGTCTGTAACCCCTTAAGGACCAAGCGCTATACATATACGGCCTTATATGATGTCATGGGGGACAGAGATGGTAAAAAAATAATTACATAAATAAGTTAAAAGAATTACAGAATAAAATTTAAAAAAATACATAAAAAAGAAAATAACCCAAACCGTCGCCGTCTGCGCCCGGTAATCCAAAACCATACATATTATAGATCAAAACGTCCGAAACAAAATGAGGATCCCGTTCCCATACTTTATTTTTGTGTAAATATACTAAATGTACATTTACGTCCTGGAGCGACGGGGTATGTGTGAAGAGAAGTCGCGTGGTGACCTCTTTTTATACAGCGCGGGCATCAGCTGTTTATTACAACTGACACCCGCGGGCAATAACTGCAATCGGCCGCACGGCCGATGGAGGCTATCAACCCTTTAAATGCCCCGAACGATGTTCGGTGGTCCCGTACACCCCCCCCCCACAGTGAGATTGAGGGAGCCTTCTGCAAGGCCCCAGGGCTGCCTTAGCAGACTGCCTATCAAGCCATCCCCGTGGGGTGGCTCAATAGACTGTCTGTCAAATCGCAGTATGATGTAATGCTGTAGCGAATTGACAGGCTTTAGCATTACGTCATACTGCAGGAGCAATGAAAGCAGGGAGGGGGGCCTTTACAAAATGTGAAAACAAGATCAATAAAGTTCTAATAATTGTAAAAAAAAAAGTAATAAAAGTTTAAATCCCCCCTTTTGCCATTTTTATAATAAAAAAATCTAAATCATAAAAGAAAAAGACATACTTGCTATCGCCGCGTCCGTAAAATTCCGATCTATCAAAGTATCGCATTACTTACCCCGCAAGGTAAAAACAAGGTAAAAAATAAAGAACGCCAGAAATGCACTTTTTTAGTCACCCTGTCTCCCAGAAAAAAAATGCAATAAAAAGCGATCGATAAGTCGTATGTATTCTGAATTTGTACTAACGTAAACTACAGGACTTCCCGCAAAAAATGACCCCTCACTCAACCACGTCTACGGAAAAATAAAAAAAACTTATTGCGCAGAAGATGGCGGCTGAACATAATTTTAAAAAATTAAATGTCTTTGAAAAAAAAAAGTGGTGCAGCAAAAAAAAAAAAAAGCTATACAAGTTCGGTATCATAGTAATCGTACTGCCCCCTAGAATAAAGTTATCATGTAGTTTTTGTTGCAGTTTGTGCGCCGTAGAATCAAGACGCAGCGGAAGATGGCGAAATGTCATTTTTTTTTCATTTTACTCCACTTAGAATGTTTTAAAAGTTTTTCAGTACATTATATGGTACAGTAAACGGCACCATTGAAATACAACTCGTCCCGCAAAAAACAAGCCCTCATACAGCAACGTCGATGGATAAATAAAGGAGTTAGGATTTTTTTTAAAGGGGGAGAAAATACGAAAATGGAAAAAAAAAGGGGGCTGCGTCATTAAGGGGTTAAAGTACAAAACAGCCTGGTCCTTGAGGGGTTAAGCAGACTGATTACGCCGGTCAACATGATTTTTCACGAGAACATTTAGCGGTGATTCTACTTGTATTTCACCTCCTGAATTTAAATATCTTGTTACATTGTTTCGGTCAGGCGGGTGTTTTGTGACTTCTCTTTCCCTTTTAGTCTAGATGTTTTTTATGTTTTGCCATTGGATGAATTACCTTTATATTGAGTGTCCTAGGTGTTCCCATGTGAATGGGGCGGCAGGGACAGGAAGTCTCACTACATTCGAAAACAATGGCCTAAGCTTGCATCTCTTATTCCTGGATAACACATGTGTCAGATGCCCCTTCAGTGATTCCTGGCTGTATCGGCCTCCGCTGTGTATACAACTGGGATGATGGAACAAGCTGTAAAAGCACTTGATGGAAATCCTGCAGCATTTCTGCATTTGAAATCAAAATTTCCCAAAGTTAGGGATGCAAAACGGAAAGAAGGAATTTTTGGTCGACCACAAATAAGATCAGTGATGGATGCTGAACAATTTCAGGGACTGTTAAATCCATTGCAAAAACCCGCCTGGTAGTCATTCAGAATTGTCTTTTCTAGTGATTCTAGTGGAATCATACCGAGCAGTTGGGCGCAATATGTCCTTAAAACTTCACTTCTTGGACTCCCAACTGGACTTCTTCCCAGAAGTCTTTGGGCAGTCGGTGACCGGCGTGGCGAGCGTCTCCATCAGCAGTTATCTATGATGGAACGCAGCCAAGAGTGCTGAAAAAGAAAAAAAATCAATACTCACCTAGCTGGCGCTGTCCGGTCCCTGCCACTGCTCTCTGGAGCTCCGGGCAGTTGTCATCGCCAACAGAGGATCTTTTGATAGTGACAAGGTTTGAAGACCCCGCCTCCAGCAAGAGATTGCTCTGATTGGCTGAGCCCGCTGAGTGTCAGTAGGCTCAGCATCACAGCCAGCGCTGGATGCACCAATCACAGCCATTCATTGAGTGGCAGTGATTGGTGCATCAAGCGCCGGCTCTGATTGGCGGAGCCAGCGGTCCTGAACCAATCAGAGCAATCTCAATTTACTTGCAATAGATGCTTTGTTGGCTTCACAAGTGGTCATCAGCCTACCTGGAGCTCCATAGAACAGCCGCAGGGACCCTGACGGCGCCAGGTAGGGCGTATTGATTTTTTCTAGGTAGTGCAGCTAGCACTTGCATTTAGCGCTGCCAAAAACGTGGTACCAAGTTGTGCCACATTTTCAGCAGCGCTAAAACCCCTGCCCATTCATTTCAAGGGGTGACGCAGGGCTGAAAACTGCCAAAGATAGAACATGCATCGCTGTCGAAGCGCAGTGCTGAAGACGCTTGTGTAAACAGCCGCATTGAAGTGAATGGGAGCATTGTACTGCGTTTAGCGCAGTGCTGAAAAGGCAGTACTAAACGCTGTACAAAAAGGTCAGTGTGAGGGAGGCCTTAGAACATATCTGAATTCAGGAGGTGAAATATTAGTAGAATCACCGGTAAATATTCTTGTGAAAGGAAAAAAGTTGTGTTTTGTTAGATGAGTGATATCAGGCCTAAATGTTACTCCAAATTCATAAACCCAACAGTCCTGCAGAGGAACCAACAACTGGCCAACAAACAAGCCAACACTCATCTGTTGACGAATGGTATAGCTTCAGCTGATCGGTGGCGGTACATCTGCCTGTGTGATCAGGGCAGGGGCGTAACTATAGAGGATGCAGGGGATGCGGTTGCACCCGGGCCCAGGAGCCTTAGGGGGCCCATAAGGCCTCTCTTCTCCATATAGGGAGCCCAATACTATGAATAAAGCATTATAGTTGGGGGCCCTGTTACAGGTTTTGCATTGGGGCCCGGGAGCTTCAAGTTACGCCTCTGGATCAGGGTACAGGGTGCCGGCCTACGGGGACAAGTCATCAGAGTTACAATTGTTTATTCCCCTGAGCTAGTTCTCATTTCATGTGGAAGACAATGAAACAAGCAGCGATTGAGATGCATGGCGATGGACGCTTGCTACATCGGGCCAAGCTCGTGTGAAAGGACCCTTAGCCCCATTTTGCCACCAGTCTGAGGATGGCAGGACTCATTCTAGCAGACCCGGTCTGGATCCTTTTTGATCATGACCCCCTAGCAATGATTTCCCCTTTCAGTTCAGATAAAGTCTATGTTATCTTATGCTGGATGCCTAGAAGGAGGGAAAAGTAAAGGTGCCCTAGTGGAAACAAGATAAGCACAATATTAGCAGTAGCTTCATGGATTGGGGACCCAGTATGGTGGTAATGCAACACCATTGTGCATCTCCTCATGCAATCCAGGAAGCTCAGTGTGATGAATACAAGAAACAGCAATGAGCCAATCAACTATCAGAGCCACACAAGACCGAACAACCAAAGTCAGGGGCTGGATGTCCTCAAGGTCAAGAGGCTGCTGCTAAAGGGACCTTTACATGGGAGGCAACTGACAGCCGTCCCACAGACTATTGTTCCTGTGCTTCTATACAGCAGTGATTGTTGTTCAGAGGATGGACACGGGGCAGCCAGCGATCTCTTCCGATGACCTGCCTCCATTTACTGCGAACGGGCCGTTATTCACAAGTCAATGACTAATATTTAGACGGCCCGACAGTCGCTTGGTTCTTAGTTCTGCTAACTCCTCGCTCAGTGCCCTGTCAGAGGCCGTGTGTTCATAGGACGACTATTGCCCAAATTCGCTGTTTCAAACGATTATTTAATTATAATCGCCCCATGCAAAGTCACCATAAACATGGTGGGGCTAGGAAACTTTCCCCAGACAGACGATGTGTCACAGTGCCCTGCCGCTGCTCACCTGCTGCTGGGGCTGCGGTCAGGCATCGCTGCCATTCGCACTCAGCACACCCCTCCTCTACTCGCTCCCAGGCTTCTACCCATAGGGTTGTGTACGGTCCCACCCAGCTTCTTAAATAGTCAGTCCACGCTCCCATTACTCGCTTCCATCCAATCCGCTTTCTGCACTTGGTATATTATTCATCCAGTCCCTAGGGTGGGTGCCTAAGCAATTTGGTCTCATCCTGCCATTTGTGATAAAGCCTCTGTTAGTGTGTTCCTGGTTTTGACCCTTGACTTGTTAGCCGTTTAGTTGTTCACGACTCTCGGTGACCCTAAAGGCGAGCTCCCTCCATGTTTTTCGGTTTTTCACTCCTTCTTTCAGTTGTGTGATATCCATGCCAGTATCCGCTTTGACAGTATCTGACTATCCGGGCTTATGTACTCCCTGACCTTTGCTTTGTATATTGGACTCTGCTTTGTCTGCTGCCTGCCCTGACTAATAGCCTGGACCTTGTTTATGCACTTGACTCTAGCTTGTCTATTTTCTGTGTCAGTTCAGACCTTCAGATATTGTGCCTTGCTCCAGTGCAGCGTCAGCAGCCACACAAGCGGTCCTGGGGACCCCGCAGCAAAGCTGGTATCCCACTTAGGGCCCATTTAGACGGTCTGAGTGTCAGGCAAACGATGGCCGACACTTGTCCCCGTGGTGCTGCTGCACGGGAACTTATATCGCTGGCTCACAGCGGGGCGGCTGCAGGAGATTTCCCTCCTCGCTCTCGCCCACCCCTCGCCATTCACTTAACATAGCAGCCGTTCAGTACTGAACAGCTGCTATTTACACTGAGCGATCAGCTCATCGTCCATCATTTAATACTAATTACTAATTTGCCTTTTTGCCAACCACCCCCCCACAAATTAGTAATATCCCCTCTGTACCCCACAAAGTAATTGCATTATCTCTGACTCCCCACAAATTGTGGCTCTTCTATGGTTCCACTACAGAGCAGTTATAGACCCTCTGAGTCCCCTTCACAAGGTACCTGTGCCAACTCTTGTCCCCCGCCATGTAGTTGGCCTGTTGGGTTGTAAGGATATTGGTAGCACAGCTGCTTCTGCAGACTCTAGTCCCCGATGTACATATGAATGAGGCGTGGGACTTGTGGTGTGAAATCTCCCAGGGGTCATTGTCATTAGTGCCTGTAATGAACACAGATCTGACCTCATCAGCATTGTGTGGCTCAATAGGCCCAGCCTTACTGCGGTTGGCACAAGAGGACCATTATAGACCATGGACCCCAACTAGCCTCGAGGCACTAAAGACCAGACTGCACAGCGGGGGTCACTAAACACACAGAAAGACATAATAAACCTCACCCAGGTCTATAAAAACCCACATGTACATGGCACAGAAGGACTAAAGAGCAAGAAAAAAATGGTCATATCTACCAATCTCTCTATCTGAACACATGGTACAGTGTGTGGACAGCACTTTTCTAATGCACCCCATCATTATAACCAATGGGGGCGTTGTACCGCTATCAGTGCGGCGCTCGGGACGCCATGCTAATTGCGGTAAAAAGCTGTGTGTGTGGAAGTGGCCTAAGAGTTATGATCTTTTGAAAGTAGTGAGGAAAAACTGAATTAAGGGGTTAAATAATATGAAAGGGAACTTACCAACAAAATCCTGGATTCACACATTGGTCAATAACACTGGGGAACACAAGATTTGGTGACTGAGAGGTTAGAACGTTTTGGGGTCACAGATTCTGAAAATGTCATCAGTTTTTCTCCATCAGGTCTGCTTATCAAGACATCCGTCCATATAAATGTATCCATGTACACATATTGTAATATACATGTAATGACGGCCAATGAAAAGCTGAAGATAAATCCCAAGAAGCCGCGAACACAAACAACACAAAGGTTTCTTCATTGGGATGTCGCTGAAACTACATTTCTGTAATTTCCTGTGATGAGATATTTGTTGCGTGTAAATGGGTCTTTAGTCATCAGCTGCCACAATAAAGTGGATATAGATCCCTTGAAAATTACAAATCCTCGCTGGCAAGATCATCAATAAATAGATAGATATGAGATAGATAGATATGAGATAGATAGATAGATAGATATGAGATAGATAGACAGATAGATAGATAGATAGATAGATAGATATGAGATAGATAGATAGATATGAGATAGATAGATAGATATGAGATAGATAGATAGATATGAGATAGATAGATAGATAGATATGAGATAGATAGATAGATAGATAGATAGATAGATAGATAGATAGATATGAGATAATAGGATAGATATGAGATAGATAGACATATAGATATGAGATAGACAGATAGATGTGAGATAGATAGATAGATAGATATGAGATAGATAGATAGATAGATATGAGATAGATAGATAGATAGATAGATATGAGATAGATAGATAGAAATGAGATAGATAGATAGATAGAGATAGATATGAGATAGATAGATAGGAGATAGATAGACATATAGATATGAGATAGATAGATAGATAGATATGAGATAGACAGATAGATGTGAGATAGATAGACAGATAGATAGATGTGAGATAGATAGATAGATAGATATGAGATAGATAGATAGATAGATAGATATGAGATAGATAGATAGATAGA